>NW_008825499.1:1029500-1033971 GCF_000699105.1 Pygoscelis adeliae
ATTCCTGCAGCACAAGGAGGAACCCCAGTGAGCACTTACTTAGATGGAGAGCTCTCAGGGACTAGGTGCAGCAGCAGGTTCATAACAACACTCTTAGCCCTACAGAAAGGCAAAAGCAAGTCCCAGCAAGGTCATGAAGGTGTCCCACTGTGAACTGCAGGCTGACCTGTGAAATGGGAACAATCTATTCCACTGCTGGTCTTATTCCACATTCAGCACATAGTGGGGTGTTTATTTCTCCTGCTGTCAGTGGAAACATAAAAGCCTGTAAATCAGTGTAAATTACTCAGACAAAAGGCTATGTATTAATGCAGTCTGTTACACGTAAATGAGTTATACTTCTTCCAGCAGTGCTGTAAGCAGTGTTCCCCTGATTCAGCATTATCTACAATCCTCCTGCATCAAGAGGAGGATGATAAATTCATTCACTACTTCAGAAGTGCCTGATAAATTATTGGAAGTCCCTTGTTTTTATACTTCCTAGTTGGAGAAGAGTTGGCTTGTGTATTCCCATATAAATCTCAGATAAAACCAAAACCTTCAGAGTGTCTTTTTTTTCAGTTCTGGAAAGACACACTGCAAGAATCTGGCACCTGATGTGCCAGGGTGAGTTTGTTGTCAGCAGACCAAAGACCAAATTCTTCACTTCCATTAACTCTGCCAGCATCTGTGTGTCTGATTTGAGGCAAACAGAGTGTCATCTAAGTGCCTTGGATGACTGTGCTAGAGAAGAGGTGCTCCCTCTGCTTGCCATGCTGGCTTTTGAGAACAAAAGCCATAAATAAAACCAAGCCCATGGGAAACTTGTAGCTCATAGATAACCTAGAATAGTTTCCATTTTCTTCTGTTTCAGTGACTTGTACTGTTCGTTTCTTGTCCTCTGGGTGAGTCCCTTGGATAACCTTTCTCTTCTAGTCACCTGAATCCAGTCTTTCTCACAAAAGTGGTCGAAGTTTGGGAAGTTGCTTCCTTTTTCTCTCTTCTTTACAAAAGCTTGTTGCAGGGCCCATAGGGAGCAACAGCCTGGTGCAACAGCCCTGAAAGTGACTTAGGCTCCTCTGAAGGCTGCAGATGGTGGGTTAAATCTCCTATTGGTATCCTCAGCCCCTGCCAAAATTGGACTTCTCCTGCCTGTGTGTGCAGGCTGGTGTTTGCAGGGCTCCCCATGGCAGTTGGGTTCAGGTTTCCAGGCTCTCAGAAGGCCGGTCCCAACATTCTGCCTCGAAGGCAGCTGGGGCATGGGCACCAGACATCTAAGGAGCTGCGTCACATTGGAGCGAGGAATCCCGCTTTCTTCTCAGCACATGGCCTGCTGGACCATTACCATGACAAAGGAGGATTATTGACTTTCATAGTCATGATGCCTTTGATTTGAGGCTTGCTTTGATTTGGGGCAGTAGTGTTCACTGGCCCAGAGAAGCAATGGTCTCCTCGAGGAGAAGAGCAAGGAGAGAAACTCACTTTTGAGAAGGAGGAGGAAGAGGGAAAGAATTGACTGAAGAGGCTGAATGGAAGCCATAATGGATGCAGTTAGTTGTTGGGAAGGGCCCGAAAGCAGCCTGTGATTCCTTAAGACAATTAAAAGCAAATTGTCCGGCTGAGCGATCCCAGAGCAAGGAAGATGCTCCCCCAGACTATAATTCAAGGGGCTGAATGGCCCTCAAAAACTGAGAGCGGAGAGAAAAAAAAAACAGAAGATGAGGCAAATGATGGAACAGATGTGAGCGCCTTTGTTTGGAAGACTTGGAGGCTAGCGGGATGGCGATAGGCTAATTTGAGGCGCATAATGCCAAGTTCCTTTCATATGCAGAATAGTACTTTGATCCAGTGTGGATGAAAGTGCTGAAAAGTGGAGAGGATGGCAGGGGGTCTTTTGTCTTTGACAAAAAAGGCATCTGCCGGACTCTAACCCTGTTTTCCCCACCCCCTTAGCCTAGCAGGCCACTCCAACAATACTAGCAAAGGGGACAAGTGTCTCCTGACAGCTGAAGAAATCTCCAGGAGGAGAATGAGGCTTGCAGCAATATGTATACCAGAGAGCTTAATCGATTTTTTCCACAGTACAAAAAGGGAGAGGGTTGGGGGAAGACAGAGAGATCACAGTGGAAATGGGAGGTGGGAGGAAAAAAATCCCTTTCTAATAAACTTGTTACTTTTGTTCTCCGAATACATCTTTTCAGGAGATGCTTTGATGCTAGTATGAATACACTTAATGGAGCAGAGTAGGGTAGAGTTGCTGGGGGGGAGGTATGAAGTAAGGAAGAATAGTTCTGCAAGAAGGATGAATGTGGAGTGATTTCTGTGGATTCCAACACAGGAAAGATTTGGAATTAGTAAAACACAGTGCAATGCAAGAGATACCTGGAAAACAGATGCATACTTTCTGTACTATTTGTTGGAGGAGCTCAGCTCAGCACAAATTCTTGGTTTTGATTTCTAAGCAAAATTGAAAATTTCTCTTCAACCTTTCCTTCTTTTCTGTTGTCTTCTTAACTCCTTGGACTTACTAGAAATTAAGGGTCTGCAGGATCGAATGGAGGGCTAGGAAGGCAAGCAGTATTTGTGCCAAGCAAATATAGCAGTTGCAGATCAACTGCTGATCTGCTCCCTGCTTCTCATGCTCTGTCGACTTTCTTCAGCTTTTCATGTCTGATAAAGACTGGGATCCAATCCGCAGAGTTTGATGGCTGTGGTCTTCCTTAAGTATCACTTTGCACCTAGTCTAATGTTTTCTTTGAGAAGTAATGACAGATAAGAGTTATCAACCTTTGAGCAAGACCCACCTCAGCAAATTAAATCCTTTAAGAACAGTAGGTTCGGGAATCTTCCTTGTCTTGAGATCCTGACAGTGTTTATCCATTAATATTTACTAAAGATAACCTTCTCACCAGGGCACAGCTTTAAGCAACACCCGGTATTGCAAACAGCTCCTCCCTCTTTACCCCCACACCCCTTCTCTTTCTGCCAGGGAGTTACACTTCCCCTAAGAAGGTACGAGTGATACAGAAATGGAGAGAAGCTATCACATTCCTTCGAGAGGCTCTACACACACACTGACGCCAAATCGTAATCCTGTGTAGCTGTTCAGTAGGTGTGCCATGATCCCCCTCCAGCAGACGCCACCATTCTGTTCAGACCAGCTGATGTGGAGAGTATTTTTGGCAATAGCATCTCCTGCCCTCCAGCTGTGCAAAGCCTGATGACATGAGCTACCGTAACTCATTAGGGAGGGCTAATTGTCAAGGACATTGATGCTTTTTTGATTTCTGCCCATTTGTCATATCTTGACTTTTCTTGCTCCCAATGATTGGGCTGTGCTTGAGAATGGTGCGGAGGGACTTGGGCTGCTGCTGCTGTCATCAAAGGAGCTGAGACCACCTCTGCCCCTCACAATGCCAAGGTGAAAGTCCCCTCTCTGGGTGGGCTTCAGGTGGTTCTTGTGTGACTTCTCTCTCAGGTGCTATGCACAGTGATAGGATGCAGGTCTAGATCCAAATGGGGAAGTGTCGTCTGGCAGGGAACAGCCCTCTGTAGTCCTCTGTGCCAAAGAAAAACGGCCCATGCAGTGCCATGCAAACCCACTGACCAGGCTGTGGGGTCCATGGCAGCCAGCTGGATGCTCTATCCCCAGGCAGTCATGGTTGGGATGGGGTGTAGGAGTCTTGGGCAGTGAGCTTGGACGCTTTGTTTGTTCTTTGAGGTGAAACATGAACCACCTCATTGTGAAAGGTCTTTTGTGCTTCCCTAGCTGAGCAGGCAAGCCCTTCAGCTGCTGCCATCCTGAGATTTCTTCACGTGTCCAGTATCAAGTCTCCCACCTCCACACCAGAAAGATGTACTCTTAGCAAAGACTAGAGAGCTGCCAAAGCTGCCTCACCAGGACAGCTTTGTGTCATGACAGCAGTGAGTTTAGAAATATGAAAGGAGGGAGGGCTGAGTTGCCTCTATTCCTGTGTAAACGTGTGCAGTAATCCTCCATAACTGCAGGTAGTCATTGCAGTTTTAAACTGTGCTCTTGAGACAGATTTATTTAGCTGTTTGCAGTTTACTGTGTGCTAGTTTCTTGCAGCCAGTAGGTGGGCATGAAGAAGGAAGATGCCTGTGTGGCTCAACCTGGCTGCTACAGTCCAGGCCAGGTCTGTTTGGAGGAAAGACTGAATCTGTTTCACCTGAAGCACACTGCAAGGGAGCAGGGAAGAGTGTGGAAGTGTGCGTGGAGCAGAGTGTAGCATCTGCAGCAAGCGACAGCAGGAGTGCAGGCTGTGGGAGTACAGCAGAGTGAGGAAGGTTTGCTTTGTTCTCTCGTCTCACCCAGCAGGCTGGTGTTTTCTCCCCAGAAGCCAGTACCCTCCACTGGTTTGTGTTTGGATGAAAATCACATGGTAAAGATTGCAAAACCTCTTTAATACGCTTACTCTACATTGAGGCAGAGCTACCCAACCAGCTCAGGAGACCATCACAGGTCATTCCT
>NW_008825499.1:1033993-1039522 GCF_000699105.1 Pygoscelis adeliae
ATTCCTGCTCTGTGGATGGGGACTGTCTGGTTAATGTTTCAGAGGCTGCAGTCTAGAAAGGGCTGTATTGCTTTAATGGTAAATTGTCTAAGCAGATGCTGCTATGGTAGTCAAATAATTTACAAAATAAGCCATTCCCATGGAAGTGCTTTTGGCTGGACTGATTGTACATATGAGATTTTCCTGGCATGACCTAGCAGTCCTGGCTGTAGAAACCCCACATTTTCAGCATGGATTTGGCTTGTCTCTCAGTGAATCTCGTCTGGTCATTAACATCCATTAGGGCTTCTCTGTGTGGGAAGTGAAGCCAAACAAATGGAAAACGATGGCTTCGGAGTGCAATAAACCCCAGCCTGCATGCAAACTTTTGTTCAGATATAAAGTGGTTTCAATTTGTTTTTGTTTAATTTACTTCCAAACTGAGCAGAGGTCCTTTGCAAGATAGCCACTGGTTAGTTGGATGTAACTTTCCTGAGTGTCTACCTGCAGGTATTCTTTTAGTCAGGTGCAGCGTATACCAACAAAGTGAATTCTTGCCCTTTTTAAGAACATGAGATGGGAGTGAATGTTGCTATTCATGAACATACTACCAGAACTAATGCTAAGTTATGTGCTTTCATATTCGGTTAAATACACGTGGTTTGGATCCAGACGGGCAGCTCTAGCTGTAGTGGGGACAGCATTATTTAAAGTTTGGTGGGACCTGCACCTTTCTGTAGGAGACAGGTTGTTGTGCTGGGGGAGGGCAAACTGCACCTGTTCGTTCCCACATCTGCCCTGTCCTGTAATTCCAAGATTTGGTTCACATTATCTCAGTGCATTAAGAGTATGCTTACTCATGTGTGAGTTTCATGGTGTTGGTGAATACCTCCAGTTCCAGAGTGCTTTTGATGGTGTTCGAGACAAATATGCAGGAGGAGTTAATTACACAGAGCCCTCATCAGGCTGCAGAGAGTCACCAGAGCTTGGAAAATAACCCTCCCAAGAATAACTTTTGAAATGTGTTTCAATACCTCAGCAGTATCTCTCAGCTTACTTCCTTAAGAAATAAAAAAAATAAACCAGTAGGTAGTAGGAAGGCTTGTTACAGTTGTCTAGCCTTGGTGTGCAAACCAGTGGTAGCTTGAGTAACCGCTGTGTTCAGGAGAGATGGCAGTGTTTTACTTGCCACATGCTGATGGAGAGCTGTTGTTTGTGCAGGCGAGTAACCAGCTCCACACCCCACCAGTGTGCCGACTGGCATCCCATGCTTAGCCTGGGGAGTTTCTGCCCCAAGTCCTTCCCTGGCTCCCTGCCTTTCCAGGGCTTGGTGGCTGCCTGCTGCAGTGGTTGGAGCAGCGAAGGGAGAGGTACAGAGGTGCTGCATCATCTGTTTGGCTCCAGAGGACCCTGTCAAGTGTTGCTCCAAACTGTTCTCTTGTGCCTTTTAAGTGGCGGTCATCCTCATGGGGTGTGCATTGCCACAGGCGGCAGGCAGCTGGAGCAGCAAGCTCTCTCTGGGTCAGGCCCTGGGGCCACCACCCTGGGAGAGCCATGCTGTGCTGGAGGTGGGGAGGCAGCAACACCTGGAGGAGACCTCTGCTGATCTTCTCCCTTTCTGTTCAAGGGAGAGGCTCCTTGGGGGTAGGAGCTGTGGCAGCCACGCTGGTTGAGGTGTGGGAATGGGAGTGTTTGCGTTCCCAGGTGAACGCTGAGGAGGAGGGGGAGGGAGCGTGGGCAGCAGCAGCTGCCATGCCTGCAGAGGCACTCAGCCGGGGAGAGTGCTGGGCTGCTGCAGGGCCGCTGCCCTCAGACTTCACCTGCAGGGAGGGTGGCTGCCTGCCTCCCCTGGCAGCTGCTATCCTTCCCCGGCCTGCTCCGAAGAGCCATTCCTGCCTGAAATAAATAGTGTGTGTGGGAGAAGGACACACAAAGCAGGAAATGACAGCATTAATGTTCCTTGTGGATGAGGAAGAAAGGGCAAACAAGGAGAAGCCATGCTTAATTTAGGTAGGTGGCTGAGGAGTTGTGGGGATAGGAGCCCATCAGGCTCTATGGTGGTCAGGCAAACTGTCATCTAGGGGAGCAAGATTGCCCCTATTTCAGTCTGCCCCTTTGTATCTTATTCTTGTCATGGGCAAAACCTCCTGGAGTTACGTGTGGTGAGCCAGTTCCCTGTGAGCAGGCCTGTAGGACCTGAGGCATGAGTATCTGCAGACCTGGAGGAGGCGTGGGTTGGCGACACGTGGACTGGTGCGCTTGGAGCAGGAGCAGCTTCAGAGAGCCCCTGGCGGGCAGCTGTATGTCTGTGACCTTCTCAAGGGGCAAGACAAGAACTCACCAGGAACTCTGTCTTTTCCTCCCTCTCCCCCTCCCTCAGGTGGTCTTTGCTTTGAATCAGACTCTCTTGCAGCAGGAGAGCCTCCGAGCAGGCAGTTTCCAGATCCCCTATACGACAGAAGACCTTATCAAGCATTACAACTGTGGGGACCTCAGCTCCATCATCTTCAACCATGACACTTCTCAAGTGAGTCTTGCCACTGCAGCCCTTGTACTATGCACATGTCCCTGTAGCGCTAACCCCTGTCTCACTCACGCTCGTCTCTCCTCAGGCAGGCCCTCTGCAGGCAAGGGCCAAGGGCACATCGCTGGCTCCCTGGCGCATCCGCCTTCCTGCGCCTCCTTCTCCCAGGAGTCTGCACCGCCTCACCCCTGTCTTGCTGCACGCAAGCAGCAAAAGCGCACCTGCCTTTCCCTTTTGGGCGAGTGCCATGTTTGCTTTAGTGTTAAAGCGCTATGAGTTAATCCTTTATTTTCTTAAAGATCCTGTGGAATTACACTAGCTTAGGTATGAGCGAACTTAGTGCCAACAGAGAGCAGCAGCAGGCTCTTTTGTGCAAATAACGACAGAGAAATGCACTCATGACTGGGAGGCTTGTGTAAGGCTGGGCAAGTTGGAAGCTTTTTAATGTCCCCTTTCAGTATGATTGTGTACTGTGGGCAAGGCCCAAAGAAGAGAAATGGAGTGAAACAAAGAAAAGATAGATTTAGACTGAATGTTAAGGAAAAGAAAACCTTCTGAGACCTCACACACTTGGTTTATGGAGACGGTTTCCTAAGCAGCACAGTGGAATGCAATGCTCTGATCTTTAAACCACAAGAAAATGCCCAGCAGGGACCAATTTGGCCTGTTTGGGCTGTTAGATAAGCTAACCTCAGACTGAGACATCAGGTCTCTCTATTCTTGTCCGTGAGGTACTGCCTGGCAATTCGTGCACATCAATGAAAACGTAGGCTCTATCTTTGCAGTGCTGAACAAGAGGGTGTTGGTACCTGGGCTTTCCCTGCTGAATAACCATTTTCCTATGGCCTTTTGATATATACGGTGCAGTGCGGCAGAGCTGGACTGTCATATGACGGTAGTACTGTCATACTAACCCTTGCTTCTCCGGCACTGAGCTTTCTGCGCATGTTGTTAGCTTCCCGTCCTGCACACCCTTCAGCCTGCAGGTGCAGGCAACCTGGTAGTTAACACTGCTTAGCTCTTACACAGTGCACTTCATTCATAGATTTCAAAGGGCTTCTCAAAGGAGAAGTACAGATGCTGCATCACTATTCTGCTGAGGTGTTACAGACTGCAGACAAATGGCGTTGCCTTGAGGTCCTTGGAGGGAACAGCTTTTGCTGAGACATGCATGTCTCTGTGGAAGCAAGTGCCCTTTACTTACATGAGGGGCTCCACTGCAGGGCAGCCTCCCTCACAGCAGAGCTGAATAGTAATAGCCTGCAACACTATCAGATTATGTTTTTGAGCAGAACTTCTCTGTAAATTGTATTTGACCCCATGCTTGCCCAGTAGATGATCCACTGTGGGCTAAGAACCCTTTGGAAGGAGTTGGTAATAGTTTCTGAGTGGGTCCAGAGCTGCAGCCTTGCAAGGGAAAGCACCTGGCTTAGTGGCTCTGCTCCCCAGAAACCACTGCTTGCAGGCCCTTTCCTTAGCAGTTCACATAGCTGCAATGCCCAAAGCTACTTGTCAGGAAGCCAGGATGGCTGCAACTCCAGGCCCATGTTTGTCTCCACTAGCAAGAGGTCAAGGTAGTGTGCAGCCACAGCTGTCCTGGGGGCCCCAGGAGAGGAAGCTAGTATTTTAAAAGATACCTTGAGGACAGGGGAACTGGAGGTGGTAATACTTTCTTTCCTGACAAAATCTGGCCCTCTTTCTTTTGGAAAGTTTGGGGATGTTTTTGTTAACTAGTTCAAATCGCACAGTTGTCCTTTGATGGCCTGAGGGATCTGATACCAGTCAAACTCTCTTAGAAGAGTGTAATTACCATTATAGTTATGTCATTCCTGTAGCAATTTAAGGAAGAGGTATGTAGCTAAAGATAGCCAGGGGCAAATATTTACTTTCTTCAGCTAAGCAATCAGGATTTGGGATCTATGGTGTGACGAACTGAGAGTATTTGTTGACTTTGCATCAAAAAAAATTCAGCTGGCTGGCTTATAAAATGATATGCTGAGAGAAATGAAGCACTATGTATTATTAGAAGTTCGCTGAGTAATTTTTTAGCTTTCTTTGGGTTTTGTCCTACTGGATGTGCTTTGAGGGACAAGGTGATTGCCACATGCAGTGATGTAGCAAAATGCCTGTGCATGATGGCTGCCTGTGAAATAAATGCCCCTTTCATGAAGACATTTTTTTTTTTCTACCTTAGGTCCCAAATTTCATTAATGCTACACTTCCGGCCCATGAACGCATTACTGCCCAAGAGATAGACAGCTACTTCCGTCAGGAGCTCATCTACAAGCGAAATGAGCGAATGGGGAGGAGGGTGAAGGACCTGCTGGAAGAGTACCCAGACAAGAGTTTCTTCTTTGCATTTGGAGCTGGTATGTGATTGAGGTGCCCTTCAACCTGAGCACATTCTTCCCACATCCGTTAGAAGCTTTTTACAAATGCTTGCCTCGTTTTAAAGAAGGGTCAGTAATTTTACCATGGTGGTAAAAAAAATACAGAACACAGCTTTGTCCTGATAGTTGTATCCTAGTAAGAAAACTTTTTCAGTGTAGGAGAGTGTTTTTCTTCAATTTGCAAAGAGCTCACGGTGTATGCATTGATTGCAGTATTTATTAGTTACAGACTTATTTGTTAATGCGTAGCCAAAAATACTGAACCAACTACAGTGCATACACAAAAGGAACAGATCTCAGACATACGTGTTTATGCACTGGCCAACCAAGGCAGAAGAGTAGGAGAAATAGGGAGCTGAGATGAAAGGCAGCAATCAGAGGTTGCACCAGTGCTTGAATAAACCTTTCAAGAACACATCCGAAAGAATAACATGCCAAATCGTGTCAATCTAAGGGGCTCAATAAATGCAAGGGGAGAGGCAAGGCACACTTTAACCTTTCTCTTCCTGCTGCAGCTCCTTACCTTTTTCACTGTGCTTCCACAACTACAAGGAAATTTTGTCTGCCACTGTTTTGGAGCAGAGGATTGGGCCTAGATGGGGAAAACCTACTCCATTTTCTGCCTCTTAGTAGCCA
>NW_008825499.1:1039533-1060356 GCF_000699105.1 Pygoscelis adeliae
CCACACTTCAGACTAGGGCTGGGTGGAGGGTGTGAACAGGATTGGTTTGCCGTGACTCCCATAATTTGTTCTAGCTCCAGGAAAGGGAAGAAGTGAGGACTGGTGTTTGAAAAGACAAGTGCTAATTCCCAGAGAAGTATCGCATCCCCTCCACCATGAACCATATGGGCCTTGGGAAAGGGGGAGAACTGAAACTGGTGTCAGGATCTGTGTGATGTTTTCCAGTCTCAGTGGCTATTGCTTCAGTGAGGATGGAAGATCTAGACAAGGCAAGGGAAGTATTTACTTAAACACTCTGAAAGCATTGGTATTCAAAGTCTGTGAGAATCTCCTCACTTGCAGCAGGGAGTTGTGGTTTCAAACTTAACATAACAAGGGTCCTGTGTGTGAGGGCAGGGAGGTAATGAAAGGTGGCTGATAATGTCTGTTCAGGCATGCGTGAAGATTGTAACGTGCTACCTTCCTGCAGAATCATTGCTCTGTGCACTGATGCTTCACTGACTTCACTGTCCCTGTCACGAAGGGCAGTGAAGCAGGCGCAGGTTATGTAGATTTTGGTCATGTCTGTCTGTAAGCTAAGACCAGAGCTTTGCTATACTCCACTGCTGATGTTGTTCTGATCACACTTGTCCCTGCTGGACTGATGTTCCTGACCAGCGCATATGTCAGCCCTGAGTGCCAGTTGCGTCCGTTGCAGGTAGCTAGTCTTCTGTCAGGAGCTAATCACAGGTGTTGGGGCTCCAGTAACTGGGTCACAGCTGAGCGACGAGCAGCCCATGCAAATGGATAGATGTGGATGCAAGTGTCACTCTGAATCTGCCCTGTCCCAGGAGCAGGATCCTTTGAGAGAAGAGAGCAAGAGCCTCTTACCCTCCTTGCATACACACGCTGCATTCCAGCAGCTGCATTGGACAAATCACATGTCTTTAAGATGCTTTTGTGACATTTGTCTCCCCTCCCATCAATTTCCTTCTCTTCCCACTCTTCTGACCCATACTGTCTTCATTGTCATTACTGTGCAGAACTCTGCCCCAGAGCCCAGAAGCACTGCAGGAGCAGTACAGATCCCTGTCCTTCCCAATCTCTCTTGTCCTCAACCTTCATGACAGTCATAAAACCCTTCCCAGGCTTTCTGGATTCTTGCTTTCCTCCTTCCTCTTATTTTCCTTTTCCCAGTTGCCTCCTTCTTTGTCCCCTGATTGCCTCTTCCAGTAGAGCAGAGTAAAGATTCAACCAACACTGCTATACTGCAGCGCTGCCTGGGGCCTTGGGCCTGTAGAACATCCTTGATGTGTGGCTTACGTGCACATGGCTTGATCTCCAGGCACCAGGCATGCTCTTCTCATGCTTTTCCATCATACTTTTGAATCCAGACAGGTTCCCTGTCTTCTCTGGGGACTCTAGATGAACTTTGAAATTGTCTCTAATTACACTCTGGCTTTGATACCTGTCCGGTCTGTGTTCTCATCTGCTCTTCCAAATAGCTCTGCTCAAAGGACAGTGCTAGCCTCCCACTTTTAGCAGCACAGTTCCTCATTATTCCCTTGTTTGACTGCATGGGGGTTTCTTTTTTTTTTATTATTTGTTTCATATTAATTGTCTAAATGAGATAAGTAATATCACAGGATATAATGCAGAAAACAGATCCATTTCTTCACATTTCTGAGGTTTTTTGAGTGCACATTACAAATATGAGTGCAGGCTTTTATTGTTTTCCAGCAAGCTAATTTAGCCTTTTGCTTATCCAGATTGCTGTATGTGATAGATAATTATGTGCAAGATTTATTTTTATGCCAGCAAGCAGTGAAGGTGAACAAATGTTTTGTGTTCAGTTTTGAGCATTGCTTGAGTATTGTACTGTTGTTAATTACCAGAAAAGGGTTCCAGGAAAGTACCCACACAAAGCAGGTTAGAATGAGCTGCAGCAGAAGGTAGAAGAAGAGGAGAGAAAGAAAGGCTATAGGAATGGGACTAAATCATCACTGCATTGTGGTTTTCCTTCTTCTGGCCACCAGTGAAAAAAGTATGATCCAGTGGCTGATAAACTGCAGGACGAGGCTGTGTTAGAATGGTAGTAGGATATGGAAGGCTTTCCAGGTTAGAAGAGGGAGAAGACTTTTAGTTGTTTCTTTCCAGATTTTTTCACACTGTGCTTTTTATTTTTAAAAGGGCTAGGCTTCTTGTAAGGAAAGTTCAATTTTTTCCATTAACCAAACATCATTAAAAAAACACTTTTATTATCAATTATATCCAAACAAGGTCATGGTCTGTGGGTGACTGCGGTATTACAAATACTCCTTCTTGTTATTTAAACTACTCTTTGTATTTTTATTTTAAATGGGGGAAAATCAGGAAAGATTGATGATTTATTTTATATTCCAAGTGGATTGATGTGGTTTAGAGATGTGTAATACATTGTGCAAAAAAAGCTCATATCTCTTTCCAGGTCTTAATACAGCTGTATGTCTATAGATGTTGATTTCCTACATGGAATGATGTGGTAATTTGGACTGTAATTTGATCATTAGACCCAGCATATTTTTTGCTTTTACTACATTTTAAGAGATCAGACAAACTCCCCCTATATACTGTTCAAAATGTTTCACAGTCAGAGCTCATTTCTGGAACTGTTTTTGTTTGGAAGTAATTTCAGCTTGCAAAAAGTGGAGAGGAAAAAAATAACAGATTTTGCTGAAACTATCCAAAACGCTTTGCTTCTGGCCACAGTGCAAACATGGAAAGTTTCAAGCCAAAATAAGTCTGTTTGAGGGAATTAGAGGAAAGTATGGGAAGAGAGAGATGGTAATGCCAGCAGCATTCCACTAGGTTCAGTAAGGATTTTATCTTAATTGTGGACAGGCCTTTTTGTATGGCGACACTAAAGTTACAAGCCAGACCTACTTCCTGTTGCCAGTGGAAGAACTTGTGAAGCAAAGCCAGCTATAATCTTTCACAAGCAGCCTTCCTTCTATATGCATTTTAATTTCTCTGAACTGTAATTGGAGCGTTCAGGATCTGAATGCTAAGCCAAAGTGATGGCCCATGGGATTCCATAAACAGCCAGCTAGATAACGCTATAGGTTTCTGGTTTGTCTAAGAGGTGCACATTGACGTAGAGAGGGCTGCATTGTCCTACTGTGCTGTGGAAAGTTTTACCACTTGTACAGGTCTTCCAAGGGTGCTGCCTACTGGCTAAACCTTCACAGAATCATGGGATAGTTGAGGCTGATGGGCATTTCTGGAGATCATCTGGTCCACCCCCCTGCTCAGAGCAGGATCATACAGATCAGTTTGCCTAGGACTGAGTATGGTCAGGTTCTGAGTACCTGCAAGGATGGAGACTCCAGAACCTCTCTGGGCAACCTATTCGAGTTTTTAACCACTCTCACAGTAAAGAAGCTTTTTCTTATGTTTAAGTAGGATTTCCTGTATATCAATTTGTGTTCATTGCCTCTTGTGAGGCAGATGTGCCCCTTTCATGGGGCACCACTGAGAAAAGTTCTGCTCCATCTATTTTGCAACCTCCTATCAGGTATTTATACATTGATTATACCTCCCTGAGCCTTCTCTTCTCCTGGCTGAACAGTCCCAGCTCTCTCAGCCTCTTCTCGTATAACAGATGCTCTAATTGTTCATCATCTTTGTGGCCCTTTGCTGGACTCCCTCCAGTATGTCCACATCTCTTTTGAACTGAAGAGCACAGAGCTAGACACTGGACCCAGATGTATGTCACCAGGACTGAGGAGCAGGAAAGGATCACCTCCCTCAGTCTGCTGGCAACACTCCTCCTAACCCAGCCCAGGAGGCCATTGGTCTTCTTTGCCACAAGGGCATGTTGCTGGCCTAAGGTCAACTTGATGTCCACCAGGATGCTACATCCTTTTCTGCCAAGCTGCTCTTCAGCCAGTTGGTGCCCAGCCTATCCTGGTGCCTGGAGCTATTCCTGCCCAGGTGCAGGACTTGGTTTGCTGAACTTCATGAGCCAAGATTCCCTCATCATAAATCCATACTGACCAGTCCCAATCATCTGCTTATCCCTAAAACATTTGGAAATGGTTTGTGGGATAATTTGCTCCATCACCTTCCCCAGGAATAGAGGTGTGGCTGACCAGTTTGTAGTTCCCCAGATCCTTCTTCTTGCCCTTCTTGAAGATAGGAGTGATACTTACTTTATTCCAGTCCTCAGGGACCTTCCCCAATTGCCACACCTTTTAAAGATAATCGAGAGTGGCCTCGCAGTGATGTTGGCAAGCTCCCACAGTTCCTGTGGGTGTATCCGATCGGAACTTGTACGTGTCCAGTCTGTTTGAATGTTCCTTAACCTGATCCTTCTCCACCCAGGGTGAACCTTCTTTGCCCTGGACTTTCCCTGTATTCATAGGAACCTGAGATTCCTGAAGGTTGGTTTTACCAGTAAAGAAGGTGACAATGGCACTGAGTACCTTGGCCTTTTCCATATTCTTTGTCACCAGGTCTCCTGCCCCCTTCAGCACTAGGCTGACATTTATCTAGTCTACATTTTACTGCTGAGGTATCAGTAGAAGCATTCCTTGTTTCTCTTGATGTTTCTCATCAGATTCGACTCTAGATGGCCTTTCCTTCTGCATGGTCACTTTTATTCCAGAATGAGCATGGCTTGTTTGCTTTAGCTTACATATGGTTTCTGTTGAAGGGAGAAAAGAATAAGAGAGAGGAAAAAAAAAAGAGTGGTTTGGGTTTTTTTATGCAGGAGGAAGTATACTTAGTGGCATGAGATCCTGACTTTATTATGACAGGCAAGGCCTCAGGTGAAGCCAGAGTTTCTAGGAGCCAAGTTTAAATTCCCTTCAGTCTCTCCTGCCTCTTTGAACAGCTGAGAAACTCCAGAAGTGCCAGCTCATGAGTAAGAAGTATAGAGGGATCTAAGATGCCTTATATTCCTGTGGATTAAATGACTGACTTCACTGAGAGACGCTGGCTGATGTGACAACTTCAGAAGTCGGTTGTCTTAATCTTGTAAACACTGGCAAATTCCTTTTTCTCTCAGAGCTCTTTTTTCTTTGCTGCACCTGAAAAAAGCATCATTCTGAGGCTTTAAAGTATAGTGAATGTTGGCAAGCCACCATTAACACTAAGAAAAGAAGGATGATGGTGAAAACTTCAGCTACCATTTCTTCTAATTACTAACGGAAATAATGAATGCGGTTATTTAACATTACTCAGACTGTATGGATTCAAACGTCCAGGGACTGGCTGTTTTTTTCCCAGTCTTTACCCCCCTGACCACTGCAAGACCTCCCAGAAAGAAGAATTGTTATGAGCAGACTGATGAACGAATATCCGAATTAGCAATTCAGCTAAGAGCTCCAGACCTTAGTTGTCTTCCTCCCAGCAGCTGAGTCAACTGATAATAGCTAAACTAAAATTAACTCTCGGATGGTTGATGTGTGATCCAACAACATGCAGAAGAAGGATTTGGACATCATTGTAGAAGCATAATTGACCCTGTCTGAGCTAAAGATGGGTGTGTAATCTATCGTCTGGACAAGAAAAAGAGAGAACATGCTACCACCTACAGTTAGCCCAGAGTCTGCCATAGTCCACCAAATGGCTTCCTCCAACTTCTCTAGGCAGTTCTTGGGATGTGGGGGACTGGTCAGTTAGATGTCAGCCTCAGGTGCCAAGTGCATTGGATCCACAGGCATGTCTGATGCCTTTTCTCTTGCCCTTTACATCATAAAAAGCAAAAAAAAAAAAAAGAACAGATTTCCAGGGGAAACTGGAATTGCGCTGAGTCTCTGTCCTGAATGGTGTGTTAGGTGGTGGTGTTTCCATATAGGGCTTCTTGCTGGTACTTCTTGAAATTCGCTGTTCCATCTGGCATTTTTGGATGGGAAATTATGCAAGAGGAACAAGATTTTTTGTGTCTGGAAAACAAAAGATTGGAGAAAGGACCTGTCACCAGTGTTTGTAAAAATAATTAACAGTGCTAAGCCCAGGATGTCTCTATCCATCTTGTGTAAAACAAAACCAAACAAAAACCTGCCATGGGAATATGAAAATTGACCAGGTGAATGGGTTATCAATTTGCCCTTGAAATTCAGTGGGAATTCAGAACCCAGCATGGAAACTTTGAACCTGCCATCAGCACATTTGGGACTGGGGAGGTGGGTGTGCACAGGGAATGTAAATTTTACTATGCCTTATATAAATGATTTGAAATGTGTAATGAGGAAGTTAATGAAAAATCCACAAGAAGCTGAATCTTGGCAGATCCTGAAAAGGACAAAAGGAGGGGGGGAGAAGATAATATAATGATAAAACAGATTAAATGAGTCTTGTGGGGCCACCTCACTTCTCCCTAGGCACAAAGGGCTTGCTGATTGCCTGCTTGCTTCTTCTGTCTCTGGAATGCGGCATCATTTTAGCCTCTTTGGGTGGGAGGAAAGGCTGAGTTCCTGAAGGTGTGCCTGCACCTCTGTAATCTGAGAATGCCAGATACAACCCAGCAGCTTTGAGACTTTTCCTTAGTAGCCTCTTTGAGTCTGCAGAATGCTAATGACAGGGTTTATTAGAACAACAACCCCCGAAGGGGATAGATAATGTTGTGTGGAGGCAGGACCCACATCCAAAGCCCCAGGGTTCACATGAAGGGCACTCCGCCTGACATCTCTGACACATGAAATGAGGAAAGCTTTGCATTTCTGCATTAGAGGCAGAAATCTCTGTTCCAACATATTAGTGCAACTGTCAAAATCAGCCAGGTCAAACAGCTGTGTGCTGTTTCTGCTCAGGTACTGACAGTCTGCTCACCATCAGCTTCTTATCTGTGCTGGAGTTTAGCCCTTGCTACCTTTATTGGGCAGCTACAGTAGGAAAACTTCCCTCTTGTAATGTATGTTTTAAGCTAACGGGATTTCAAGACCTTAATACCTTTTTTCTGGAAAGGAAGCAGTGGTGTGGAATGGGAGCAGGTCCAGTGGCAGAGGTGGCCATGAGTACTGCAGCTCAGACATAGCACTGGTATTTCCTTCCCTTACTGGTAGCATAACACTGGCTGCTGGCATTGTCACCTACGTGAGGGTCTCCTTGCCTAATGGGCCTAGGGCTTCAACGGTGGAAAATTCTCAGTAAATGCCAGTGCAGATGGAGCCCCAGTGACTAACGCTGCCTGAACAGAAGCTGTTTCTTTTAACTCAGTTTTTCACTTATCACAAAAATCACAAAATAAGTGATAGGGGGTTGTGAACTTTTCCCTTATGTTATTAACTTTGCTATAAATTTGGCCTTATAATCAGTGGAAAACTTTTTTCTAGCCTCAATTTGTGTAGTTGTCAGGAGGTTTGACTTTGCCCAAAGGTAAAAATGGGAATCCCCGGGACCAAAAATACTCAGGTCATACATTTAAGAGACTTAGTTTTTGACAGAACCTGATAGATAAGAGTGTCGTCTTGTCTTTCAGAAGACATATGCCTTCATTTTGGCTCATGCAAATTGTAACTTCATATGGTTCTTTTCCATGGTATTAGGCAATTTTTCCCATGTAGTGTCAACTATTTTGAGAAGGATTTCATGTTTACATGATTCCATTACAAATGTAATGGAATCCTAGTAATTCCATATAGGTGAGTTAATTAGCAGAGCACATCACTTTTAAAGAAATGGAAGGTTATTTTTTGCTTCCTCCTGGGTGAATGCAGGTTTGAGGCACTTCCTTTAAGTCTCTCCATGTCTAGTGAAAATATTTTCTTGGGCATAGAGAATGCCACTGTTCCACAGTCCTGCCCACCAGATTTTCCCCTTTGGTTTGAGAGTGGTGAAGTATGATCCACTAAGATTTTATACTAAAAAAGAGATTTGAAGGAAATCATGTTTTTTGAAGATAAACACTTGTCCTGGCCTCAGTGGAACAAAACCTCAAGTTCAGTGTTTATGGAGTAATATTTCATCTTACAGGTAATCACAGGAAAGAGTACGTTTGGAAGTCTGCAGTCTCAAAAAGATTGGAGGGCATGGGAGAGCTTCTTGAAGGGAACCTGACCTACATGTATGCAGAAGTATTGTAATGCAACATCCTTATACTCCTGCACTTAACGTGAATTCAGGGAATCTTTAAGTTGACTTACAATACTCCTAGAGCCACCCCCATCCTCTTCAATTTTTGTCATTTCCTTCTCCCAGCAGCATTAAATTTGTGAGAGTACCACGCTCTTGGTCGTTTGGTTTGTGTTTTGGTACCTGTGCTTTTCCTGACTTGGAAATATTGTTAGAAGCAAGAAGATTTTACTAGATTTAGTGTTACATGTCTTCTGTTTGAGAAACTGTTTTAACTTAGGTAGCAAATCAGGAATCCCAGCTACTTTATCAATGACCCCTATTTTCCATATGTTGTTTGGATTTTTGGATTATCTAGTGTAACTGCACAGGACTTCCTCCCTCTGATTCTGGGAGAAGTGTGAGCTCACCTCACGGTGCTCATGCTTGAAAGCAGTGTCTTCCTCTTGAACAGTGTGTACAGAAAGCATGCATCTAAAGGAAACTAACCTGTAACTTAGGTGATCACATCACCCACTTTCCTTCTTTTGCTTTGGATCGTATTAAATATTTTGTCTAGCTTTTTTTCCTCCATAATTTTACTAACTGGGTTAAAATGACTCCATGGTCTGCATCCCCACATATACTTAAAAAGTATAACCGTGTGTATGCATGAGGCAAAGTCATGAAATTTGCCCCTGGATTTCTGAGCGCCAAGTACAGGTTTCTTCAAGGGTGCTCAGCTGGGACTGTTTGCCACTGCTGTTGTTGTCAGCCCATATAGGAAGTCCCCTGCAGTTTTGCACAGGATCTTTTGCAAACAAAGTTTGGTAGTAACTTGGTTACACAAAGCCGAGGGCTTTCTCTGTGCTTGCTGCTATGGTGTGACTGCCTCCAATAGAGCTTGCCAAGCTCTGCCAGTAAGACATGGTTAGGGTTATCTTTCTCCACTCACTTATGGGAGCAGACAAGGTCATTTTGTGATATATGTGAAAAATGGACTTTGCCTGTCACTCACAGAGCATGAGCTGTCCCTTGTCCTTATGCCAAAAGGTTAAACTAAGTAGAGATTTGGGGATAGGGAGGAGCATCCTTTTCTTTCCACAGGTTTGCTTCTGTTTTACTCATTTCAGCTCCTTTCAGGGAATAACACAGCATGGAGTGGGATGAAGAAAATTCCTCTGTAAGGGTTCTTGCCTGTGGGGACACTGTGGGTAGGGGAATCACACGAGTATTTTCTGTTCTCCATTCTCAGTCATTGGGTCCTAAAAGCTGTGTCTTCCAGGAACTCATTTTAGCTTCATCAGGTATGTGATGTCAATGAGGATTGCTTTGTCCACCTCATGGGCTGATGAACGCTAAGTGATCTGGACCTGTCGGAGGAGTAGGATGTCTGTTTTGCAGTTTGGCTTCCATCCAATGAAATGATTTAAGACAGTACTCTGCATTCTCTAGGTCATTGGCTGGCTCTGCCACATGCTGAACTTTCAGCTCTTCACTGCAGATACCTGTGGGACTGACTTGGGCCATGCATGTCCCTGCTCTGCAGGCCACCAGAAATTCTCCTTTGCTTGTGTTTGCATCCTTTGAGGGAGCACTGGGATTTTTGAACCCTTCTCCATGGGTTTGTTGGCTCACAGACTGCTGTTGGAGGATACTTTGATTACGGAAAGGGTAGGAGAAGAACCCTGCCATGGAAGGCATATGGAGAGGGATGAGCCTTTGTGCCTCACAGTTAAGTGATAATTTTTGCTGAAGTTTCTCTTTTTTTGTTCATGGGTAGCATAGTCAGCAGCCTCATGTCATGCCTTTTTTACAGGCCAGTAACTAATCCAGTCACCTACAGATGTCCTGTTCACCCTTCTGGGGCATGTTATATGAATTTATGTATATAATTCTTGGAAGCAGTCTAAGAAGAATGAAAGCACATGATCATTGCCATGGGCATTTCCAGGAAGTTTCTAAAATAATTGCAAGATCTGTACCTCTAAAACACTCTTGAAAATATTTGTTTCAGTGACCATAGAGTCTCTGGCATCAAAACCCCATCTGAGCACTCCCAGCCCACTCTGAGATAAACATCCTGCTTTATGATGTCCCCGATGGCTAGAATCGTTTGTGCCATTTTGTGGTTGTACTGTTATGATCATGTGCTGTAGCTGTTCCCACCACTTCTTGGAGGTCAGCAGTCCAGATCAGGTTTCCTAACAAACATTTTTCTTTCTTTACATGTATGTCCAGTGATTCATTGTCTTGGGATATTTGTAGATGGTGAGGTCCTGGCATGTTTCTGGGGCAGATGGGAAGTGCAGTCTTTCTACTAAGGAAAACACAGCAGACATAAAGAATTATGTGGGCTTGGAGGTTTCCTTTTACACGACTCTAAGAGAAGGTCAAGGAAATTTGTATATCAGCTTGGAATCATGAATTTTGTTGAAATTCAGAGAGGAACATCATTTTCTTCAGTCTTACAATCTTGCTTTATATGAAAAATAAAAATTCAGGAACAGAAGCAGAACTCCTGTTGTACAGTATTTCATTGTTCTTTTTGCTAGATGCAGAAAATTTTCAGCCTTGTGATGGCTCAAATTTGGGTTCAGGAGCCTCTGCTGAAACCCACAGTCCTAGCACAGTTACCTGTATGAAAACACCTCTGCGTGCACTGGCAGTAAAAGCTGCATGCAGGAGACATGGATTTCATGGCAATAGTAGTAGCCTGTGTTCTGCAGGATTGGGTATCGCTACTGAGGAAGGTCAGGAGTGCTCAATGCATGTCCGAGTGCGTGGACTAGTCTGCAAGTGCACGTTAGTCAAACAGCATTGTTGTTTGAGCGTATTGCCTGTTGCGGTCCCTGCATGCCATCTCCTTTCAGTACAGATTAAAGGCTGGGGTCTTATTTACTCTCCAGTAGAGTGCATGGCTGAGCTGGTGCACACAACAGCTCCTTAGTTTCTCTTTGAGCTTGAATACAGAAGAACAGAGATTCATGGCTCCCCACCCCCTGCCAGAGTAAATTGACCTCTCAGAGGCATCTCTTCACCTAGTGGTGTGAGGATAATGCAGGGCTGTGTACAGAAAGAAAAGAGCAGGCTTTCTGATGGGACAGGGCCTGGGGCTTTTCTTTTGGGGGGCATTCAAGTGTGTTAGGCTATAATAGAAAACAGGTGAAAGAGGCCTACTCCCTGTCACGTGACTTTGGGCTAAGTCTCCCTTGCAGCATAGCTGCTTGATCTTAAACCTTGGGGAGTGAATCTTTCTCATGTTTCTTACATTTGCTTTTGGTGATCAGGTCTCTCACACACCACCAAGCTCTTTCTGTGATGGTTCCCAGAAAAGAGGCAAAAGTGCTGACTCTAGAGCGGCTCCTGGTGGGGTCCTGTACCTCAAACCCTCACCCTTCTGTCTTTTTTTTCATTTTGCATCTAGCTCAGGTTGAGCCTGTAGGTCCCCTGGGCCCCAGACCTGCTCTGTCTCATGGAGCACGCGTGGCCCACCTTTTGGATAGCAAATCTCCTAATCCTTTTATGTACCTAGCCTGAGTGGCTCCTGATTGATCACATCTTGTGAACAATCTAATACCACATGCCTGTTTGTATTTGTATAGACCTGTTTTACACATATCTATTCATTTGGTCTGTTCTCTTTGGCACAATGTTAGCACACCATTTTTCTTTCACATGCAGACATAACTCATTGCATCAGCAACAATGAGCAAAGGCTCCCTGTGAAGGCCTGTACATGTGACTGATATAAAAGATATTCTTATCACTCCATCAAATTAAAAAGAAGATTAAGGCCCAGCTTCAGGAAATCACTCGAGCAGGTTGACTGATTGAAATGGGATTCATCCATGTGCTACAGTAATTTCCTACATACCAGTCTAAATCACTGCTCTGAGCAAGGGTAACTGAAGATCGACAGGGGGTAGTGCGTTTGATGTGTGTGATGTGAGCCGCTATTCAGTAGCTCACTCTTGAAACGCATGAGACTGTAAGCTCTTAAACTGGCACAAGGAAAATTACTTTAACACTATAGATTGCCCTATAGGTTGCTTGTCTTTATGTCTTGTCACTTTCCTCCTGAAGGACTTGGATTAGGAAAATACGAGTTCAGAGCCTTGGCACTGCTTTTCACTGCTGAGGATGGGACTTGGCCCATCCAACATTGCCCGCAGGAGATGAATACCTAGTCTGAACTTGCTATACACACTGCCCCTATCCTCATCAATAGAGAGGCACTTCTCTAAAAGTCTGAGTTTTCCTACCTCACTCTAACTTAGAAGGGGTGGATCACCCTTTGGAAGCGCCCCTTTCTCTGCTCTCTGGAGGCAGGGGAGAAGTGAATCCCCTCTCCCGCTACTTCTCTCCTCTCTCTTAAAGATGAGAGATAGCAACTACGTCTGTCACCTTATATACCTAATGTTGGCCTTCCAGTGGCTAATTTTACTCAATTACAATGTTTAATTACAGTCATTCCTGTTCCCTGCTGTATCTGGTCTTTTCGCTGACGTGAGGAAATTCTCAGTTAACTGCACCTGGGGCTGAACCATTGGCAAGCAACAGATACCAACAGTATTAGGTTAGGTCCACATAATGGTCAAGATTTACTCTTTCTGAAGGCAAAAGTTAGGCCGAGGAGCTGGGGGAAAAATCCAGCTACTAGGTGAGAAAATACGGTACCCAACGGTGTGCGTTGCAGTGTTTGGTTAAAAAGTTTCATTTGAGCTAGATCTGTTTGTGTTCTTAGGTTCTCAGGGAAGCTTCATCTTGATAAATGTCTATGCTCAAATGATACCATCCAACTGTTATGCCTTAAGCTGGTTGTTCATGAGCCCTTTGCTGTTGTGGCATAAGAAACTGGAATTTTGTGCTCCAATTCATTGAATCCATTTTGGAGTAAAAAGTTATAAATCCTGTAAAAAATGGGATTAACAGTCCCCTGTTAATCTCGTCACTGTTGGACTTCCCTTTCTATATCCTTGCTTTTCCTGACTACTAGAATTATTCTGGTGGGTTTATTCCCATGTATTTATGAAGAATATTAGCAGAAAACAGTTTTTCTGAAGTTATTTATCAGTTTTAGCACTGCTTACATCTACAGAGGCAAGGGAGCACTCTAATAAAGTCATTTGCTCAAGCCTAATTTTAATTAATGTAGGCTGTTAAATGAACAAATATTTTCACAAAAGTTAGATCTACGAGGGACTGTGCAAGGCCTCTGTTGCCCACCTGGTTCTCAACAGCCTTGTCTGATGAGGTGTTAGAGTGATGGTGGAAGTCAGTCAGCGTGCAGAGCACAGTCCTTCAGGAATAACTCCTGCACCCTTTGAGTAGTTATTCACTATGATGCCAAATTATGGGCTGACCAACCATCACATCTGTCTGAAAATGGAGTGGAGACATAAATCACAGAATTAGGGCAGAGCTAGCTAAGTCCTTCCGAAACTTTTGTCAACATGACTGAAGTGGAGTTTCTGTCCCTGGTGGCTTACACTGAACGAATGAAAGGGGTTGATTTAAGTCATTGGCTTTCAGAGCTATTTTCTCTTCTCTGCAGTTGAATGAATGATTCTTAATCATTTAAAAATTGGTAATGATGTTGACCGACATCTCAGATAGTGCCTTTATGATGCCAGAGGATGTTAAAATGATGCACACACTGCAGCCAGATTCTGATCTGGTTTGCACCACCACCAGTTGTAGACTCAGTGCTGCTCCTGAACAGATGTCTCCCAACTTCATCTCTTATTGTCCCAAGAAATCCACAGTGGCCTGATAATGCAAAAACATGTGGGACCAGTCATTTCAATCACATCTGCATTTTAGAAAGGCAGAATGTGGTAATTGAAGTGACCTTGGGAAAGTTCAGCAATCATTTGTTAGAGATCCTGTGTTTCTGGTGCATGCTGGTGCGGAGTGATAAAGCACTGCCTGCCCTGAGTGTGGCGCGCCTCCTGTGATGAGGAAGGACTTTGTTGTTCTTCTCTCTCCTTCCCTGTGCTCCTTGAGTTCTGATGTCATTTTTCTCTTAACTGCAGGTCATTTCATGGGCAACAACACAGTGATTGATGTTTTGAGGAGAGAAGGGTACGAGGTAGAACACACTCCAGCTGGACAAACCATCAACAAGTAATGCATGCTTTTATCTAGCTGAGCAGCCATTGGGAGGGTGGGTTTGTAAACAATCATGAAGAAGTAGTGGCAGATGGAACTATACCTAACAGTGAGCTGGGCTCCCTCTCTCCTCCCCAGCAGTTTGCTTTTCTCTTCCGTGAGCCAGTCTGGAAACAAGATATTATTTGGTTTGGGTTTGGCTTTTTTGGTGTTTTGTTTGGGGGATTTTTTTGTTGTTTGTTTTTTTGTTTTGGTTTGGGTTTTTTAAATAAAATAAAAATATTTTCCGCCCTGTAAGTTTTTAACTCTTAAACTAACAGCTGTAGAGTACACATGCTTGGTTCATTGGATCTGGATGCTGTCTCATACCACATAGGCTTCCAAGCTCCTCCTTCCTCCCTCTTAAGTGTTTGACTGCCCTGCCTTTTAATACTCTCCTTCTCTTACACAGCTATTTTTGATTCTTTCTGATTACTCTCTCTCAGCCTGGAATCTGACTGCCCACAGTCCACCCAGCCTCTTTGTAAGCTGTCCCCATGACTGATTGCTTTCATGTCCCCTGCTCTCTTCTGCATTTTTAAGCCAAGGTACTCGCTGTTCTGGTTCATCTTGCAGCTGTCCTTCAGGATATACCCTTACTGCCTCTTCTTATCTCTCACTGGGTGCCTTTATCCATCTCCATGGTTTCAGTAACTACAGAATGCCAAATAATCTCCTCCTCCACACTCTGCCGAGAATTGCATGTGCTCTTGACTCACCTCTTCCTGGACTTCTTTCCACCAGCTTAGGCTCTGCAATCCTTGTCTCCCCCTTCTCCAGACTCATGTCAAACATGTGCTCTTGTGTCTCTCAGATATCCCCACTCTTGTAGTCACTGCTAAAAGACCACAGTGGAAAAAAGGTTTGATCCCAATTATGGTACCGTTTCCCTTTTATCCTCCGTGCCAGGCATGCTGTCCCTCACTGCTTACATCTCTGTTGCTCCTCCCCCACATTTCTGATAATGGGGCTCTCAGGCAGGACAATCACCTTTTGTGCAGGGGCACAGTGCAGAGTCTTGGTCTGTGCCAGGGGCTCCAAAGATGTGGTGCGAAACAATAACATGTTTTTCTCATACTCTGATTGCTTCACCTTTCTCTTTGCACCACTTTTTCAGACCATGAGATTCAAACTCTGGCAGGTCATAGTTTTGCTATGATTCTTGACATGGACATACATCATTAACTCTACTTGCACTGAAACAAACTGAGCCAAGACTCATCCCCATGAGTACACGAATGCAACCACTAACCCTGTTGCCACCAGTGGGTAGGTAGTCTGACATGGAGAAGCCCCCTGTGCTTAAGCACAAGACTGTAACACTTAAGTCATGCTAGGCAAGCCAGTGTATCAGTGTTTACGGTGATAATCAAAAACCTGCTGGCACTGATACTTTTGTGGTGTTGGTTTTTTTTCTCCCCCCAGAACATTCTTAGCTTAGGTATTCCTAAAAATAGCCTTAGCAGCTTCTTAAAGCTTCAAGAAAGAGATCTTAATATGTACTTGAGAACAAACAAAATCTGATACTGCTCTATAAGGAAATCAAGGGCAGACAACTGTGGAAAGGAGGGCTAGATCTTCACCCATCAGGAAGGTAGGTATCAATGATACTCAGGGTAGCTGGGCACCCAGTTCTCTGACCACATCATGGGAGTTCATTGTCCAGCCAGTGCCTTTGAAAGCCCTCAGTTTGGCATTGGTTGCATCTCAAACCTTTCATTAGGACTACTGGACAGAACATCTTTCCTGGAGTCTTGATTTTAAAGCTGAGTGAAGAAGCTAAAGAAGGTGGCACTTTAGTGTTTTCTTCGAGAAAAGGTGTTCACATTTCTGGATGACTTGGAAACAGATTTAAGAATATGAAATGAATTTCAAGAAAAATGTGAGTTCTGAAGGAGAATAGCATTTGCGGTGAGGGAAAGACCTGTGGCAAGAGTATGTCAGAGTCCTGGGGAAAAGATGATGGAGGGTTTCACTTGATTGCTAGCATGGGCTTGTTCTAGGAGCAAATACCAGGGCAGTCTGTGTCAATAAACCCAGTCCAGCCCAGGTAAATGTGGAACAATATCCAGCTACTGTCCTAGATAGCAGTGCTGCACACAGTCCAGTCAGTACCCATGGACAAAATTGAGAGAGGAAAATACTGGCAAGTGGTTGAACTGAGACAAAGCATTCAAATGGCTGTTCAACTGTTGGATACAGTAGGGGATATTAGCTGAGCAGTCCTAAAACAAGAGGATGAGGAAGTCTGCAATTGTCCCTTCCCTGCAACATGACATTGTGCAGTGGCAGCACAGTCTGCTGCTTCCTGTGCTCTGGCTAAACAGAAAGTCCTTTCTGAGGTATCTTTTAGGTATCTGTGTGTAGGAACAGAGGAAGATGGGGGATCATTATGCAAGTTTTCCTGTAACAGGCAAACTGCTGGGTCCAGTCACACAACTTCAGCTGAAGACAGGGCTGCCTGAAGTGTCCTGCCCATGTGCAGGGGGAAGGGGATGAATGCCTGTAGTGGAGTGTGGAGGCAGGAGGGTGTCACAGGAGAAGAGTCAGAGATCACTCAAACAGACCTGATCTAGTAGTTAGTTTATTGCATTCTAATCAGTAAATTTAGGCATGTGAAATATTTAATAAGTACAGATAGATTGGCAGTCAATACTCTATTTACTACACTTAAAGTTAGTATGGGATACCAAGATTATCGCTTAAGCTTACTATATGTATCTTAAATGTTACATGCATGCAAATATGTCAGTGACCAACCCATCGATATCTGGTGTCAGGTAAGGGATCTCTCAGCCTTGAGGAATAACCTTGACAGGTGTCCCTACTCAAGAGGAGATCACCGCCACACAGCCAGCTGCTATGGAGGGAGAGTTCAATGGGCCCTGATGGCTGCAGATATCTATAGCATAAAATGGTTGATTTGTAGTCAGATTATCTGCTGTGTTAATGCAGTTTTGGCTGCTTATTAGCCCAGTCTCCAGCCAAACCAGTTTTTTTTGGTTTGGTGTTGAGTTCTCACGGATAGCCTCACACAATAGAATTAACTTCAGTTAGTCCTACTTGCTGAGCATCTGCCTGGACTAAAGTTCAGTTAGTTCAAACAGGAGGAGTGCATCCATCACAGAGGGCTCCTTCTTCGTGGTGTCGCCAAAGCAAGGAAGGCAAAGGAGGTGCTCCAACCATGCAGCAGCACAAAGGACAGTTTATAAATAGTGCCACAAGTTCAACCAAGGTCCTACTGTCTTATTTTGGGCTTTAACTGTTGTTCCTGATTTTAGAATGCATATATATATATAGTAAAATATTCATCACATAATCACAGCTGTAATTAAGGTGTTTCCTGACTCCTCCCTTAGTGGCTGTGCTGGGAGAGGGAACTGGCCTTGGGGAAGAGGGTTGTGCTTTTGCATCTGTGTGCCTTTTCCTGTGGTTGCTCAGTCGGTCCCTGGAAGAATTACCTGCAGGAAGTGTTGCAAAGGAGATTATGTATATGACATCTGTTAATAGTGTTCTGAGGCAGCAAGTTTCAGAACAAATGGCTGGCTGTGCTGGGTAGAGGTCATCCTGGCTGTGCCTGTAGCATTGGAGACAACTGGGGGGTCACTCTGTAAGGCAGACTTAAAGAGTAGGTGATGTGAAGATGTTGTGGAGGAGAGCCAAAGGGTCGTGTCACTTCAGAGTTGATAAAGTGAGAGTGTGACAATCACAAGGATTTTGAAAGAGATCGATAGCCCAAGACCCATTCTGCGCCAGTCTCTTTCACATAAAGTTCACCACATGATCAGTCTGTGATTTTCCTTGCAGCAAGAAAGATCAAATTCTCTTCATTTTCTATCTACTCTCTCCCTCATGTGCCAGTCCACAACTTCATTTTTCCTTCTCCAGGATGGACCCTCTTTATTCTCCATCAAAGAGATGTGTCCACAGTGATGGGCTAGCTTGAAAACTGCAGCCATACTGAAACGTCTCCTTCTGGACCTCCTTTCGACACCATCGCAAGGCAGAAAGGAAACACACTATAGTTTTGGGAAGGTGCTTCCAGTTGCTGCAGACTAGATGGCCCAAAGGATT
This sequence comes from Pygoscelis adeliae, assembly GCF_000699105.1. Taxonomy (NCBI): domain Eukaryota; kingdom Metazoa; phylum Chordata; class Aves; order Sphenisciformes; family Spheniscidae; genus Pygoscelis; species Pygoscelis adeliae. The sequence continues at coordinate 1,057,774 of NW_008825499.1, forward strand.
GCTTAATGGTATATTGAGCTGTTCCCTTCAAAGATGATGATTTGCAAGATGCGTTTCTGCAGCCATCACCACACTCACTACTGAGTGACTAGCTCATTACTTACCTTCTCCACCAGAGAGAGTTGTTGATCTAGGACTGGCTCCTTCAGCTAGTGTGCCTTAGTCATCCTGTCCCTGCCTTTTCCAATGCACCCCAAGTTAGTTGGCTCTGGGCAGGAATTGCCCTAAAGGAATAATCTAGTCTGTGTTCTGCAGTACGTCAGGCTAGAGGAGTGTGGTTTGACCTCCTCTAACTTTGAGGGTGATTCCTTTTTTTCCTCTTTCCAGATACACAAAGTTATTCCCAAGTTATTCCACCCTGAGCCAGACTCCATTCTTTCCTCAGTTTCAGATTACCCCTTTTCCAAAGCTTTTTTTTATTAAAGAGAACTATTTTGATCAGAATATTGACTTAAGGAAGAGGGGGCAGGAATACAAGGCAGAGAAATAAGCACCCAGCCAGTATGTCAGGGAGAAACACCTGTTTTATATGTGCCTTGATGGTGTCTGTACGAGGATTCTGCCTCAAAGCCCTTTCAAATATTATCTTTGTTCCCTCCTTCTTCCAGCAGAAAACACCCCAAAACCTTGTTAGCCTTTTCGTCATCGTCACCGGCACACAGCCCCTATGTTGTGTCCCAGGAGCTCCCACTGCCATTGCACCCCTGGAAGGAGGAGGAGGAGGAGGAGGAAGAGCTCCTGCCTCACCTGCTGCTCCCTGATGGCATCGACATGCTGGAGAAGGTAGACAGGAAGTACAAGAAGAAGAAGAAGAAGCAGCAGAAGAAGCAAAGACTGCGACAGTTTAACGACCTGTGGGTTCGCCTTGAAGAAAGGTAGCTAACTGCTGGGGAGGGAGGAGGGTTTGTCATGCAAACTGGTCTTTAACTTAGACTGATTAATCCGGTACACCAAACTTCTGCAGGGGCTAGATACATGCTGAGGGCAGGATCTGACCTCCTCTCTCACCATGATTCTTGCTGAAACATTTACTCAAGGTTGCTTGTGCTTTTAGTGACAAAATAGCTTCTTCCACATGGTTAGGTTTGTGGAAAATTAGGCATAATGCAAGTGGAAGCCTTGTCTAGACCATTTTGCATTTGAGCTTGAGGGATTGTGAGCATATGGTAGTCCTCTTTATCATGGAAGGCTGGGTCCAGTGGTAGATGGTACAGATGCTGCTGCATATGTCGAAACTGTCATATCCGGCATATGTGTTCCTTGCATTTGGACAATTATTTATGCAGTATTTCCAGTCTCTGTATTCTTCCAGTCTTAAAAAGCATGTAAGCCCCATGGTATTACTGAAGATATGGAAAGGGGGATGACAACCTAATGGATGATGGAGTTAATACAAAAAATGGAGTGTGTTGTGGGGCAAAGGTTCACACATACCCCCTAGTTTTCACCCAGAAGAGCTTACTCACCTACAAGAACTACAGCAGCCTGCAAAGAAAGCCAACTTCTCCCTCACTAGCTGTACTTAGGCCTGTGGCTGAATGTGTACCTTAATGTTTCCCTCCTCTCAGATAACACACAGACCTGAGTCTGCTCTCTTTTGTACTTTGTGCCTCTGTTTGTATCTCTGCCATACTCAGGTTGAAAGCATTTTATTTTTGTGGTACTGTAAATAACCAGGCAGGTCAGGATGATGGAGAAAGGCCAGCAGTTCTTGAAATGAAGCCTCTCCATTCTTTTTTTTTCCTCTGAAGAATACTTCCTCCTGCTCCCCAAGGTACTGAGTATATCAGGGTTCTCCTATGCTTCTCCTATCGCATCGCTGGGTCTCAGCTGTACCACTGCTTTGAGTAATACATTGCTCAGGCTGGCTGCAAGTGGGTGCAGCAGCTGTTCTTCTGTCCCAAGCATTCAGCCATTGTCAGACTTGCTAGACCAGACTCCTTTTCCTCTTTTCTAGAGTAGTTTTGTGCTCTCTCTCTGCTCCTCCTTCCAACCTAAGCGTGAGTAGTTTGGAGAGAAAGGGAGACAAATGCACATGGAGGTTTGCATGCCCACTGACAGACCTACACACGGTCCAAGATTCACCAGTACAACAAATCCTTATATTGATCACCTTTGATTTTGTATTTTAGTGTATCATTTACTTTCTATTAATGTAGTTGATACCAGCTGTTTGTGAATGGGGTTTTGGAGCTTCTGTTTACAGTGTTTAGTTGAAATGCTAAGGAATTATTTGGATCATTCATTGGAATGATCTCAAGCTCCCACCCTGCCTGCACACTGACATGTTCAGTTTTTCACACACAGTTGTTCCCATGAAGCTCAGGGGAGTCAGTGCGTGCCCTGATGTGAGATACACATGCACTTGCAGCATCAGTGCCTTCAGAAGAAGAGGGAAGATGGGAGGATGTGCTACTGTGACTAAATTGGAGGTGCATTAGGGCAACTACTGGATTGCAAGTACTGCAAGGCAATAGTGAGGTAAAAGCAAAGCTAATAATGACAGGTTAGGAAACTACTGCATAAATACAGGAGCAGCATATGCCTCCTTTCCTTTTCTTCTTTTGTAATGTTTCCTTTCTT
>NW_008825499.1:1060408-1070226 GCF_000699105.1 Pygoscelis adeliae
GTGCTAGAAACTTACCAAGGTGCCAGGTGACAAATTCTTTTTACGGGTGAGTCCTTAGTAGCAGAGAGCTTGAACATCTGGCGATGGAGCTGGTTGCATGACAGTACTGGGAAAGACAAGTGATACTTACTGCTGCCTGGGAGATTGCTGCGCCCTTACTGCAGAGGGAAGCCGCGAGTGTCAAAGGCAGCTGTCATTCACGCACAGCCCCCACACGTGCCCTGGGTTTAGTCTCTGTAAAGCAGGGGGAATCACCACCCTCTCTGCCCCGGCAGCCAGGTGCGCAGGCAGTCCGTGCCGCTGCGAGCTGCCGGGGCAGGCGTGGGCTGAGCTGACAGCCCCACCGTGTGGCGCAGCCGCGATGCGTCCCACGGAAATGCAGCCCCTCTGGCCTCAAGCTCACGCGTGTGCAGGGCACGTCTCACTGGGAGCCTCAGCCCTTGCTGTAAGCATTCCCCGGGGTGCGCAGGCACAGGTAAAGCTGTCAGGTTTCTTATGCGTGGGCCATTCATAGCTTTCCTCCCGTGGGCCTGGAAATGTGAAAGGTGCAGCTCAAGTGATTTAATAGTGTCTTGTAGTGGGTTTGGCAGAATTGCTTTGGTTCATGCTTCTGTATGCATCAGCTGTCAGCTGTATTTCTTTGATGTGCTGCCAGCTGGCTTCTCTCCAGTTACCATTCAAACCTTCTGTGGGGGCCTTTGGGTATAGAAGGGCAAGTGTTTTTAAAAAAGATACTAATTGCCTTCAATTTCCCAAAGCATTTTTGCTTAATGCAGCTGGCCAAAATAAGGCGAGAATGGTGCACAGCTGCTGGGGAGTGGGTGCAGGAGAAATTACTCTGCTTTTGTATTTGGCAGGTAGACTTTTGATTTTTTCTGAATTTGTCTTCCGGTTCCACACAGCACCATGAGCCCTGTGGTGTATGTCAGCCTTACAGTTGTGGGGTCAAACATGGCTTTCAATGCATTGCTGAAGAGAACACCACCTGTGTAGTATCTGACCCCTCTGATTCTTGACCTGCTGTGCTGTAGGAGCTCCCCCAATTCAGGACAGTTGGCGTTAGCAGCCTGGAGCATACAAATTTCTCTCCTCCATCACATATTGCCATAATGGGAGTTCAGCATCATGTAGGATCTGACTCAGTTCTTGTTCATCACCATCTCAGAGTCCTCACTGCCACTGGGAGATAGATACTCTGGGATGCGGTGATCTTTTCCCAGTGACTCTAGGATGTGGTTTTGGAAGTGGCTCTTCCTATCCTTCAAGCATGTCATGTAAGCCCTTTGTAATTCCTGACCTGTGGAAGGGAACATGCAGTATAGGAACAAGTTTGGTCCACACTAAGATGCATGTGCAGAAGCATGGCTGGGGAAGGTGGATTCAGCCAAAAGCAGGTGCCTCACTCCTGCTGTGCTCAGCAAGTGTTGCTGCAGTGACACTCCTGCAACAAAGCTTCTTTTGTTCTTCTTGCGTATTTTCTTCTTAGCTGAAAGGCTGGCTGGAGGGCGCTAGGAATACGGTTGTCTTACCCACCTGACTGACTGTGTGGGAGCAATGGGCAGGCTGGCTGGATAGACCTGAGTACAGGACAGGTGTTTCAGTGCTGTCTCCACCCTCCTCAATCTTTTCCCTGTCCCCCCTCAAGACTGCTTCACAGTTCAGCTGAGCAAGTGCCCTCACCCACGTGGGGTGGCGTCAGAGCTGCCCACACCTGTGAGGAAGGGATGAGGCAGCGCTCTGCCATTAGGAAACACAGTCCTTTGGTGAGCATGGAACCAGTACGAGAGACCATTCCCAGGAGCCCAGAAGACGTGACAGTGGGGCACAGGGACTGACCACCTCCTGCTTTGTGGGCATCAGGCAGTTCTGGGCTGGGTCTGGACTGATGTTCTTCTCTTGCCTTGCAGTGCTACTGACCCTCCTCCCCGGATCCGCATCATTAACGGCTACATCACAGTCGAACCCCAGCCCTGGGGCCACGGACAGTCTAGTCACGCTCACGCAGATACCAGCAGTGCTCACCAGCTTTCCCATTCTCTCTTCCTCTTGCTGCTGACTTGGACTTTGCGTATGATAAGGCTGCATTGAAACACAGGGGGAGCCAAACTGCAGGGCTCTCACCTTAAAAAGCAAAAAAGAAATTTATGGGGAAAAAAAAGAATAGAAGACTGAGTGGGACACCTGTTCTTTGGGGTGTTCTTAAACTGCCTCCTTTTCCTGAATCTGGATCATTAACACTATTAACTGGTTTGACCTGCCCAATACAGGAGAAGATATTTTAATGAAAGTGTTATTTATCCTTCTGTTGCAGAAGAATGATTTCATGTTATCCCATAATGCTTTGGGGAAATTATAATGTCGCTATAACATAGCTGTTGTTTAGCTGTATGAGCCCAACTAAATTACATTTTTTTCACCTTCAGTGCCTTGTAAGAAGATTTACACACCACTAACTTGTTTATTAGAACAGAATATTTTGGTCATATGAGCACAACTGGGAAAGAAAGGTTGATATTTTATGTCTCTACTGGTAATGCTTTTAATTCTTGCTTGTTAGGGCTCCAGGTTACATATAAAGGTTCATGACAACACCTTCTACAATAGAATAAAACAGTAAAGACTTGTGAACAGAATGTTTCTGCCGTCTGTTTGGTGCTGTTGTAAGATGGGTACACCTGAATGGCCAGACAAGTCTCTTAAGCACAAACTAATGTACATTTAAGAAAAAAAAATTGCCTGGGGAGCTTCACAGTCATACTGTTGGATGCTTCCAAAATGAGAAGTTCTCAAGAGGTGATTTGAGAAGCCCAGATGCAGGTTTTCTCTCTCTTTCTACATCATGAATATATTGTTATTTTATAGCTGGATTCACTTTTGGGGAGAAAGGGCTTTCTTTTCCTTTTCTGCACAGTTAGACTTCATTCTAGGAAATCCTTGCAAGTTTTCTACCAATTTCAATGGAAATTCTCAGACTTTCCAAATTGTTTTAAGTCCTTTGCTGTCTACTTAAAGTGGACGTGCTGTTGACTGTTGGATGTAGGAAGCTTGGAAGCGGTGATGTATGGTTTTCTGTGTTTGTACAGGGCATCCTCTTGTGATCACACTGACTCATTTTGTGAGCAACATATCCCTCCCTCCTCTTAGGAGGGTTTCATTGCCTGGGAAGGTCTCAGAAGATTCATCCATTGGAGGGCTTGGAGCCAATGTGCTGAGCTGGTACCTTGGAAACTGTCACCTGCCCCAGTAAGGCAACAAACCCTCAGGTATCCCTTCCTATGCATGTACATGTGCTTCACTACTTTTTTCATTGTCTATAAAAAGTACCTTTTTCCCATCCTACTGCACATTGGAGGAGGAGGAGCAAACAGTTCCAGCTTTCCTAACAGGCTTTTCACCTCTTGATCTCAAATTTCAGTTCCCCTTCAGAAGGACTGAACCTGAACAAAGCCTCAGTTTGCTGAGGAAAACAGAGAAGGGAGAGGCTAACCATTGCAGTTTGCAGCAGCACTGTGGGGAATGAAATATATCTGGGCTGGGGTAGAAGACGGCACCGTCTCATTGTATATTCCTTCTTATAGGGAATATTACAAGACCTCAGGGTCCTAAATGCGTTCTGGCTTCCTTGGCTTTACACAGCAGCCAGGCTGGTGATGTGCTCCCCTGTCTCTCTCTCTGGTTGATCTTTCACTGGTGTAAACTGTCATAGACTTGGTGGGTCCGGAGCTATTTTCCTTGGCCTGAATATGACCTGAGAGGAGCAGATCAGATGAGGCATAGTTTAGTTAGAAAGATGCACTGCAGGCCTGACAAACTGAGCACGTACTTGTGTATTTACCAGTGCATCTGAGGGGACGTCCAAAAACATTACGTCAGAATGTGTTCTGCCACTTGCTAGCCTATGCATTGGTATTGCTTCTCCTCCCCCTGTCCTCTGTCCTTCAAAAGTGCATGATGAGGTGTGGCACAGGTCTAAAGGGCTCCGGAAGCACTGGGAGAAGGGGCTGAGCTTCCACTTCCTTTCTCCATTACACGACGAAGGCCCCAGGCTCACTCTTCCCTTTATTCCCTCCTCCATGGTTACTCTCAAGCTTCGCCTCTGTGAGGGGAGCTGAGTTGAGTGGAACAGCCACCAAAGTTTTTCTTAGGTTGGCATGAGGGAAGAGTAATTATAAAACACTCAGGAATAACAGAGACCTGAAGTGGCACTATGGATAATTCAGTTCTGGTGGTGTAACTCATTTTGTAGCCTGTTTCCAAGTGCCTGACTGTGTCAGGGAAATAGATATGTCCTTAAATTGTGATGGATTGTGTGCCTACAAAGGCTGCATCCTGGGAGTCTTTCTGCAAAGTAATCAAATTCTTTCAAGGTATTTTTGAGGGACTCACGGGCTTGGCTTGATATCTGGGAACTAAACTGGTGGTTCCTACCCCTCACTTTTTCTTCCAGACCAGTCATTGCTGACTGGCCATGGGACACCAAAGTCTTGAAACTGTGACTGGTATGGAGAGCAGAGCCTTATTCCATGCACATGCTACTCAGCTGTTCACAGTGACCACTGGGGAGTGCTATGTTTGGGTCCAATTGTTTCTCCCTAGTACCAGCGTAAGAAAAGTTTGCCAGAATTGGAACGCCCGAGGAGCCTCCTAATGGCCAAGGTCTGCTCAGGTACCACGCTTCTCTAGACCACAGAGTGGCAGGAAAGCAGCCATTCCCATCGTGTGCCTGGAAGATTTCATTGTCCTTCTATCTGTCCCTCCCAAGCAGCTGAGGTAGCTTTTGCCTTGCAATTGAGATTCCGCCAGGCTTGAGATGAGTGGCAGACTTGATTCAGAAATCACTGTGAAGGTGCAGGTACTTCTTTCTTCAGTGAAGGGGCTGAAATCTCCTGTTGTCTCCTGAGCTAGGTGCCTCCACATCCTCTAAGTGCTATAACAAAGCGTTCTTTGTTCTATCTGAACATCCTGGTCTCCCTTTTCCATTCTCTTTCCTTTGTAGTTACTAATTAGCCTGTGCACTTTGCTGTTCCCCTCCCTGCTTAAATTGTTTTCATAAATCATCTCTCCAATGTTCTTTGTGAATAGATCTGTTTTGAGATTATTTGGACTCTTGTGATGGGTTCCTTGTGGTCAAGATTTCTCTTTCTCTGTTGGAAGGCAGATATTTTGCAAAGTTATTAGCAGAAATTAAAAACTTATCCACCTCAGAATGTACTGGTTTGATAGTATAATTCCACACACCCCTGGATTAAATTGTAATGTTGGAGAATATAGGTTACAACTATCACTGATGCTCAGCAGCGTATTGTGAATTCTTGTGAATATTTGTTGCTTGATTAAGCTTTGCTAATGGACTACTGTGTTATGACATACATGCTTTTTAATTATTATAAAACTGTACATTTATGTATATAGCTAGGAAAAAAAGGCAGACAAACATCCGCCTTGGGAAAAGGCCTTGCTCATAAATTTCTGTTTCCTGAGATAGTCAGCACTTGCACTTTATTTGTACTTACTGATGAAATGGACCAGGCACTAGATGCCATTTATTTTGAACTTTGTTGACCTTCCAACAATTACCTCCTGTGATTTCACAGCTTTTCCTTTCTGCTGCTGGTCGTTTTTAACGCATTGAAGCTTTATTTTCCAATATGATATTTGGTTAGCAACTGGGATTTCTTGTGAAGCATTGCAGGAGGCATGACTACACTCAATGTGCTTTCATAAACAGTAATGTGCTGTTATCTGACACAGCTTTTCTGTGAACTATGAATGCCCCTTAGCGAGCTGGGGATCCAGTGCTAGTTTACTTTCAAACCCTTTCAGATTAGGATGTGAAAAATAAAATTACTGAAAGGAAAAAAAAAATTCTTGTTCTTCAGATAGGGTCTAAAAATGTACACATCCCTCCTAAGCGATAATTATAACAACGTGAGAGGGGATGCATAAGCTGTGCAGATTGCCTTACTCTAACTTTGACACACCTTAAAGACCTTGCATGGTTTTCTTATTTTAAAGGTGCAGTAGCATAAAAGAACACAGAGTAATGCAAAAAACCTTGCTCAGTGATTCACATTTCTTTCCTTTCACTTTGAAACTTTGGAAGGAGGGTATTTTTTCTGTTTTTAACCATTCCTACAGCAAATTTATACTTCTAAAACAGGTTTGAGGGAAAAAGTGCAGGAGTTACGGAAGGCAGGTGAATAAGTGGAAGTGAAGAAATCTAAGCATTTTGTTTCTTTTTTCTCTGTGCTCCTTTTGTACCCTCTGCAAAAGGCTTCAGGGGAAAATACGGTGCTTTTCAACTGGGTAAAAAAGAGCCAGGCACTGAAATAGCACAGCCCTTTCTTCAAACACCAGGGTAGTCTTGTGGCTGGTCTGTTCTCTTCCCAGTAGAGTTGAAGCTGCAATTACTCCGTAAGTAAGATAACAAGGTGGTATAGTTCAGTGGGTTGTTATGGCCCCTTTTGATCGGCTATTTAAAACACTGTGACACAGTCAGTGTGTAGAAATCAGGTTGAAATCTCTTAGATAACCAAGGAATGTGCTTTAGAAGATGTATTTCTCCAGTGGCTTGTTGGCTAGAAAATATGGACAAAACATGTCATTTACTCTTTATCACAGAAAATAAAATCTAAGCCATGAAAATTAATAAAAGAAAAGGTGATCTTACATCTGTGGTGAAACTGATTACCATTTTCTACCTTTCTGCTGCTTAATCCGGACTGCTATCCTGTAACCACCAATGAATGCACATGAGGTTTATTCAGGTCAGGTCTCATGCTGAAATTAATTTACCATTCAAGGTCATAGTCCCATTATGGTGCAGGTTTGTCCTTTTCAAGAAGGCTGTATGTATCAGTAAAGGCTGGAAAAAGTCTCTATCACAATATATCAACACTCCTGTCCGCAAGCAGGCCACAGCTAGACTCAGTCGGTTAAATCAAATAAAATTAGAAGCACGCATGTTGCTGGGTGTTTCCTGTGCTTCAGGATAGTAACAGCTATCAGCATTTATACTCTGAAGACTGTTCTGAAGATCCCTTTGGTCTAGGCAGAGAATTGAGGCTCCTGCCTTTGGTCCCCTGAATCTTTCTGAGGTGTGTGTCTTTCCATATGGATATTTCCAGCAGTGTTCAGCTATACCTCACCCAAGAGCTAGGTTTTCCAGTGCTCGAGCAACCAGCTATTTCCTGTTGGTGTCCAGGGAACTGGGCATCAAACAGTTCAGAAAACCTCCACCCCGCAAACACTCTGTTTGACCGTGGCTAAATTACCTCTGGTTGTACAACTTGTATCTAAAGTCACTTAATGCTTCAGGTCACAAAACCCATGGAGAGTTTATTCCCTCCTACCCTGCAAAAAGCGAAGGCTTTGGATCTTAAAATGTCATTTGTATTTGTCTTGATGTCATTTGTCTGTAGATGCCTAAATAATTGAATAGCCAGGATGACAGGTACTTTGCTGTCACAGCTCTCTCTCTGATGCTTGTGACAAATGACTACAGGTCTTTTGTGCATTATCTCTTTTATTTTGTTTATTTTAACACCCTTCCTTCAAGTCACTATAAGTTTATGCAGCTCTGAAGACAAGAAACGGTATTTTGCCTGTTTCCTGACAAATGTTACTATTTGTGCATTGCCTCTGTTCTCCTTACTCCTCCTCTCTGCACCCTCCACCCTGGCTCTGAATTAGTTTGTGCAATTTTAGGCAGTACCACCAGAAGGTCAGGGACCTGGTTTCTACATGTAGACACCCAGTGTGGGAACTGCCTCTGGGGTCCCACAAAACAAGGAGCAGAACTAATGCCTTTTTGCTGTCAGGTGGCTCTGGGGTTAAAATACTGGGTAAGACCTGTTTTCAGCTCTCTCTCTCTGCTGGAGGGGATTTGAAGCCACAGCTCCTTCAGGTGCAGTCTACCGAAGTTAACTGGGGGGAGATAGTTCCTCTCTGTTTAGTGTGCATGGAATATATAAAAGTTTCTTAATCAATGGGTGAGCATGACATAAAAGCTTAAGAGCTGATTACCAGCATCTACCAGGGATAGCTTGTGATCAGCCGCTGGAAGGCTGCCTTCCTGCAGCCATTTGTGTACTGTATTTGATAGTCATTGGATTCAACGTGTAAACATTCCTGGGACATGCTCGAGGTTAGCAAGTAGTGACAGAGTATCTCAAAAGATGCACATACACTGATGATCAGCCCTCTGAAAGATTCAAACCTTGGATACTCACTGCACTTATCATTGAGGGTTAGTGCACGTGACACAATGTACACTGGGAACGTCAACCCTGTCCAAGATGGTTTTGCCTACTGTATGTCTTCTCAGTACGGCACAGTGGACCAGCTTGAGGCTGGTCTGATTAGCTGCTGGTGGAGCCAGAGTCCTTGAGGACTGAGAGCTGATGCTCCCTTTGTGGAGTTGCACGAGGTGGTATAGACATACTCAGAGAGACAAAGCAGCTCAGACCCTGTGATTAATAGGGAAATAGAGCTCTTAACAAAGCTGCACTGAACACTTCAGATCAAAAAACCCATAGGGTGTTAATCTTCTTCTTCCCCCTTCTAGAAACCAAAGCTTTGAATTTTTTTAAGCCCCTCATTAATTTAATGAGTATTCACTATATTCTTATAAATTTGTGTAGAGTTCAGTGGAAGGAGGTGACCCCTTTTAAAGAAATGGTAGAAATCAGATGTTTTTATTATGTTCAAATTAGCAATAGAAGAAAATAAGCCCCGTCTTTTCAAGTTGCATTGCAATAGATGTGCTGCTGCATGCAGTCACACCTTATGTTATTGTGATGATGTGCCAAGTACATTCGGTACATAGCTTTTGAAAACATCCCAGGAAATGCATTTCATATGTCTGATTTCAGCATAGTGGAATGTTATAGTATGAACTCACCGGCCTGCCCCAGAGTTTGCTAGCAGGCAAGGCAATTTTCTGAGATCTTCTGGTGGTGGGTGCCAGGCCTCAGTTCCATGTGGAAGGCACGTGAAGTTTTCTGCTGGACTTTTGTAACATACTGGGTAATTATTTGCCAATATAGTTTCAAGGATATAGACTCACACCTAAGTGGATCAAACGGACAAAGACTATTAAAAGAATTGGAGCAGAAATGTGACAAGCAACAAGAATCTTGACTATCAGACTCCTACCCCGTCATGAAAGGTAAAAAGTTGTATAACATAACATAATTTTGGGAGACAGTCCTGAAGGGCAAAGGGGTCCAGGGAGGCTGGACGTTCTTCAAGAAGGAGGTCTCAAAGGCACAGTAGCAGGCTGTCCTCATACGCCATAAGAAGAATGGGCGGGGAAGACGACCGGCCTGGCTGAACGGGGAGCTTTTGCTGGGACTCAAGAAAAAAAAGAGAGTTTACCACTTGTGGAAGAAGGGGCAGGCAACCCAAGAAGAGTACAGGGATCTCATTAGGTCATGCAGAGAGGAAATGAGAAAGGCAAAAGCCCAGCTAGAATGCAATCTGGACGCTGTCATTAGAGACAACAAAAAATGTTTTTACAAATATATTAATGACAAGAAGAGAGCCAAGGAGAATCTCCATCCTTTATTGGATGCGGGGGGGAACATTGTCACCGAGGATGAGGAAAAGGCTGAGGTACTTAATGCCTTCTTTGCCTCAGTCTTTAATAGTCAGACCAGTTACCCTCGGGGTATTCAGCCCCCTGAGCTGGAAGACAGGGATGGCAAGCAGGAGAAACCCCCCATAATCCAAGAGGAAGCAGTCAACAACCTGCTACGCCACCTGGATACTCACAAGTCTATGGGGCCAGATGGGATCCACCCGAGAGTGCTGAGGGA
>NW_008825499.1:1071576-1072586 GCF_000699105.1 Pygoscelis adeliae
TGCCCAGGGAAGTGGTTGAGTCACCATCCCTGGAAGTATTTAAAAGACGTGTAGATGCGGCACTTAGGGACATGGTTTAGTGGGCATGGTGGTGTTGGGTTGATGGTTGGACTCGATGATCTTAGAGGTCTTTTCCAACCATAATGATTCTATGATTCTATGATTCTATAAGTATGGCAGTTACACATTTGTACTTAGCAGGCCACATAAAATAGCCATCTGTCTTGCGGCTTTAACATTTCCAAGCACTTTGCTACTGTGCAAACATCCCACCCATTCAGAAGAACTTAGGCGTTTCCATTACTAAGTAGAGAACCCATATCCAGGCTCCTGTGAGACATGCATGTACACAAGCTGTTTTCCCCACATTAGAATTATGCTGAAATGTTAGCTTCTTAAATGCCGTGCAGCACTATTTCTTTTCTGCAGTGTTGTGTATTTCCTCTGTAGCTTACGTTGCTCACCTGTAAATTTGTGCTGCCTATGGCATTAGAATATAATCATGAAAATAGTGCTTTGCAAAGGAACCTTCTCTCTGGAAGACAACTTAGGACCAGTGTCACTCTGGTGAAGCTTCTTCATATTCACGATACAAGAAAATATGAAGTCTTTGCCACCAGAAATCACCAAATGTGGCCTGGGATCCATTCATATTTTGCTGAAGGGTCATGGGCTAGCAGGTGAGCCTCTTCAAGCTTGCTCAAGCTTCTTCGAGTTTGATGCTTGAATTGCCTGAATGTGTGGGAGTTTAAACAGAATAAAAGTACTTCACTCAGCTGAATTCACAGCATTGTTTATTTATTGATTATTCTGGGCGCAGTTGTCTATTATGTGCTTGGGAGATAAAGCTGTAATGCTGGAGTTGTTTCACATGGTAAGACTCAGATTTGTGGAAAATTAGTTGTGTTGAGAATTCTGAAAATGTCACTTGTGGTTAGCCCAAGAACTCAATAGCTAGAAAGGAAATTAGGCAAATAAAGCAGTTTACAGAAGAGCTGACAACCTCTGTC
>NW_008825499.1:1072613-1079036 GCF_000699105.1 Pygoscelis adeliae
AGGAATGGAAACTGATAATCCAGGAAACATTTAGGTGTACCACCGTGAACAAACACACAATAATTTGCCCAGAAAGCCAGGTGTCAATGATGAACTACAGCACAGAGATCGGTTTACAGTCTGAAAAAAATACCCTTTCTGTAATTTCAGTCATGGCTGCTAATAAGCTGACTATTATTCAAATACCCAATTCTGTACTGAATTTGTTATCTGTTTAGTCTCAGTGACTTCCTCTAGTAATGTGTTCAAGATCTGACTTGGCATTTCCTACACCTGAATTTCATTAAAACTCAAATTTGTTTTGAAATGTCTTCATGCTTGCAATTTGGGGACTGCAATTCTTGATGCATTAGTTCTGTTTTTTTTAATTCAGAGTACGTGTGCTGTAGAACCAGAGGTGTGTAAAGCCAGTCTGCTCTTTATGTGGAAAAACATAATGCATTAGAGGTCTCTGTAGCACCTCTGTCTTGAAGCACATATCCTGCCAGACCTCTCTGCAGAATCTGTTACTTCATGACCCCTCATATCCAAAAGAATTAGAGTGCAATCCAGACTGACTGGTGGACTAGCAAATTAAGGATGAAGGAAGTTTCAGTGAATTTTATATCCTCTGATGTGATGAGGCCAGCCTTCAAATTGGGAGATCAATTTGATGAGTTAGAATTTAGGCTTGAAATGAACAGACACATGTTAGGCAGTATTATAAGCGGCCACCACCTCTAGCAGCTCCAGATCCTGGGGATTCCTCCTGGCAGCTGGAGCCTGGCCCAGGGACCCAGGGGTCTCTGTCCCAGACTGATGCATGTGGCTGCTGCTTTCCTATTTCTGAACCTACTGCAGGTTCAACCAGTAGTGAAGCTGAGCACATATCCCAGAGACAGACAGACAGACAGGCGCGCGCGCGCACACACACACAGAGGACACCGACACAGCAGGTCACATGCACTGCCACCAACGAGGCACTGCTTTCAACAGCACCCACATACAGGACTCACATAAAACATAAGCACAGACAGCCAAGTCCCCTTCTCCTCTTCAGCTGGTAAAGATGGAAGTTCACTACTGAAAGCGTGTGCACCACGACCCGCCCCCCCCAATTCATAAGCACACACACAGTTGTGGCTTTTACTGGCATGACCCACCCCTCTGTCCATCCAACACCCCCACCCAGAACCTGAACCCTTTTATGCACTTCACAGGTCTCCTACTCACCATCTTGTCCAGCTAACAGACCCAGAACTCACACACTCATCTCACAGGTCCCCCACACTCACAGGTCCCCCCAGTTACCAGCACAGGCCCTCTGCCTTCTTGGTACCTCTGCCCAGACCCAGCGCATCCTACTTGCTGGCTGGTACAGATTGAGGTTTGCCAGTGAAGTACACCCCACCCCTGCACATGCCAGGTTTGCAGAAGATACAAACCCTCTTCCACCCCACAGCAACTGGTGCTGGGCACATGTGCTTGTGACTTGAGATCCCACTCCAGCCGCTGGAGCTGAGACCCTCACCTGCTTCATTCTCCCCAGTCTCTTCCAGTTACTGGTTTTCAGGACACACACTGTTCTCGTCCCAGTGGCTGGTGGCCAAGACCACCACCCGCTGTAGTTAAGAAAGAATTTAAATAAGAAGTTAGGACCAACTGCAGTGATCAGGCACAGGGTGTTGTCAGACAAGTGTACTGACCAGTGATGTTTTACATGCAGCTGGCCCCTTTTATACCACTTTCTGTCTATTCCCCCACTTTGTTCCTCCCCAATCCACTTCCACTAAACATTCCTTTGTAAATTTTGCATAGTCCCTCAGACCCCCCTCGAATATCTCAAATCCTCACATTCCTCTTCTTTCCCCTTTCTTATCAGTTACAAAGTCCAGGTGGCCATCTCCAAAGCTGTGCCTGGGAGTTTCTCTCAATCATTAATCAATTAGTAACTAGAGACATTTAATCCTTGGCATTGTCTGTTTTATCTGTTGTCTACCAGGTTTGTGTCTGTAAGTGTTCTTGCTTATCACTTGCCCTTTTACTTATTATCCCCTTTGCACTGAAAAGGTCCTTGATCAGATAACCTTAATGAAGCAGAGGCTCTTACCTTCCCACATACCCTTACAATACCTGCTGCACAGGACATTCTCTAAGCAGAATGACAGAAAGAAAAGTGATTTTTTTTGTTGGCAACTTGTATTTGTGTAACAGCAAGAGCACAGTCCAGGGACAAAAATGTATCAAACTCACATTTTAAAGCTTCCTTTGCTGAAACCAAGTTCATGATGAGGAAAAATTTCTTTACTGAAAGAGTGGTTAAACATTGGAACAGGCTGCCCAGGGAAGTGGTTGAGTCACCATCCCTGGAAGTATTTAAAAGACGGGTAGATGAGGCACTTAGGGACATGGCTTAGTGGACATGGTGGTGTTGGGTCAACAGTTGGACTCGATGATCTTAGAGGTCTTTTCCAACCTTAATGATTCTATGAATCTATGATTCTATGGTGCTAAAACCAAGAAACAAAACTGTATCCCTGTCTTTGGAAATGCAGCACAGAAGGACAAACTGCAGGTGATGCTGTAAAGATGGCTAGCATGACACTTGAAGCTATTATCTCATCTGACCTCCTGATGCAGCTGTAGCCACCAGCACCTTGCACTGAGCCAAATGGGCTGCATCAGGTGGTGTGAAACAGGAAGCTGATGACAGCATCTCAGGATCTCTATTTGTAGCTTACTCGTAGCTTGCGAACCATCTATGGCTTGCTGGGAGTGTGCCTGCTAGGTGGCTCCCAGAGCACATACAGGGATGAATCTCTCCAGGGACAGGGAGTGAGTTCTGATCCTGCCAAATAGGTTGAGGGATTTTCCCCAGCACCTCATGCAGCTATGGTTTGCCACGCAAGCAATTGCTGTTTTCATCTGCAGGCACCACACGAGCAGCATATGGGATATGCCTGCTGGAGGCAGGTATCTATATATCTTGGACTTAGTCTCAGGACTGTTAGTCTCGGGCCATACCAACACATTTTGTTTTCTGGGGAAATAATATGAGCTGAGCACATCCTGCCTTCTCCCTCCCCACCAATTTTCTCTTGGAAACAAATGGCACGGTAAATATCATGTTCTTCTCCTAATTGTGTACAGAGCTGTGTAAAATTAGTGAATATAGTGTTTGGCCTGACTAGATTGTTCAGACAAGCACTGTCAGTATAATGCGCTGCTGAGAGAACAGATTCTAGTCTAGTATTGAGGCCCGGATAAAAGTTTTGGCATCCCAAATATCTCCCCAAGTCCTAGTACTTGGTCCCCAGACAGGGCAAGGGAAAGATTCTCACCAGCTTAGACAACTGATTGTTCTGGAGCACCAGGGGAAGGCTGGACCCACACAGTAAAACAAATAAACAGCCCTTTCAGTCACAGCTTGATTGTGATCTGGCCAGTCCTAACCCTCTTCAGAAAGTTTGTAGGCATTTGCTGGTCCTAGGACCTTGCTGTCACACTGTGGAAGAAAGATGGTCATTAGAGAAGCTGGGTCACAGATGACGAGGGAGGAAAGGGGGAGAAAATGGGCTGACTGGTATGTCATCAAATTGGGTAAAGGCTCCTGTGGTAGCAGGAGGGTCTGACTTGTGCTGACCTGTGCGTGCCAGTGTCAGCTGACTTTGGAATGACCTCCTCTGCAACACAGCCTCCTCCCATTCCCCATCATCCTAAAGAGCATGTCTGGAGCGTGCACATCATCCCCTATGATCTATTCATTCCCTGCTTGAAGCTCTGAGCACAGTCTATGCGGGCCCTCCTTATGTTCCTCCTGCTTACTCAAGCCATCCATCCATTACTGCTAGGCTTGTTCTGCAGGGCAGTAATTCTCCTCCTCTCTGGCAGGACCAGCGTATTTCTGGCTTCTTGGACTGTGGCCATTACCATAAACTTGATATTGGAGAAAGACACTGCATGCCTCCACACAGACTTTCTAGGATTTGCAGATTAAATGATGGTGGGACCTTTGCTACTCATTGTAGCCAGTCCAACTTAGCACTACTCATGTGGATTAAGAAACTTGTTTGTCTAAAACACATCACTTTTGAGTTGAGACTGTTCCTTTAACCTGCTTTCCCAAGGCTCCTGATTGTTGATTTATTACTAAGTCTAAACAGGATACCAATAGAACTGACTACTAACAGCATTCAGGCATTGAGAAAAAGCAAGCAAATACATGACGTGTGCCTTTTGTGGTAATGCCTGCCTGACCTCTGGGATGCTTCATCTTGACCTGAGGTCATGAAGATGAAACCATGAAGACCTGGTTTTCATAGAAACTGTTTTACAGTCATTGATTATGAGTGATTCAGATGTTCAGCCATTCACAAAGGTGCTGGAATATGCAGTATCCCTCAGCTAACGCTAGATGTTGCCCATGTGCTTTAGAAGCTTATATTCATCACGCAAAAGGGAGCAAAGCTTGCTTGAGGGCTTTAGAACAGCCAGCCTGGGTCTCGGTACAATCTATGGACATCTTATTCCAGAATTATTTCAGTCAATAGTACAAATATATCTCTGCCTCACTTTATCTGGCAGTTATTTCTTATTTTTCTCACCACTCTTCAGGCCTGGCTAGTCCCTTCTGAATGGTGATTTGGAAGGAAATTCTTAACTGTCTTCTTAAAATATTCACTCTGTTTTTTGTTACCTTTGTAGGAAACAGTGCTCCCCAGGGTGGAAATATGCGCACTTCAGGTGAATATCCCAAAGTTCTTACTAAGCCTCCAAAATATCCTCACCATTTTCTACACCATACAGAGCATCTTTGTGCTATGTCTGTTGTTCTGTTTGTCATGTTGTTGTCTGTGGGACAAGAAAACGTTAAAGCACTAAAACAGGAAGTTGGAGTACTTTGTTCAGATCCTTGCTCGGGCACGTGTCTTTTAACTGGTTTAGGCGAGTAGTTTTGCTCTATTTGTGCCTTGCTGTCCCTTTTCTTAAGAAGGGACCTAGGAGTGCTTCCTTCCCACATGGGGGTGTTAACATTCTTAAATATATATCTAAGTGCTTGAATGGGAGTGATAAAGTCATGTGGAAGGAAAGTACACTCAGAGACTAAAACCATTAAAGGCATCATCTGTATTAAGGATGGGAAGTTTATCTCAGAATATTCAGCTCTCCAAAGTAGCATGTATTTGGGGGAATTAATGGCCAGTGTACAGTCTTGGCAGCCAATTCCCCTGAATCCTGGCCAGACCACAGCTCTTCCTCTTGTGAGGGATACCTTGAAGTGAAGTCTTACCCATCTGCAAATCCTTCAAAGTGCTTTTATCATCACTCTTTCAGAGAAAAAAAAACTACACGTGCTCTGAATTCCATCCTGACCAGAAGGAGGCATCAAGCTGGGTGTATATTCATCATCCGACTTTAGGAGACCCCAGGCTATTCCCTCCTCTCCCCCTGTAAGAGAAAGCCACTTCCACTCCTAGCCCTACTGCCTTTCTTGAAGATAAATCACTTTCTTCCTGATGTGCTGACAAAACCTGTCAGCTGTGTTTCTTTGATTTTACTGCTCATCTTCTTGGGTTTTCTATCCAGGGTTTGAATCAGCTGTTCACCCAGTGGAATCATATGCTGCGTCTTGATTCTGTATGTCATGCAGCATTTCAAATACTTTATCACCCAAGTCTGGGTGATAAATCTACGCACACTGTCAGAAATGCTTAAGGCCTGAACAGCTGGCAATTAACAGGCAAAACGTATCTACGCAGTGCCTGTCCTCCTGTCCAATGCTGTCTTCTTGATTGGTGTGCCTTCTCCAGGTCCTTTGAATTTCAAAGATCTGGGGCCCAGAGATGTTCTGCCTTCCAGATGTGGGGTTAAACATTTCCCTCCATTTCAAAGCAAAAGGCAAGGCTGCAGTATTTGGTCACACAAATGCCATCTTCAGCACACTTCTGGTAGGCCCACATTAGCTACACTGAAGCTTCTCAAGATAAAAGAAAAGAGGTGAAGCTTTATTCTGTTTTCAGAAACCTGAAAATATAGCTGTTCTTGAAAAATAGCCTCCATAAGTAATTTTATGGAGTTGGTTTTTATTGGATTTAATTTAATACTCATGGTAAACACTGGTATTCTGTCACAGGCAAGCAGTCTCCACAAGCAGGTTCCTAGATCTGTGTTTAGTCCTAGGTCCTCCAAGCTACACAGTGCCTCATCTGCCAAGGGGAGGCAGGCCTGCCTGTAACCGAGGGAGCGAGCAGCTGGGCCCTGCCTAGAACCCCTCTGCTCTCCAGAGTGGGTGCTCAGCCAGCAAGGGCAGATTCAGCTCCGCTCCCTCTGGCGGTACCCAACATTGACTTCTCCGCCGGCCCTCACCTGCAGCCCCTCACTTCAGACGGCCACGGCGGACGCCTCAGCCCAGCTCCGCCGGGCTCGTGGTTTCCAGGTGCTGCC
>NW_008825499.1:1079865-1085720 GCF_000699105.1 Pygoscelis adeliae
CCCCACCCCCAACTCCCCCTGCCCCAGTTTTTGGGTGCTCCAATTTTCTCTAACTTTCAAGCAGTACCTGCTAACTACTTTGATTCATCTCGCCCACAGAAAAAGGTCCTGAACAAGGTAAAATCAGTGACCTATTAATCAAGATTCTCTGACTTTGCAGACATCTGTCCCAGGTCATTCTGTTTCCACTGGGCTGGGCTGTGAGGGGCTTTTCTGTAGTCAGAAGAGATGGATCTGGAAAATCTACAATCATAGACTTCATCTGCTGGAAGAGAGAAGAAAAACGATTTGACATTTAACTGCTGCAAAAGTAAACGGCAGAAGCGTTTGAACTATTGTTGTGGGTTAGCCCTGGCAGGCAGCTGAGCCACACAGCCGCTTGCTCGGTCCCCCACAGCGGGATGGGGGAGGGAGTCGGAAGGGTAAATGTACGAAAACTCATGGGTTGAGATAAAAACAGTTTAATAGGTAAAGCAAAAGCCGTGCATGCAAGCAAAGCAAAATAAGGAATTCATTCACTACTTCCCATGGGCAGGCAGGTGTTCAGCCAGGAACAGGAGAGTAGGGCCCCATAACATGTGACAGTTACTTGGGAAGAAAAACACCATAACTCCCAATGCCCCCCCTTTCTCCTTCTTTCTCTCAGCTTTTATTGCTAAGTGTGATGCTATATGGTATGGAATATCCATATACTGGTCAGCTGGGGTCAGCTGTCCCAGTTGTGTCCCCTCCCAACCTCTTGTGCACTCCCAACCTGCTTGCTGGTGGAGCAGCGTGAGAAACAGAGGCGGCCTTGATGTTGTGCTAATACTGTTCAGCAATATCTAAAGCATCTCTATGGTATCAACACCATTTTCAGCACAAATCCAAAACATAGCACCATAC
Source organism: Pygoscelis adeliae (assembly GCF_000699105.1). Taxonomy (NCBI): domain Eukaryota; kingdom Metazoa; phylum Chordata; class Aves; order Sphenisciformes; family Spheniscidae; genus Pygoscelis; species Pygoscelis adeliae. The sequence goes on from NW_008825499.1 coordinate 1,080,751, forward strand.
AAGCTACCATGAAGAAAATTAACTCTATCCAGCCAAAAACAGTACAAGTATGGAGGAAGATAGTATCTATCATTTAAAGTTGTACAGATTAGATTTGGAGTTGCCAAACCTTCATTATTTTTTCTTTAACAGGTAATGTATGTTTGATTTGTAGGTAATGATGTCTAAGAAGCTCTCCTTGCCATCCTTGTCCCCTTAGTTATCCATGAGTAAGAACAACAGGAGTGACAAATATTCAAATGAAAAGCTACTTAGTACTATCAATAATGCCAGCAAGCCAAGGGAAAGCCTGGTTTGTATAGCTCCCAAACACACAGCAATGAACCCAAGTGCTTTGAGGTTTGTGCATAACACGGAACTACAAGACAGAACAAGGAAGAGACAGCAAGCTGTAAGTATGGAACCCTTGATATGTTAAAGGCTTTAATATTGTTTAAATGATCTGCAGTGGGACCTGCTGCATGTATAGCCTGAAAGTTTAGGACAAATGTTGTTAGAATGGTTCTTTTAAAACTGATAGTGACTCACTGGACTACTGAGGAATATTTCCGGCTGAGGTCTGAGTGAGGATGACCTGGTGGTGCCTACTGGGAGCTTTTCTCTGGTTGCTAACAAAGATCAGTAGAACTAATTTTTTGTCTGTATAATATTCAGCAAGAAGCTGATGTCTTCTCTAGTATTTCTTAACAGAATATCTTTAATGAATTTATAAGACAAGTGTGTATTAGCTAAGGAATTTTTTATTTTAAAGGAATTTTCAATTGGACCCAGCACGCTCAGATGAAAAAAGTGTTTGTATTTCAATTTAAATGGTTTCTGATCTTATCTGCCACAAAAGAATATTCTTTGCAGGATACTGAGAGCTTATTTTCCATACATGCATATGCTCAATAATAATGTATTGCACATATTACACTTCAATTGCAGTCTACTACTAGCGTATTTAATGACTGAAATGTTGCCACCCAATCTCAAGATTCATAATAGTTTATATGAATCAGACTACATTTCTGTTTCATATAGGCAAAAACGTCATCATTGTGTCTGATAATGGGACATGGACCAATAACCTTAACATCACAGCACAAATGTTTGCTGGTTGTACTAAGAAATAGTTGCAAACAAGAAGAAGCTATTGCCCTTTAGGCGCTAGGCGGTAGAGGGGGAGGTGACACTCTCTTTGCATAGTGCCTTATACAGGTGTTTATAAGTACAGTGTTCAGAACCGGAAATCTCGGTTCCTGAATCAGTATTCTCTGGAGGTTTAGGAGATCAGATTTGCACAATAATTGAGTATGTTATTTTTATTCTGAAAGTGATTATGACTAATTAAATGTGTCTCAAGTCTGCAATATTACAGATGTCTGCCAGGGCCTGTTTCTTGTTACTGACACGTTAAGCTGTTTTGTCTGTGTTGATGGGTTGAGAAATGGCTAGAGCAGCCTGCTCAGGAATTCGCAGCACCTGGCTGTGAATAGGGAAAACATCATCAAAGGGCTGTGTAAGAAGTAGAAAGGACAGTGGATAGACTGTTCTGCTCTTGGTAGCCCGATGTGGTGCAGAAACCTGTAAGACTTCTGCAGCTAGTCTGCAAAGCCGCTCTTACGGTAAGGACATCAAATAGAACAGAAACATAGGGCAGACCTGGGTACTCTCCCAGCTGCCAACAGTTCTTGGCTTCGGCACTTCTTTTCTGAACCAGATGTCATTTCTGTGTACTTCTGTGCAACCTCTTATAGATTTCTCTTCCATAAATTTGTTCAACCTCCCGTTGAACCCATGTAAACTTAGCATCTGCAATATGTTTTGGCAAACGTTTCCACAGATCAACTTCTTCCTTTGCGAAGAACTGTACCCTCTCATTCATTTTTAACCAGGCTCTTGCTAGCTCCTTGGAAATAGCTGAACTGTTTTCAAATGAAAACTTCCACAAGTAATTTCACCTTGGGCAAAGAGACAATGTAGGATATGCTTTGACAGCAGTGTACTGTATTAGCTTTTTAAACATCACTGCACTTGCTAGTACAGTCTAATGGAGTGGCATTAGAAATTCAACTATAGTAGGTCAGAAGTTAGCAAAGGTTAACTGTAAAAGTGTTTGCCCTAACTCTTATTTTTCATTCTAAACTTGGACTTGTGCTGCTGCTAGGGTCTGACTTTTAAATCACTTTCACAGCAGTACTCATACAGTACTACCCCAGCTTAGATATCTCCAAGGGAAAGTTTTTGTCAAACCACGGTAATGGTAAAGTTAGAAGTTAACTGAAACCAAAAGTTTATAATGGATTGTTAAACAGTATCAATTCCAGTTACTTTTATTGCCTCCATTTATGATGTTTCCTTGGTTATATATTTTTGTAAACAAACGTTCATCTTCTGTTGCTAATATGAATTAATCAAAATGCTGTGTTATCATTCCTGTGTACTGAACCAGTTTTCTGTTTCTTGTGTTTCTCTGCAAGTTTATGTATTTTGCTTTATTTTTAATGCACAACTGCTAAGAACAAACAGTGTAAGACCACCAATACCTCCTGAACAACTTCATGCTTCTTTAAAGCCAAATGTTTGTAAACCACCTTCCTCTCTCTCTGCTCTTGTATTTGAAGATGCGGAAGATCTAATTAAAGCTAATATTACTGATCCTCTGAAAATTATTCAAGTTACATGTGAAAAAGAAAAACTTGTCTTTCTTTATATGACTGATCCAGTCCCTAAATTGTCAATTCAATAAAATAGATTAATCTGAAGTGAGTTAATTTTCAAAACTTATGTTCAGTTTATACATCCCAACTTGTGTTTCTCTCTTGTAGTTCTTAATTGTAAGCACTGCTATCCATCCTGTAGCTAGCTGCCTTGCTAAAATAGGCATAAATCTTTATGTATGTTTTACTGCTCAATTAGTTCCTTCATATGTTATTTTAGTTCTTTAAAGTTAGATAATATTATGAAAATGCTATTTATTGGGAAAGATTTTTTTTTTTTAATACATATAGTAGCAGATGAAGTGAAAGCCAAAAATACAGTCTTCATGGCTAATACAATACAAAGTCTGTTATTATTTGAAGAAATGCGTAGCTCTTTTAGGACTTAAGCAACACAGGGCCCCATAAAATTGTACTTTAATTAACCTGGCCACCCATTGTTAAACTATTGGTCTGCACATCCCCAGATATGTGGTGCTATGTAAGTTACAGCCCTGCTGAAGACCTAGATAGGTTTGAAGAGTGTATGGCAAATCCAGAGAAGCAAATGGAAAGTATATATATTCCTTCAATTCAGTTAACTTCTCACTAAAAAACTGATTGATGCAAGATGAGGAGAAATGTTAATTTATAAGTCTAAAAGCAGAAATATTAAAGGAAGCCTGGAAACAAAGGAAATAGGTAAAAAGAGAGAGGAGAAAGTCATGCCTGTCTATATTATCCTCGTGGCAATAGATACATTCAAAGTCTTTTTTCCTTTTGTCCATTAAGCTGCAGTGCTACACATTTCAAACACTGAACTTTTTGTATGATACAGAGGCTTCCTCTCTCCAGAAAATTCCAGAGGTGGGCTAATGTTTTTAAAAATATAATTAGTGAGTTTTCTTTCAGCTGTTGGTGGGGGTCTCTGTGATATTGTGCTTTCAGAGCTTTTTTTGGTGTGTGTTTCCCCTTTTTGTCAAAAGTCAGGTGAAAAACGCTTCTTTCTCTCCCCTCTACCTTACATGACTACTAAAAGAAAATTAACCGCGCAATCTATCTTCAGGTTTGTCATCTGGGAGATCAGTGCTGCAGCCAGCAAACATCCTTCAGGGGTAAGCCTGGCATCTATGCTCAAACTGAGATTCTGGACACTGAAGTCATCATCATCTGCACTAATATGCAGACAGAGGCTCAACTCTGTAGAGGGTTTACAAACATCTGAGAATATTATTTGCTATTCTGTCATCCAGATTGCAACATCTGGCAGGTCCAGGCTTACTCCAGTGATATCCACAGAGACTGCATCCTAAGTTCCTCTCTCATGTTGCTCCTTGGAGATTTACAATTTCTGTGGTGGCATAGTGGGTTGGAAAGCCTGCTTGAAATGTTGAAATATATTAAATGGACTTATCTGATATTTTTGCTTTTTCATATGCATAGTATGTATATAATTTTTGTATATGGCTTACGTAACTTCTATTGCATGCTCTTTAATGAGTGGTATTGTATTGGGTTTACATTTCTTCAGGGTTTGGTAGCAGGAGGCAGATGCAGGGGGACCTCCGTGAGGAGAGGCCAGGGCTGCCCTGTGCTGGACACGACTGGTTCCAGCTGGCTTCAATGGACCCACCGCAAGGCACAGCTGAGTCCCTCAGCCAAGATGATGGTGCCTCAGGGAAAGCATATTTAAGAACAGTAAAAAATGCCAGGAAGGCAGAGGAGGAAAGGAAAAAAAAGTGTGAGAAGCAGCAGTGTGAACAGCAAGGTCAGGATAGGAGAAGGGGGCGGAGGTGCTCAAGGTGGCCAAGCAGAGATTCCCCTGCAGCCCATGGAGGACCATGGTGGAGCAGATATCCACACTGCAGCCCATGGAGGACCCCACACGGCAGCAGGCGGACATGCTGTCCTGGTTTCAGCTGGGATAGAGTTAATTTTCTTCCTAGTAGCTGGTATAGCGCTGTGTTTTGGAATTAGTACGAGAATGATGTGATAACACACTGATGCTTTAGTTGTTGCTAAGCAGTGTTTATACTAAGTCAAGGACTTTTCAGCTTCTCATGCTCCGCCAGCGAGGAGGTGCACAAGAAGCTGGGAGGGAGTATAGCCAGGACAGCTGACCCAAACTGGCCAAGGGGATATTCCATACCATATGGCGTCATGCTCAGTACATAAACTGGGGGGAATTGTCTGGGGGGCAGCAACCGCTGCTTGGGGACTGGCTGGGCATCAGTTGGTGGGTGGTGAGTGGTTGCACCACTTCCCCCCCTGGCCCTGGTTTCTCTCTCT
>NW_008825499.1:1085978-1098501 GCF_000699105.1 Pygoscelis adeliae
GGAGGATGAGCGAGTGGCTGTGTGGTGCTTAGTTGCCGGCTGAGGTTAAACCATGACACATGCCCTGAAGGAAGCTGCAGCCCGTGGAGAGCCCATGCCAGAGCAGGTGCGTCCTGAAGGATTGCAGCCTGGCGAGAGGATCTGGTGCTGGAGCAGTCTGTTCCTGAAGGACTGTACCCCATGGAGAAAGCCCACACTGGAGCAGTTCTTGAAGAACTGTATCCCATGGGAGGGACCCCATGCTGGAGAAGGGGAAAAATGTGAGGTGGAAGGAGTGGCAGAGAGGAGCTGTTAAAGACTGACCACAACCCCCATTCCCCATCCTCCTGTGCCGCTCATGGGGAAGGAGGTAGAGGAGTTGGGAACGAAGGAGTGAAGTTGAACCTGTGGAAAGGGTAGCAGGTTGCTTTATTTTTTTTGTCTCTGTTTCTCAATACCCAAATCTATTTTAATTGGCAATAAATTACACTAATTTTTGCCCGGTCGTCTGTTTTGCCCTTGGTGGTAGCTGGTAAGCAATGTCCCTGTCTTTGTCTCAACTCACAAGCTTCTTCACCCCATTCTAAAAAATATGTATTCCTAAAAGTGTAGCTTTATCTTGATAAATTGCATTTATTGACTGGCAGCCCTTGTAACCAGCACTGGTTAACATTCAAAATATATGACACCAAATCAGTGACATGGGACTTTATCGTATTGAAAAAGGTTACACGTGCAGTCTGGAGGAATTTGGAGGTTCCCAGCTCAGACAGCTGGAGGAGGTAATTGATTGTCACTGGCTCAAAGCTCTGGCATTTTCTGTCTGTTCTGTTAACATTTTGGTATTGCAGAGCTTAAGGAGCTCACTACTGCTTTCAGGTCACAATCTGTCTATCGGAATCCAGAGAGCTTGCAGAAGAAGTTGTTGGAAGTGCTTGTGAGGCTGCTTGGGCTGAATTCAGATTCACTCCTGATGATTACATGTGTGGGAGAGAGATTACAGGTGTAAAAGGAGGCTGAACACAGTGGAAGCGGCTCCGCTCAGATACAACTTTCCAGTACACTTTTTCACAGCTAACCCAATATTCTCTGGAAAGTCTAATATTCCAGTTACTCAGCTTGTGATTTTATAATTTTGTAAAGCAATAAATTTAGCTGAATATTCCCAAAGAATATTAAATTCTTGGAGAAGAGAAGAATAACAGCAGTTGTGACTGCTTGTTTGAAGAGGCTCCTTTTGCCCTTCTCTTTCATCAAAGAGGTTCTGCATTACTGCTGCTATAGGATAAGTTGGAAAAGTTCTTTTGCTGGCTTGTGTATCAGTTAAATTTAGGAAGTGGGAATGGTATAAAGCTGCATTTCTTCATTCCCTTTTTTTTTTTAATTGGACCTATCTTGACCTCATTGTCAAATGCTATCTGAAAGTCTGCACTACAGACTTCAAATTCTGTGCCTGTTCATGGTTTTCTGGTTTATGAATTGTCTCCTATATTTAATTTGTTTGTAAATATACTATCTAGGAAAGGCAGAAGAGGTCCTCTCCAAAATAAATTGTGACTGCAGGATCACCTGACATCTGTCAGAGAGCCCAAGCAATTTGAAGCCTTGCTGTTCTCTGGAGGAGTCATAAAGGGCTGGGAACTGTGTCAAGTGGAGATCCATAGAATTCCTTGTAGGTGCTTCAGGGTCCTCTAATATTGTGGTTTTGCATAAATCACAAAAATTGGCAGTTTGTTTCTAATTCAGCCCAGAAATGTTTGAGTGGTGCAGTTGTGTATTTTAATCTTTGTGGTATTTTTATTAACACACTTTTTTTTATTTCCCATATTGAACAGGCATCAACTGATGTACATGCTCCCAACTGTGTAAAAAAAACATTGCAAGGAATCAGCTGTAAAAATTATCTACGCAGAGCAGGGAATCAAAAAATCTTCTTGCAGGAGGTTAACCTGATTAGTGCTTGCTGCTTTTCTTAGAAAAAGCTATTGTGCATTCTCCTCAATTATTTCATTACCGTTGAAGTGTAAGCATAGTGTTCTTTATAAATTGCACAATAGTAACTGTTGAGCTGATTAATTCTTTAAATTCTGAGCTAATTAAATATGTAAATAAAACCTGTATAGTAGGTCAAACCACATACCAATTTAGTCTCTGAACGGACTGAAAGTCTGTGTGTTTTAGATTTATCAAATAGCAACAAGATTCTCTCATAGTACTTTTAACCAATTCTTCAGACCTGATATAGATGAGCAAAAACTACACCCTGATCCCCTCAGTTAAGAAACAAGATGCTAAAATATGTTGACATTGTTGTTAGATGAGCTCATAGCTGCAAAGGCATGTTTTTTGCTTTATTCCTTCATTTTATCGCAGGATAAATGATACAGTCTGTATCATTTATGTCCTGTACATTTTATCACAAGATAAATACAATTCTGTATGTGTATTATGTTATTATTTGCATTAGATTTTAAATGTCCAAATGCATTCTGCAGTTAAATTTGCTCCAGTCTCTGTTTCAATTAGAACTGGGAAAGGAAACTAAATATTTCTATGGTTATATATCTGTGCATAACTCTCCCAAAGACTGCGCTAGGTTTCCTTAAGAAACACATTTCTAAGTGGTCTTGTAAAAGCTATGGTGAGATCTTGTTCTTCACTCACAAAGTTTACAGTCATGGTCTGGGCTAACAACGACTTTCAGGTCCTCTGGTTCTGAGCTTCTCTAAGAGATAGAGACATTTATGGTATAAGTTAAACTTTACTATGGATTGAAATGACATCATTTTTGGTGGGCAGCTGTATGGGTGGCAGCATGGCCTGGAAACTTTGCAAAGTCATGACCCAGACCATGGCATTCCTTGTATCTACAGCCGCCAGTGCTGAGTCCATCCTAGTGCACATTCACCCTCCGAACTGCAGAGGTCCTTCAGAAGTAGCATTATGCCTGGCTTCTGCCCGTACCAGTGGTCAGAATCCTCCTCTTCCTGGAGATGACGCTTTCAGAACCACTGCTTGTGGTAAAGAGGTACCAGAATAGGGCTGGAGATCGTACTCTATCTGATGAGAGTGCTGAGACTCCGAAGATGAGATTCAGACAGTTTAAATCTTCTCTTTGCCTGAGATTTTCTATTGCTAGTGCTTCTGAAGCCTGGAACCAACCTGTATGAAGTGTAGGCAGTGGAAAATCAATGACTGACTGCACATGAGGCTGGTGCCTAAATTAAGTAGTCCTACCACTTGAATACCTTGGGGGTTCTCCTACTTCCTCCTTTGCTTCCTCCCTTTCTTCATTTGTACCTCTAGTCCCAGAGTACATAATAAATTATGTTAATTTTCATGTAATTTAGTTTTGTGTTCTATTACGTCAGACTATTTATCATCCTCAAAATCCTCCTGGGGATTTCATTCTACCTCATGCTCTTACACACTTTTGTAATCCTCCATGAGGGGGAAGTGTCATAGTTTTGCCATTGGTTTGTGTATCCTGTAATTTATTTAATTAATCCTGTAATAGTCCTGTAATATCCTATATATTTCAGCATTGCTGAAATCCTGAATCTTTCTATCATGCAGTTTTTAACTGAATGTGTGTTATGTCTGTTTGTGCCTATACAAGTTGTCTAAGATGCTCTCGGTCTTATGCTACCACTATAAATAATCAGGTTAATGTGATATTTTTAATAGAAAATGTTTTGAAAGTCATTCAAGGCTCAGGAAGGAGAGGCCATTTTGCATCTATTTAATGTGATGATGATGCTGTGTCTTTGGTACAGGAATTCCAAAGGACTGGGAAGATATCACAGAAGAATAAAAGCAACTTTGTTTCAGTTTTATTCTGTATCCATGAATGTTTAGTGCTGGAGATAATATCCAAAGGAATCTTTCACCTTAGCAAACTATTGGTTGCTTATATGCTTACCATTTACATCTGGATAATGACTGATGGGAGAACAAGGGAACTTTTTATGCCCTAGTGAAAAATTCAGACTCCAGGCGGTTTGGAAGACCTTTGCCTGCCTACACTTTTTCTACAAAAGCACATTTAGTAGTCCAGTTCTGGAGTTCCTTTATGCACGTTATACATTAAAACTTCCATCATCTACTTTGGGGAACAAAATTAATTTATCTAATTTTGGAGATGCTCAGCACTGGATGATCCCAAATAGTGCTATGAAGGACTTAGCTCTCATCTTGTCCCTGCTGGGCTTCAGAGGCTACATATTTTTCTGTCTGTTTTTGTCAGCAGTACCCATTTGGATGAACACTTCAGGGAGTGCCTGAGAGATTCTCTCCTCCATGGAAGGGGGTAGAGGGAAATGAAACTATCTGACCTATTTTTAGTGCAGATTTAAGTCTTCCAGTATTTTAATACCTCTTGAAAACATCACTGCATGACAGTGAAGGTCCATTACAGATTCAATTTCTTCTTCGTTTGGAGGGGTTCAAGGACCCATTAATGGGCAAGAGACAAGAGTCTCAGCTGAATAGTTAGAAGATTTGTCTGTGAAGGGTGGGGACCTGGTTGGATGAGAATCTATTGATCAAAATAGGACAGGGCTCTTCAATGCAGTTTCACAAGCAGCTTAAGCCAATATAAGTCCAGGCTGGGGCCTAAATGAGTGAGTGTCCTGCTTATAACTGTTCTGTCCCGTTGTCCCCCCTTACAGACCTGTGGCACCAAATAGACCAGGCCAAAGGCAGGAGTGGGTAAAAATTAGTTTACTGCTATTGTGATTAATTACAGAGGCTAAAATATAAATTCATAGTAGACATTCATTTAGCCTCAACCAGTGTAATTTTCTCTTTTTATAGTAAGACGTAGAAAACGGAGTGTTCCAAAGCTGAATGAAAAGACATGAAGATTTTGATGTTGAAAGGACACCTTTTCAGGTTATAGAGCCTTGTTGAATGGAAAGAATGCGTGTATATGTGAAAGAAATTTGCAAGACAGGTAACTGAATGTGGTTAATGGCATTTACGGATGCCATTAATTCTAGAATCCTTAGATTAAAATCTCTTCAGTATAGGACAATAGTTAGCTGTAGCAAAATGTGAATGAATATTTCAACATCACTCCATTATAAATATAATACATAGCTTTCTACTAACTGCTGACATTGTAGTGTGCGGCACTGAAGAAAAAATAGATGTTTAGGGGGAAAAAAGGTAATTTAATTTCTGCAGAATTGAAGGTCAAAGTTTTGAAATATGAGCATTTAAATTTAGTCACCTAGCTCTGTAATGAGGCATCTTAACGAGAACATGACTTTCAAAAGTGCTGAATCTCACCAGAAGTGGACGTATCACCAAACCTAGTCTAGACAAGGTAGGACATGTTCATCTCTTCACACTGCCAGTTTCAAAAATTAATATGAAGGTTAATCTTTGCTGAGAAAATTTACCTCCCAGAAACTTGCTAAGAAGTAGGCTGTACTGATTAATATTCTTGTAGATAAAAATTTTGCTAGTGTGGTAGCTGAAATATTCTGTTAAGAGCTATTGTTCACTTGCATGAGTATGTGGTCATATCATCTGACATCAAAGCAAATGAACAGGATTGATTAGCCTGTGTACCGACCTTGAGACTTAATTAATTCACATTTGAAATCTTACATTCTCTCCCTATTTTGCTGTCACATCTGAAGGCAATATATGCCCAATAGAGATTTGCTGAAAAATATGTGCCTAATCTCCTAGAACTGGAACATCTCCTGTGTTCCCGGATTGAAATCTCATTTTTTCCAAGAAATTTTTCTTTTAAACATTTTGCTTTGTGCCCTGTCTGTCACAATCTTTTCTGGACAACCCTTGGTATGGTCCCAAGGAGCAAAAGGACTCACTTGTACTCGCTTGTGAGAAACAAGTCTCTGGATGGCAGCAAAGCATAGCAAAATTGTTGCTGTGCCACAGGAAGAATCTCTTGAAGCTGATTTTGAGCTGACTGAGCACATTAGTAAACATATGTAATTCTTTTGGCTGCAGTGGAGCTGCTGTTTATTTCTTCCTTTTTAACTGACATCTGATGCACATTGCCTAAAGTTTGTGCACAGAAACAAACTTAGAAACAGATGGAAGTTTTGCTGCTGACTTCTGTGGGATTGTACCATCAGCATTTAGTTTGCTCTAGGCTTTTTTTCCTTTGTTTACACCTTAAAAATATGCTCAAAACCATATATAGAAAGCAATTTTTCATAGAAGATTAAGTAAATATTTATCACTTAACATCTTCCCTGTTTGGATCTTAAAGCCATTTTTCAAGTGTGACTTTTAATTCCCACTTCTGGACCTGTGGACAATTGCTTCCTGGTCAGCAACAGAGGAATCCACATAAGCGCTGTCGAAGACCTCTTATTTACGAGGTGGTAGATGTGCTTCCTCGAGATGTGTCATCTTAATATGTCCCATGATCTGCTCTTCTTCCCTTTTATCAGTTTGCGAAGGACATGGAGGACTGCTGGGGCAGCTATCCTCTTTACCCAGTTGCAGGAGAAGAAGTAATGCTTGCTGGAGCTCATCTCAGTGTGTTCCCCTGGTGAGCACGCCTGGCTGGAAGGCAGTGGCAAAGCGTCAGAAGAATTCACGTAATTCCGTCACTGGGGAGTTGGTGAAAGATTTCCACTTATGTTAACAATCTCTTGGACTTGGACTTCAGGGGCTTATACTTTCAGTAACAACCTTTTGGATGAATTCTGGTTTTATATTGTTTTTTTCTATAAAGATTTTATGTAAACCTATTAGAATTCTTTATCTTTGATACTTTAAATAAGCAATGATATTGACACATCCCCAGTCTAAAGTTTACTTGTCCACCTAAATTCATCTTGTCAGTAGACAATTACTGCTAGTTCTTTACAAATACACTACCTCAGTCCCCAGGTTCTTAGTATGGTTTTCTTACCTGCAATTTTTCATTTTTTTAGATTCTATAAATACGTAACAACAGTAAAAAAAACCTTAAAAGAAAGAGATCTACCATCACGCTTCGAGATAACAACTGATCAGTAATTTCCTCAGGTAATGCTGAAACTTACTTTAGGCGTAGGTTACTCCAGAGTATATTTTCAATGTCACTTTCCTCTTCTTTTCAAATATGGGATAAAGATCAGTGCTGCAGAAAGAAAGGTATGAGAGATGAGTCCCTAATCTGAAATGGTAAAACGGGCTCATATGTGCTAATGCCAATGTGATAAAACCAATATGAAAACAAATTGTGTCTGGAATTGCTCTCTTCAGAATTGCTTAGAACTGTGTCTATATAATATAGTTGGGTTTTATTTCATGCATTTTATATTGCATGATAAAAATTCACTAGGAAGCTAGCTACTCTTCAGTCACCCAGTGGGAAACCAGCTTCCAAACAGTCTCTCACATATGGAAGGCCCATAGCAGACCTGTTCATAATAGGATACATTTTCTCATGAAATTATTACGTTACTAGCATAACGATTACATAATGGAACATCCCATAACTCCTTTTTTTTGGTATTATTTTTGGTATATGTCTTTACCTTGCTCAGAACTTGGGAACTGAGATGATCTTTTTTGTTGTGCTTGCTTGTTTGCATGTTGCAAGGGAATACCAGGCTAAATGGATCGTTAGCACTGCAAGAAGCATAAAATTACTTTTGCCAAACTGAATACCAGTGTTGTATAACAAAGAATAAAACTGCAACCTGACATTTCACCAGCATTTATTACATAAACAACTTCTAATAATGAAAAAGAACAAAGAACTACTAGAAATGTAACTGAGCTCAGCTTTCCTCATGCTTTTATAGCTAGTCTTGAACTCTTTGCTCTCCTATTCTCACCATCCCGATGCATTATCACAAAAGGATGTTTTTGATACTGATTCATGCAGTACCCTGTCATGCCTCTTTCTTTTGGGGAAAAAAGGACCACTGCAATAATGCCATTGTGAAAGTGAAAAAAGAGAGAATAAACTTTTTTTTTCTTTTCCTGTAAATATCAATATAATCTTATACAAAATTACAAAATCTAACAGACATTCCTTCTATCAGCTTTCCCATATTGAGAGGATGGTGAGAGATGATTCTTTGCATTGCTAAAGAAAAGATGAGAAGAAATCAGCTTGATTAGCAAAAAGGAAGTGTTAGGTAGAATACTAAGAAAAAAGTCTTCTTTATGGAGAGGGTGATGAAATTCCACCCAGAAAAGTGCAGAATTTTCCTTCTTCTAAGTTTTTTGCTATTTTTGTTGTTGTTATTGTTATTAATTATTAATGATAATAATAAAAATGAGTAAATGTCATTGTTATGAATAACAATAATAACAGCAACAATAACATATTAAACCAAATGTCTGTTTGGAAGGTCTAGCTTTTCTTAGCTTTCCTCAGAGCATGTTTTGGTTGGGTGACTTCTATAGCCCCGTGTTTCTAACTACACAGGAAGTGTATGTCAGAAGTTTTTCTGCCTGCATGTGGGCTCAGGTTCTCCAGCTACATGAAGTTTCTGAAGAGTTTTAACGTGAATCCTGTGCCAGTGCTGAATGGTTGTGAGGTAATACAAGTCCCTGCCTGTATAAAGAAATGACCATTTGCCTCTGAGGCTGCCCTGCAGCTGGAGTCTGTTGCATTTGTTGTGAAGATTTTGGTATGCTGCTCACAGGGACAAGAAAGCTGGACATCTCTGTTGTATGATGTTGCTCCTGGGCAGAATGTAGCTTATATTCTAAATCAAAGGGTGTGATAACTGTGGGTTTCTAAGCTTTAGCTTATATGATTTGCTTTCGCATTTTTCCACAGCTCAAAGCTTCTTGAATTTTTCAAACTTGTGTTTCTATTTGTTTACTTTTTAGTAATTCACAATACCCTGTTATATGATTTATCGTTAACTACTTGTGTCTGTTTTCTACTTTAATTCCAGGTTGATGTAATTCTTCACTTGGGACTAAAAATAAAATTAAAGTTAAGAAAATGAAATAAATAAATAATTTCTGTACCTCTGCGACATGTTCAGTAACACACAATTCTTTTGAGCATACATCAAAAGAATTGACCAGCCCAAATTGCTGATACTTCATGTTGTGTCTTGATTCAAGAGGTAATGGGATGCAGTAGAGAAAGCATATGCAGAGCTGAAACTGAAACAACTGCCTTTGCGTTCTGTTGCTAAATGGGAAGCACTCCAAATAGAAAAGACATAAGTTGATTAAATGCATTGATTCATGTGTGATTCATATGCAACAATGTATAATGAAGTCAGTTGTATGAAATTATGTTCTATTATACATATAAAATTGAAAAGCAGATATCTTTTTCTCTGAAAATGTCATTAAAGGTTTTACATCACTGAGCCAAATAGAGTTACCTTTTGAGATAATGCTGCTTAGATTTCTCTCTGAGCTAACTGATGTTCCTAAAGCATGGCTAGCACCATAGAATAATTTAGGCCTGAGTAATGGAGGTTACTCTGGGGGGGTCCAACCCCTCACTCCAAGCAGGGCCAACTTTGAAGGTAGATAAGGTTGCTTAGGGATTTCTCAAAGTTTTGAATATTTTGAGGGGTGGAGGTCCACAGCCTCTTTTGCACACTATTGCAATGTTTGTACATGCTGGCCATGAAAGATTTTTTCCTAGCATCTAAGTGTAATTTGCTTTTTTGCAGTTGTGTCTCTTATCCTTTTGCTGTGCTCCTCTACAATGAGATTGTATACTTTCCCATTAGGCAGCTGAAGAGAGTCAGAAGATCTCCCCTTTACCTTCTCTTCTGCAGGCTGAACAAACCCAGTTCTCTCAGCTTTTCCTCATGTGTCGTGAGTGCTCCATCCCCATCATCCTGTTGGTCTCCACTGGGCTATCTCCAATATGTAAAATTCGTATTGTATTGAGGAGCCCCAAACTGGAAACAGTCACCCGGATGTGGTCTCGCAAGCATTAATGGAGCAGAAGAATCCCTTCCCTTGCACAGCTGCCTGCACTCTTGCTAACACAGCCCAGCATGCAGTTAATTTTTACTGTTGAAAGGGCATGTTGCTAACCCACGTGCAATTTGTTGTACACCAAGACCCCTAGATTCTTTTCTGCAGATACGCTTTTTAACAACTCAGTGTACAGCCAGTCCTTTTGCATGAGGCATTCTACCTCACATGCAAGATTTATCATTTGCATTTGTGGAACTTCAGAGATTGCTGTCAGTCCATCTGTCCAGCCTGTCAGGATGCCTCTAAAATGCAGCTGTGCCTTCCAGTGTATCAACTATTCCTCTTACAATTAGCTGCCATCCACAAACTGGATGCACTCTCTTGTCATCCTGGCCATTAATAAAGACATTAAACTGTATTCATCCCCATATAAAACTTTGAGATGCACATATAGATTGCTGTAAATTGAGTGTTATAGAGGAATAATATTTATTCCAGCTGTTTAGATTATAAGTTCCATCTGTCAGTCCAGTATTTCTTGATACTTCAGTGCTTCATGCTCATGGGGGCTGGGGGACAGAATGCACATATCCTGCAGGGTTTGTTTCACTTTTCTAAGGGTATCTTTCTTTTGCTTGTATTCCAAAGTAAAGAGTTGTTCCATTTACAATACCTTCAGGCTCCCTTTTGTCCCATTGTCTATTTTGACAGACCAAGCTTCTGCAGCAGTGAGTTTTGCAGGTAGATTACACAGGTTTCTAAAGAAGCACTATTCCCTATGTTTTAAATTAACCCAAATTATCCATTTCGCAATTACTATGCTTGTTTTACTCTGCAATGGCATTTCCGGCCACTTACAAATACTGTAGTGTCTGTTTGGTCAGTACCTTGTATTAATCACATGAATGTACAGGACTCTACCACAATAAGGCCCTTCTTTTCAAGTAAGATCTCTGGTACTATTACAGCACAGAAATTTATTACTATATTGTGACAGCTTGTGAAGTCTTAGTAGTTGTAATAATTCTTCATTTTGTGTTGGTAGTCTTTCTTAAAAATAGGAACTGCCTTCACTTTATAGTTTTGGGACAGACCACTGTCTCCCAGCATATGGGATGTTCTCTTCTAGCTGCAGTGTGGAGAAGCCCATAGTCCTTCAGCTCCCAGCCCCTTTTTCACTAATGACTGTGAGAGAAGTTCCCCCTCACTTGATGCAGCTTCATCCATCTGAAATACACAGCATTTTGTCTGCTTTAAGATATTTATTGCAAGTTTTTCCTCAGAATTTACAGTAGTTTATGTAATTATCTTTGATTCTGCCTGTGGAAACACAGCTGATACAAAAGGAAGGAAGGTAATTCTTTTTCTGACCCATGCCCCTTACACATCTCCTAAAATAGTGTGCTATTACATCAGTCTCCACATTGCTGTTAGTCTCTCCAGCTTTCTGAGATCAAATCTCAGAAGGATGATGCATTTTTGCACTGTCATAGTGTCTTCACAGCTGTCTTCCAGAAGAGCTCAGAGATATTAAATATCTGTGCAATCTAAGATCCTTGTCATCTAGTTGTATGGGATAGTTGATGTAATTGTGTGTTTACTTGTAGTTATTAATTTCTAACTAGTCTTGTATGGTATATAAAATTCTTGACTAAACATGCACCTAGGAGATGGAAAAGGTAGTCCTGGGACTTGGATTTTTTTGAAACCTCTTCTTATCTGTGGTTTCTTGTAAACATAAAAACTATGTTTCCATAAATTGTGACTACAGAAACAAAAGAAAGAGGCTTTGCCTATAATCTCTCAGAAGTTTCATTTGTTTATGAAATTCAGCAGTTCAGGACTGTCTGTCCCTTTCCAGTCTTCTACTGTAGTGTGCCGTTGAACCACTTGTAGTTTTCAATTTTTAATATACAATAAAATAATTATTTACTTTAACTTGCACTGTTTCTGACGCTCCTGAAAAAATGCATAATTTAATTTGTATATGTTGTTGTTACATACAACATTCAAACAAAAACATTTGCACAGGAATTACAGGCTCTGTCTTAGAATAAATATTGTATTCACTTTACTTCAACTTTTGGTACTCTTGCTCAGGTCAGTCATACATTACTTTGTGAATAATTGCATTGATTTTGATTGTTTCCTGGTGAATAAAGTTTCCATTCAAAGTGGATTAAGGTGGCAAATTCTTATTCTGTGGTCATTAATGAATACATTTGTGTATGTGTTTGATTTTCTAGAGTGTAAATTTGAAAACTTCGATCCAGCACAACTGAATTCCCCAGTCTCCAAATACGCCAGATTTGTGAATCAGCTCAATTCACACCATCTAATAGGGTGCCAAATAGGGTTGTCGCCTAACAGAATAATGGAATGATAGAATCATTTAGGTTGGAAAAGACCTTTAAGATCATTGAGTCCAACCGTAAATCTAACACTGCCAAGTCCACCGCTAAACCATGTCCCTAAGTGCCATGTCTACATGTCTTTTAAATTCCTCCAGGGATGGTGACTCAACCACTTCCCTGGGCAGCCCGTTCCAATGCTTGACAACCCTTGCAGTGAAGAAATTTTTCCTAATATCCAAGCTAAACCTCCCCTGGCGCAACTTGAGGCCATTTCCTCTCGTCCTATCGCTTGTTACTTGGGA
>NW_008825499.1:1101365-1101936 GCF_000699105.1 Pygoscelis adeliae
TCGCCCCAGTGCCCTGAAGTCCCTTTTGATCACTGCAGGACTTCTCTCTGCAACCTCATCACTGCCAGCCTGTATAACCAACAGCAGGTAGTAGTCGGAAGGCCGCACCAGACCAGGGAACTTCATAGTAATGTCTCTGACCCGGGCTGCAGGGAGGCAGCAGACTTCCCTGTGGGATGGGTCTGGTCGGCATATTGGGTCCTCTGTTCCCCTCAGAAGGGAATCGCCTATGACAATTACCCTCCTTTTTTTCTTAGCAGAGGCAGTCATAATGCGTGGGGCTGACTGCCTCAGCCTAGGCAACCCCCTGGATGGACCTTCATCTACATCGTCATTTGCCTGGCCCTCAAGTTCCAGGGCTCCATATCTGTTGTGCAAGGGCAACTGGGAAGGTGAGGGAGGCTGGGCGGGCATTCACCTGGCACCCCAAGCAGGGATCTGCTTCCATTCCCCCATGTTGCTTAGATCCCCTCCTTCTACCTGGTGGCAAGAAGGCAGGGGATCCTCTGCTTCTTGTGGAGCCTCCATCTGCTGCCTTTGCCTCAGGGATGGCAGGGTGCGGCTCCACCAA
>NW_008825499.1:1102052-1124424 GCF_000699105.1 Pygoscelis adeliae
GGTTGTGGCCTCTGCTGCCCTCCGGTACAAGTCACAGGCTCAGGCACTCCCTGCAGCCGGAGACCTGGACAGCTGCGTGCTTGCGTGAGGGCTCCCTCTGGGTCACCACATTCCTTCTGGCGATGGTTTTCGGCCAAGTGGAAACCATAGCTGGGTCCTCTTCTAGGAGGGCGATGACTACTAGTTGAGTTGGCCTCTAGAGCCAGGAGGGGGACTGCGCCCCTGCCCGCTCGCCTTCCCTGCACGCCCTCCCTCGTGAACTGCGCGCTAACTGCCGCGCCACGCCCTTCTGACGCGAAAAAAGTTTGGAACTGGAAAGTCATGATCTTGGTCAAATGTTGTACTAAAGGCAATGTTTTACTTTTCTAATGATTATTCTCCAGAGCCTAATCTTTCAAGGGTACAGCATAGGTCTCATCCCTAAAATATTGTAAATTCTCCAGAAATGTTGGCTACTGATGGCAGCTTAACCAAATGTAAAGTTCAGGGACTTTCCAGCTTTTTTCAACGGCCCTCTGGGAACAAACTACACTAATCACACATTGAGCAACAGACAACTTAAATGTGCATAGATTGGCACTGAATGACCAGACATGCTACTTTAAAGAGTTGGAGGGAACAAAACAAAAAACTAGTAACTGCTTCTCATACAGAAGAGCTCTCAGCTGGTGAGGTAACATGAAACAAAAGAAGTCAAGATAATGATCTCTGCCTGATAAATGTTAAGTGAAGGGTCACTCTGTGAATCTAACAACACATTTCTTGATTCTCTGGACACAAAAGCGCATGTTGCAGAGACACCTGAGTTAATCTGGATGGAGTCAGTGAGATCTAGACATCTTAACCCCTTACCAGTCGATTCAAGGACAGGCAGCATCCCCGGGAAAAGGCATGCAGAGACAGTGAGGGGAAACTTTTGTGTGGAAAAATGGTGTAGAAATCTGGACCTACTAAGGCATGAAGCATTGCTAATTTTGTTAAGGCAGGCTTTGCAATAGAAAGATTGTTAAGAAACATAGGGAAGTAGCTAAAAATGGCCACATCTCAAGGATACTAAAGCAAAGCTGATAAGCTACAATCTGCTTCTCTACGTTTCTCCTTTTTCTTCAGCCTTCTCAAGAATTTTCTCCTGGAAACTCCACAACAATGGTGTATTTTGAATAGCAGAGAAGATAGAAAACAACCTTTGGATTAAACAAAGTTCAATATAATTTCTCCTTAAATCCAAAAGGAAAAAGTTCTGAATCAAAGTACTTTTCTTTAAAGGAAACTGACC
The DNA here is from genome assembly GCF_000699105.1 of Pygoscelis adeliae. Lineage (NCBI taxonomy): Eukaryota > Metazoa > Chordata > Aves > Sphenisciformes > Spheniscidae > Pygoscelis > Pygoscelis adeliae. Next base: position 1,103,329 of record NW_008825499.1, read on the forward strand.
TGTACAAGAAGATTTATTAGGAAATGTCACATTGAAGGACACTAAAATGATTAAACAAGCTTGATTCATGTCACCTTTTTGTGTGGAATTAAGCTCACAAATTGTTATTTAGCAAAGAAATATCTTTTACTTTGATAAACCAGATTAAGTATGCATCCTCCCCATGAACATATTTGTTTCCTCTTCTGGGGTTTTAAATGTCAGGAAAAGGTTTGGAGGAAGAATGAGGACCTCATTACCAACTTTGTTGGTCTTCATGTTTAAAACCTTTTTTCCCATGCTTAAACAAAAAAACTAGCCAAACCCTCGGACTAAAAGCATAAGCATCACATAAGTATGCTACAACCTGTTCTCTCATTTAATATTCAAGAGACTAGGCTGGTTGAAATCCTCAGTGTGAACCGTCCATTTCCTATTTTGTGAGGCTTTCCTTCACAGCGGGAACTTTATAGCGTATACTACAAAATAAAAAATACCACGGTGATGCAGTGAAATGCAGTAGACTGGTATAAATTCCCTCTGCTAATTCAAACATTTCAACATTTCAAAATGTTTAAATGAGTTCACTTTGTACACTGAGGCTGACAACCTCTGCATATAAACTGTATCATACAACCACTGGCACAGGGCTGATCAAGTTGAAATGCATATTGCTGCTTGATTTAATACAGTACAGTTCCAGTAATAATGGAAATGGAACCATACACTTGTTCTCTTTCTTTAGTTGAGGTTTTTGATTGTAATGCTTTTGGAAATATAACCTGTAATCTTTTTTCCTATATCAGAGCCAGTTATAAATTATTTCCTTTTGGTAACAATTTCTGAGTGTGGGCAGATTGTGGATGTGAGCCAGGCTACATGCCAGGCATTTTGGTGAGATTCACCTCATCGAAAATTAGGTGTCCAGATAAGAAATATCTGTCTCCCCTCTATATTACCATATCATAATCAGTCAAGAGAAAAAATACATTGCAGAGGAAGATTCATCCTGTCCTGTGAGAAATACCTGATATAAGCCAGATGGGATGTTCTAGAAGGCCTTTCTTTTTTTGTTGTGGCAGACTGTGAAACCAAAGGTCTTTAAATCCAGAATCCAGAGAATTGGGGATTTAAACTAGGGTTTAACTGGGATTTTAACAAGTGGGGCTAGAGCTTAAACCATCAACTAAATTCTGCTCTTAATATAAATTGTAAATATACCAATAAACACATATAGAAATATCAGAATTATAGTCACTGTTAATTAAAACTCTGTTAGATCATTAATGCATATAGGAATGTCTGTGAGAATGTCTGTCTTATTAAAAGAATTGTTAGATCAGTTCCTGAGTTCATGCAAAAAGATGTTTCTACTTCTGATGTCTGGTCCTCCATGATATTGCTCCAAGTGTGATTTTTTTTTCCTGTGAATGCACACTATTATTCTAAGGCACAACATTCCACAAGAATAGTTCATTCCAGAAGTACTTTCCACAGCTTTCTTTAAAAATACTTGAAGGGAAAGACAGGATTCTTCAGTTACTTTGTTTTTGTTGAATGAATTATTGGTACAGATTGAGAACCAAGGTCATTTTTGACAGAGCACATTTGTAGTGGGGATGAAAGTTTTTGTTTGTCCTGCATAGAAATCATATAAAATGTTTTGCCATGTCTAAATAATCACACAGAGAAGAGAAAATTGAATTATTAAAAAATCTGTGCTCACTGAAGTTTGGAAGGAGATGAGTATTCTCTCAGAGGTGGTCAGTTGTACTTTTCATGGTTATGACATTCTACCAAGCATACAATATTAGAAGAAACTTGCCAGGGCTATCTCAGTCATGATGGGAAGTGTGCAGCTGATGTTTACTTTTCACCTATTATTTTTTAATATGAAAGAACTATAGAACTACTTTACGTGTCATTCCTGTCTTTGTCTGTCAACAAGTGGTGACAATTATCTTCTGGATATGAAAAATCATGATCAAATATTGCCAGCTGAGAGTTTACGCTGCATAATTTTTGTGAATTAAGCAATGAATAATATGGGGGGGGGTTAGCTATTCATTCACTTGTGGCTTCTAAGGCAAATTGTAAATGTTTACAATGGAAAACAGCTTGTTAGACAATGAGCCAACATTCAATTGCTCCTTGCAGTATATGACTGGACAAGATTTCATCTGAGTAGATAATCTAATTATTACCACCCTAATTTGACTGGGGACATTTCTGCTTGCTTTTGAACAGATATTTCAATTCTTTCCTAATCCAGTTTATTTGTTCTGTGTGTGAGTCCTGTAGGAGAGACCTTTCATGCACAATGTCAAATGTTTCCACCCCTTGAGGTCCCCTGCACTATAGATTGGTTCTTGCGGATTTGTGGTTACTGTGATCAAGCAATGTTTGTGGTGTCCAAATAGCAAACAACATCAATTATATGTACATATTTGTGTTAATAACAGAATAAATAAGTATTTGGTCCCAAGATGTCAGCCATCATATTTTTAACTTACTAATTTCTTGCAAGCTGATCAATAAGAATGTCTCAAAAAAACCCCAAACCCTGTTTTTCTCTGGCAGTAATATTTTGCATTCTGAATTTTGCCCTCTTTAGGACCTTTCATGAAACCCAAATATTATTTGAGCTTATGCACATGAGAAGAGCTGCTCTTGAGGTAATTTTTCCTCCCCACAGTCACCATTCTTTCTGTATCAAGGACATTTTCATTGAATGTTGATCTTGGAAGTGATTATATGAAAGAGAAAAGATACATAATATGGGGATATCCATATGAGTGTGACTGAAATGGCAGCTGGATTTTATACAGAGTTCTGACTACAATATTATACAACATCCATTTCATATTTAGAATTAATCAAGCTCTACTTGAGAATATTGGCAGAGAAAAAGAAAAAAAAAATTTGTACGTGTAATTTTTCTGAATATAATTCTCTGTTTCCTTTCTCTCCAGCTTTGTACTGTTCTTCAATTGCTTTGCTGCAGTTTGGAAGGATGTACCATAAATAATACATCAACAATTATGACAAGAGTTTTGTGAAGTGGTTACGTGACATACCTTTTTTCTTCATCAGCAAATAAAAGTAGAAAAATAATACCCATTTTGTTTCCTGTTATATTTGTGTTATGGTGTAAAACTCAAAGTACAATGCTAGAGCAGAAGTTCTAATTCCAAATGAGAGTTCTAATTCCAAATGAATCCAATTTTCACTTTTTGAACCTCACATGAAGATATGTCTAGTATCACTCATGACAAAACACTTAACAGAATGAATACTAAAATAAATATATTATGATGTCCATTTGCCAATTAAAACTATTAAATAAATCTGAGCTTTACAATAGCAGGCTAGTACAGAAATCAGAAATTATTACATACAATGCAACTGAGTGTAGCTGGTAAGGTTACAAAAATAAATTTCAACAAATCTGGGACCAGCAACTGGAAAAAATCTGAAGTTTTTGAAGTATTTTCACTCATAAGTTTCTTATATTTCAGGAACAGGGCTGTGAACAATTGTTCATCCAAATTATTGGAAAAAAACAGCTTGCATATAAAACAAAATTAAATCTCTCAGCTTTAAAGACAGTCCTCAAAGAGAAATCAGTAGATGTTGAAACTGTGACGGAAAAACTAATGGTGGATCAAGAAAATGCTGATCAGGTACAAAGAACTGTCTTGTAGTATTTATTTATGAGATAACATATTACTGCTCAATAACTAACAGCTGAAATTTTATATTTAAGGATCAGTAATTCTAGGTAATATGTTTTTCTTTATGTGACATAGTAGAAGAGAAAGTCAACAATACAAGAATAAACATTGGCATGACAGTCTGGGAGGGAAAGGCAGCTAGATATCATATCACCTCTTTCTGTGCTGCTGTTTTCATCAGCATGACTGTTCCTGTGAAAAGATGACAGATTTCAGAATGCTGCTTTCAAAAAAATTTCACATTATCTTCAATATGCGTTCTTTACTGGGGTTGCCAGTAAATAAATGCTGTTGGAGCGGAACAGGCAGTGAGGTACGCAGGACTTGGCTTGGCCTGCATATCCTTTGCAGTTGTTATGTTGGGGACAGGAGGGTGAATTCTAGCCAGGACATTTAAGCTCATTAAAATCTGTGCTGCAATGTGCAGTGGTGGCAGAACTCCAAAGACAATTAAAAGAACAAGATCATTTGAAGTGATATTGTATAGATTATTCATTAACAAGATAAAAATATCAAGATGAGCATATATAATTGTTGCATATTGAAAAACAAAGTAGAGGAATTTTCTTTTCTAAAGGATCCTGTAGCTTTCTCGTATGTGCCTCTTTTTGCATTCAGCCCAAGTTGCTACCTGCTGGCCTCTGTGGGTTTGGGAATAACCAGAAAAATCCTCAACAAGAAATAATTTACAACAAGGAAAAGCTATTTACAATATGTAGGTTTGTTTTTAAAAAATCCATAGTTTTGGGGGGTTTGGTTTTTTTTTTTTTTTTTTTCAACTACCCCGTACCAGAACAGCAAGGACGCAGCGGTCCTGTTGAAGATGATCTTAAGTTTTACTGAATCTTTAGGTTATGAAATAATCAACTATAAGAACATTTTGATTTTAATAAGTTAGCCCTTATGGTAGCGTTATGTATAGGTTGCTGTGTTACTTATTATTTGAGGCTGTGTTGCTTGAAGTCCCTATTCTCTATTCTCTAGACTCTCTAAACCATAACCAGAGCCTCGAGGTTCTATTGTTTATGGGATGAATTATTTGACAACCTGGCAAGGTAGATATCTAGTTGGCCAACTTGGCAACAGAACCTACTTTTAAGGTGTCCTGAAGTGAACTGCCTTCATTATAATACTAAAAAACACACCCACAGGTCAAGAAGACCCTTGCCCAGGTGAAGACCCTTCCCCCGCGCAAGCGTAGTAACAGAAGAGAATGACATAACCGATATTATAATTATATGTAAATCACTAACCAATCATTGTAACTGGGAGTGTACTACCTTATAATTTTTGTGTATAAATGTAACGGTGTTATAGGTATTATAGCTATAGCTGTAGGTGTGCTTGATTTGTGGAAATTCCACCTTGCACCCGGCGCCGTAATAAAGAATGCCTGCTTTCTAAAACTCCAAATTGAGTCTTAGAGAGTTCTTTATCTGCCGATTTACGGTAACATGTTGAGTCAGGCTGAATATGAAAAAGGACACACAGGAGAAAGTTACAAGATCAGCTAAGGGTCATTCTTTTACATCGTCCAGCATATAAGCACTAAATAGTCTCATCTTGCTAATATTATTCTGAAATTCATAACCTGCACCTTTTTTGTTTTGTGTAATACTGTTCCCTTCTATTTCCATGGTCTTATATGCATGGACACATGCTCACATAAAGTGTACAACAAAATTTTCTTTTGATATTTCCCACCAGCTAACAAGCATGAGAGCTGATAATGCTGCAAAATAACAGCATTCTATCCTAATCCTCATCTCAGTTTTTCAGTACTTAATGGGTGGCTACAAAGGGGATGGAGATTGCCTCTTCACAAAGCGCCACATGGAGAAGGCAAGGGGCAACAGGTGCAAGTTGCACCGGGAGAGGTTTCATCTCGATATAAGAAAGTGAGAACAATTAATCACTGGAACAACCCCCCCAGGGATGTGGTAGAGTCAAGATGCGACTGGATGGGGTGCTAGATGATCTCATGGAGGCTCCCTTTCCCATGAAAGGTTGGACCAGATGATCTTTAGAGGTCCCTTCCAACCTGGGCTGTTCTATGGTTCTATGTTTCTAATTCTCCAGTGGCTGCTGCTGTGCATGTGGAAGAAAGTAATAACTGTTTCCCATCTCTCTCTGTACACTCTAAGTGGAGTAGTGAACATTAACAGTGAAGAACAAACTCTTTTAAAAAATACTTCATTTTGAAAACTCTCAACTGCATATTTAATTTCAGGTTTGTTGTATTGTTCAGGAAGATGAAGCTATCGCTAAAGTGAAAGCAGAATAGACTCAAGCAATAGCTAAAGATACTCAGACAAACCTGGATGAAGTTGTCCCAGCTTTAGAGGCTGTAAATAAGGCTTTTGACTCCTTAGAGAAAGCATGTATTTCTGAAACTGGAGTTTTTATGAAACCATCAGTTCTTGTCATGATGGTAATGTAAGCTATTTTTATTCTTTTAGATGCCAAGTAAGCTGTGCAGTATTTCTTATCGCTTTCCCTGTTGGCCAATCACCTTTACATTTAGTGTGCTGCTTGTGTCTATCAACACCTTTCTTAGCAAAAATATTACTCATCCAATATTTATTTTTCCTTGAGCAAAATACTCACTAACCATTTGAAATGAAAGATGTTTTTTTCACCATGCTATGTTCATTTATGAATGGATGTTCCTGGGCCAAAACCCCTGTGAAGAATACCTTTGAACTTAAAAGAAATTCAGTATTGACATTTAGCATATCTAACTGGCCTCGCTCAGGTATGCAGGCTTTCTGAACTTCACAGACATTCAGAACAAGCTGCCAACTTTGTGGTTTACCTTCCTCTGTAGTTTCTAGAACTAAATAGGAACAAGAAGATAGAGTAACCTAAAAAAATTAAATGTGTATGACATGCATTGATGTTTGTTACATTTTGGTTTGTCATGTTTTGATTAATTTTCATACATAACCTTTTCAAATAGTCTTACACTTCCATTTGTGTGCACTCAGCTCCACTTTCTTGCTCTAAATAAGCAGTCTTTTGGGATTGTACTGACATAATGTCTTACGAAAAAATTACAACCAGCATCGGAGAGGTAAGCAAACCTTTTCTGTCAGGAAAGTGTCATTAAAAAACAAAAGACGGGCATAACTTTTAATTGACGATACCGTAAACAATACACATTTTACAAAAATGAGAACAACAGAAACCAGAGACGATAAAAGACCCATTTTTAAATATGTGTAGCAGTGGGTTTTTTTGTTTCTTGAAGCTTCCTACTTTTTTTTTTAGTTTACCTGTTCATAAACTACATACTCCAAGTATTTTAAAATGCAAAACCTGTGGTTTTTAATTTAAGACTGAGTTACTTGTTTACACTGTTTATTGCATTAGCGATTTCTCATGATTTGATCAGTGTTATCAGGATAGTCTTTTGTTTTTACATGAACTTATTCAGTTTTTAAAATGTCTTTCAGAACTCGTAAGAAAGGCTAACTCCATAATTTTCAGTATGAAAAAGGGCTTGGTTATTTTCTACTTTGTGGCAAGCATGATTAGACATTCATGAAATTTTTGGGAATTAAAACAAAAGACCAGTTCTTTGGTTAGCAGACTGTCTTGAGAGTTCAAACCTGTTACCTGAAATTTCAGTATCAGAAAGCCATAAGGCCCATTCTGCTAGTGAAGAAGCAATTTTGGTAGCGTGCCTTTGAAATGTCTGCACTGGTGAATTAAAACTAGAGAGGTGATGACTGTACATCGTTTCATGCTTTTATGAAGCAGTAATCTCTGAACTCTTACTGCTTGCACATCTGCTGTCTTTATGCATATAACATTCTTCATTTTCCTCAGGAGGAGGGCTGTTCCTCAGCTTTCAGATGTCCTAAAGCAGAGAGCCAATTTTAACAAATTTAGATTATATCTACAGAAAAACAATTTTTTTTAAAAAAAGGCCTATTGTCTTTATCAAGCATTTGTTGTGGTAAATCACTTCAAAGCACTATACATGAAATCACTCAAAATATGCAAGTTTGTGTTAGTTAAAACATAGCTTTCTAGTTTTATATCATTGTTTTTTTAATTTCATCTCTTAAGCCTCTTATACAACTTCCTCGATATGCTGAGTTTCTTAGAAAGCTTTCAGAATAGGATAAAGAAAATTTAAAGCCTCAAATACTGTCAAAAGCTGCAGAGATACACCACTAACCCAGATTTTGCACCTGAAAAAGTACAAAGGGTTTCAAAACGTGCAGGTCCATGAGTATGTGCGTGAGAGCTATGGATTTTTTCTGTAAGATACTCAAAGAAGTTGAACAAAAGAGACAAAAACTTAATGCTGCACAGGCACTCAATTTATCTTACACGTGATTTATTTCTTCCATTACTTCTTTGTAGTGATGAAAAGCTGACTTATTACATGTAGTTATGTAGTTTAGTGGTATGGTCACATTGGAGGCTAAGGTAGCATTTACTCAAACCTGCACAAGCAAATACAGATCTGTCGTTCTTTACAGAAGGAGGTCACAGTCAAATACAGCTATTCTCACCTCTGCTTTTCCTCCATCCTCTTGGCCCGGCCCCTGGGCTGCTGACTTCTCCAGCTAGAGAAGTTAATTCTGGTTCTAAGCCTCTCGTATCCCATTTGTGCAGAGTAAGAACCTGCATGAAGAGCCATAGAGGAGCTTTATTATTGGGATAGAATCACCACAGTGATCCACCCATGTATTTGCAGTGATATTATGAGCCAGTTTTTCCAGGTTCAATGGACAGAAATGATCTCAAGATGATTTGAGAGATCTCTTGAGAAGAAGAGACTTCCTCCCTTACCTCTATGTCAAACTTCAATAAGCTATTGAAAAAAGAATCTTGACAAATACAGGCATGAGAAATGACATCTGTCATTATGAGAACACTGTTTTAGAGGCAGGACAGAAACTTTCTATATTACAGCCATTTGACTGAGGGCAGTTTTATTTAACTTAGCAGTAGGCTTTTAATTATATCTACTGTTTCTGTATGTGATCTCTCACTCCTGTTATCAGCTTCCAAGTATCAAGCCAACAGTCTTGGATATCTCATCCCAAATGTTTGCTCTGCCATCTTTGGCCGAACTTAACACTACAGTGTCTACCCTTTAAGATGAATAGATGAAGGTGAGACACATAGAGGATCAGAGAAAAGCATTACAAGGCCAGTATGAGAAAACTCTTGGAGAGAAAGCAAGCCTTGGTGATTTTTTTTCTTTAAGCTAGAGAACCAAATCTTTCATTTTCATACTGCCAGCATAGAGCTACCTGTCCATGCTCACACAAGGCTATAAGAACTTTGCATCAGGCAGTCTTATGATACATGGAATACCCAGTCAACAGTAAAATATCTGCATGCATGACACCAAAACTTCACTGGTGTGGTGCTTTACTGGCCTTTACCCCTTTTTTTAACATACACTACTGTATTTGAGAAATCCAACAGCCAAGAGTTTTGCAGTTTCTTCTGAATCCCCTCAGCAAATGTTGTATATTAGGGACTGAAAGAAACTGCTAGGAATGTGAAGAGGAGAGGCAATGTACGTATCAGCTCAAGTCTGTTGCTCCTTGTCCATAACAAGTAAGGAAAAACTGCCAGTCAACAGTGCCCTTCACTAACCTACTAATGAGATCGGGAATAAATATTAGAGCAAACCAGGGATACAACAATATTAATCAAGCTCATGAAAAGAATGCTGAGGTACCAGCAAATGAGAAACTCAATGTGTGGGTAGAAGGAAAATGCTTTATTTTAGAGATGCTAAGGATAAAGCATCTGAAAGACTTAAACATACCCTAGAAGATATGCATCTACAGAAAGGTCCAATATTGAAGAGAAAATACAGATTAAAGGCCTGATAGATGGGAAGTAGTCCCACATGAAGCGGCAAAGTAAGTAGCAGGGAGGAGATACTGGGAAACAAAACCTGAAGACTGCTGCTTTATCAAACAATGAGGCAACTGCGAGGAAATGCCAGAGCTTAAGACTGTGATTCTGGAAACTGGCTTGGAAGAAGGAGATTAATTTTAAGACAGCACAGCAGTGCTGTTTAATTTTATGTTGCTGATGGCAATCCCCAGAGACAAGACTAGAGAGAGAGAAAAAAAGGTGACAAAGCCTCTTGAAACTTCTGAGGAGGGCAAAGAGACAGAGGAAGAAGAGAAACTGCAGAAGCCAGAGTTATGAAAGCCAAAGAAAGACAAACTTTTGGAAGAAGCAGTGAGTGAACTGACATACCTGGAGAGAAACAGTACATGACAGTCCCTACCCTGGCATTATCTGTTGGACAGGCTGCAGCGAACTCACATTGCACTCTTTCACTGCCTACCCAGAAGGTGGCATCAGGAGGACACAAATCACGTCCAATTTCTAGTTTCTTTTTTCCAAACCACAGCTATGAAACCACTTCTTCACTTCTTTGTCTTCACCTGCTTCCTTGGGGAGAGATGAAAATGGTTTTGTGACTGAGCTTTTGATTGTCTACTGTGTGTCCTTGCCCTGTACCACAGCAATTAGCAAAAAGAAAAAACAAAAAAATTCCTCTCTGGACAAAGATTGACATTGTATAAATGAGCATCCTCATGCTCACCTTGCAACTGGTGTAGTGGTAGTGGTATAGCGGAAATGTACTTCCTCCCAAAACACTGTTGGGATCAAAAATATAAAGCATTCTCCAGAGACTCCAAAAGCATCATAAGTGGTGTAGGATGTGAGAAGACTTTGTTACGGTAACCCAGGATAGTTCACCTCCCTTATCCAAGTATGTAGAGTCCCAAGCACATCTTATCTTCTTGTTACAGTAACCTGGGACAGTTCGCTTCGTCCCATCCCATCCGAGTATGTAGAGTCCCAAGCACATCTTATCTCGTTGTTACGGTAACCTGGGATAGTTCGCTTCCCTCCCCATCTGCACCTACTTTTGCACGGACGCCAATGATAGTGGCCAGCTGTGGATGTTGGAATTTGGACAACAACACCTGCAACTACATCAACAAGTTTGCTAATGAGCAAAACAGGACATTGTATATGTATGCTATGTTAATCAGCACAAGTTTTATCATCCACCCCTGCGGTGCTTTCCCTTGAGCTTCACTCCGAGCAGGGCTCCACTGCATCGGGTCCCCATTTGATTAAAGCCAAAGCTTTCACTTAGCCAAGTGTTGTGCCTCATCCCTGAGGGATCTGCACCTGCTTTTCACTTGTAACAAATTGCCACACAGTTTTTGCCCTGTTCTGGTAGTTGCCATATGTGGATACAGCCTCAGGAACTGACAACTTTAAATCAGAAAGAAATAATTTGTGTATGCAGAGGAATTTCTCTTTGGTAATTGCTAACTTTTTAATGAAGACATGCGATTTGTAACAAAGGCTGTGTTTGTCAATTCAGAAACTAGAATGGATTTATGTCCCAATCTGGGATTAGCCAACTACTTTAAATTACCTATATATCTAATGCCAGGGTCGAAAGTCTGCTCAGCAAAATAAATGAAAAGAAATTTGCTGAAATAGAATAAAATTTCAAAATAATAATTTCTGCTCTTTTGGAAACATGCAAAAAGTTCTAAGTCAACCAGGCTATTAATACTTGATTAGGTACTTTTAACACAAAAGTACCAGAGCCTGGTGTTTTCTCATTCCCCATTTATTACATTGAATTTATTTTACTCAGAAAATGAAAGTCTACTGTAAAGCAGTTTCCGTCATGAGATTTACTCTTTGAAGTCCATTCTATGTGAAGATGTTACAGCACCTTTATGACTAACTCTTGTCCATAAATCACTTCTTAATTTCTAACTCTGAAAAATGTTGCCTATTGGTTGCTCCTATGCCATTTCTATGGATGATTCTTAATGCTGTGTATTTCTAACTTTTTTAGGAATTTTAGTTGTTTTTAATTTTATTGTTAATGCTGTGTCATTTTTAGGATGTTTTGTCTACGTATGAAGGTTGTCGTTCACAGAGTTGCTGCTTGCCAGGCTATTGTTTAATTGATGCACTTTTTACAAATGATGCATAAGAGAAGCCAGCTAATAGAGGTACAGTTGAGAGGCAGCCAACAAACACAGCAGTTTGCACAGCAGACTGCACAAAAGCGGGGGGGTCAGTAACTTGTCTTAGAAAAGCACACGTGTCCTCAGCAATGGTGTTGCTACACCACAGAGCATGGTTCCCAACAGCTGTTGGAGTAATGGTCCCTGGAGCATCTGAGCCGTTGACCCAGTCAGAGCTCTGGAGCATGGATGCTGCCTTCCATGAGAGCCTGGGACCTCTTGCTGAGGCTGGGGCACTGGGAGAAGGCTTCCTACGCTGCAGGAGGTGTGCCCTTGTTGAGAGACAGTGTTACCAAATAAAGAAGCTGCAGGAGGAGGTCAGCAGACTGTGCAGCATCAGAGATGATGGGAAAGAGATTGAGCAGGTCTTCTCCAAGACTCTGCAGCTTCAAGAATCTGAACCTAAAAGTGTACTGAATGCAGCACAGGCAGAGTCTGTGCTTACTGGTTTGGGAAATAGACACTCTCATTATGGCAAAGGGTTTATGAGTTCTGGCACCAGGAGGATGTCTTCTGCTTCGTCTGCAGATTTGCTAAGATGGAGTAGGTGCAATGCTTTTGCAGCTGTCAAGGGCTGACAGCTCTGTCAAATGAAGCCTCCAATCAGGCTGAGCTTCAGCCCTGCAACAGCACCAGGATGAAGTAGCAAGTGATGGTAGTGAGCGACTCCCTGCTGTGATCCCTTTGTGACAGTTAAAAGGCGCGTAAACAGAAAAGAAGCTGATTTATTTTTTGTAGGAAAGATTGAGAATTGCCGGAACCCTGAACTGAAGAAAAGGAAAGCAATGATCACAAGTAACAGAGCAATCAACAGAAATTCAAATCTTCTCTGGTGATGTTGTGCAAGTGTAGGAACTGGAGCTTGAAGATCAAAGAACTCAAATCATTACATGCATCAATGCTGACAAAAAAACCACAAAAATCAAGGCCATTGAAGACAAAATTTTCAGAAAGCTTTCTGTTTCTCAGGGAAATGTCCTGGACAATGAAGAACTCATTAACTCACTGCAGGAATCAAATGCAGGAGACATGCTTGTAGTTCATGGTCAGAAATCAGAATAAATGATTGATGTGCTGATTTTTGGTTTCATGTTTCTCCTGGATAGAATTATTTCTACAGAGGAAGTACCATCCAGCTTTTGAAAATGTGGCCTGTTAATACCACTAATTAGAATAAAACTCTCTTTGAAAATTGACATGAATTGCACACAGTGCTTCCTTAATTAAAGTTTTCAAATCTTCACATTTAAGGTTTTAAATTTAAATTTATTGTTATTAAAGTTATTGTTATTAAAACCAGTATTTGTCAGTGGCTACAGTAGCTTATGATATGCAGTAGGACAACTCCTTCTCAAAACAGAGAAAAGCTGTTGATTTTCTAAAGCCTGTTCAAAAATGAAAACTTTCCATATAGCCAGTTTGAGTATATTTGAATTGCAATTTCAAATCATTTGTTTATTTGTATTAATGGCAATGTTTATTTTGAGTCTTTATTAGGCTCAGAAAGTTTTATTCTTGCCATGTTTGTTCACTGTTATCTTTATTGATGAAATGGGGCTCTTGGCAAAGTAAGAGCAAACATGATATTTTTGTGATATTTATGATATACAGCTGGCTGTTTGCTATAGAACTCTTATGCTGACTTCCTAATAGACTGAGGTCTGCACTATAAAGTCATTCCAAGCAAGAAAGGAAACAGCTTGTGTGTAGCCTCTACATAACTAAGGGAGCAGTAAGGAGTTAAGTAGCTTTCCCTTTCTCACCCAAGATCACCCATACTTGCAGATATTTTTGTGTAGATTTCTCCACAGAAGGCATTCCTCAGCTGGTATAATCTCGCATAATTTAATTGACATTTTGAGAATTTATGCTGCCCCTCTGCAGTTAAAGAGAACTTTGAGATCTCTACACAGCTCAGAAAACAGAGCTGAGAGGTTGCTTTGCTTGAGTAGCAGTCATCAACTGATTATTTTTAAAACATTCTGAACATATTATATATTTTCCTGTATTCTAGTCAGAATTTTTGGTCAGAAAGTCAGACTCACTTTTCATGATCTGCTGGGATAGTGCCAGTAGAACAAATACTGACTACTCCCTTTTCTTGGGATTAACTTGTGCGGCTCTGAATCCACAAAACGCTACAGAATCCTCTTGTTTTTAAGTTTATATTGTTATTCTGTACTAAAAGTGCACAGTATCCAAGATAGAAATATCCATTGGTCTTGAGCTTCCGCCTGTGGCAAATAGAAGAGCTAGACAGCATTTGAAGTGGAGTCAGGTCTCCTTCAGCATGAGATAATATTTACATACCACCAGAGTTATGCCCAGAGGAGCTGTCCCTGTAACCACTGGAGCCTTGAGAGGAGAAAGTTTTCTCCATTGTCCCCAGTGTTCAGTTCGTAGTTGCAGAAAAACTGCAAAAATGCTGTGAAACATGTACTTCTTTTAGGGTACATCAGGTGCCATTACTGCACGGCTGCAAGAGGCAGAAGCAATGTTAATAGCAAGTGCTGCTCGTGAGAAATATTGGGCTGTCACCACTCAAGGATCTGTCATTCTGTCATGTACTTTGCAATTGCAAGTCTGCCAGAGACAGATACCATGTATCAGTTTTCTTTGAAGTATTTTAAGCAGGTTAGTTTAATATATTTTCTAAGAAAATAGCATTTTGCATTATGCATACTTAAAATGCCCTAAAATGGTAACTTATTAAATTGCCCTAAAAATTCCACACTTAAAAACTAGAATATTTGTAGAGAAAAAGTTGTGTTTCTCAAAAGATGGGATTAGTATGGATCTTTTTAATTTACCCTGAAATGTAGACCAAAATTTGTTCTATACCTCATGAGCATTCATTCTATTTGTAAATATATCATAAGAAATTAATAAAAATCATTAAAGTTATAAAAATGTTCATACTTTACTCCAAGTGCAGATTCTGTATTGAGCCTTCCTTTAGGTGACAGATAAAAATTCTTTTTCAAAGCGCATATATATATATACACACATGTAAATTACTTTTTAAGGTCAAGATACTTAAATAAATCTTAGAAAATGCTCTGGGACCTTGAGTGTACATCTTCTGTTCCAAAGCAGGGCTGGAAATGCCTAGATTTCTCCCTATAGACATTTGCTTAAGCTGTTACTAGCAATCTTCACTGACAGAAAAATGCTGCAAGTTCCTTACGCCGTCTATTGCCATGCCTGATTAATATTCATCACCTTTTAAAATCAGGTCATTTTTACTGTGAGGTGGATGAATTTAAGCCAAGTGTCAAGCAACATTTGACTAAATCAACTTTCGCCAAGGTCACACAAGAACTCTGTAGAAGGGACCAAGTTCTTCTGCTCCTGTTTTCCCCAATATTTCACTTTGTTTCTCTCCTGTGGGGTAGTGATTTATCCCCATCAAAACAAAAATAAGAATATATAACCTTGAAGCTGTGCCCATATTAAAACAAGTTAATTTTCTTGTCATCTTGCCTCCCTAGTGATTTTGTTACGTGAGTTTGGCATGTAGTACACTGCTACTTCTAGAGAAAAAGTAAGGGAGTCACTAGTGAGAAGTTGTGAGGACCTATGAGATCTCTAGTTTAAACTGTAATCTAGCATATGAAATCAAGTGAGTCTAATGGTTCCAGTCTAGTGAATGACTCCAGAATTCTGCGATAATTAACACTAAGTTAATGAGCTCATCAAAAACTAATCTGTACTTCTTTCAACTATTTAGTAAAACTACTAAGACTTTTGAAAAGAATGATAGTCTGGAGCAGCATTTGGTAATACTGCTTAGTCAGACTCTCTATGCAACATACACCAATGTTTCTGGAGGCCTTTCTGAGTAACACAAATTCCTGTCTAGTTTTATGCTGTGCTTTGAAACCCTGCAGCAGAGAGGAAAATAATTTAGAGATGTGGAATGGAGTTCTGCCTCCAGGGGCCTGCTGGCTTGGGTAAAGTACCTTGCAATAGGCTCAGGTCAAAGACAGTTGTCAGAGATTATGTATTTGAGGTTCACTGTGGTATTTGTAGATAGCGGAGAAAGATAGTTTTCTGGAGTTTAGACTCAAAAATATTGATATGTAGGACCACAATTAATATTTTCCAAGATATGGTATCCTCTAAGGCATGCGTGATTTTAAACTATTTGCCATTTGCTGGCCTGAGTCCAGGAAAGTATACTCAGATTAGTACTTCAACATGTAAGTGTAGTTTAAGAATGTGTTTATAGGTATGCTTAAATGGTATCTTCAGTTAAGCAGTTAATTTAAGAATATATTTAAATGCCTTTTTGAAATAGGATGTTATTTATAATGCTGTTTGGTTTATAGCACTTTTATTTTGCTTAGTGAAAGTCATACACTTCCTAAAATTTTCTTTGTCTTCTCTTAATTTTATTTTCACTGATTATTCCCTCTACTCACGAGCAACGCCTTGTTAAACTGGATGTGCCATGGCTTGAAGACACCATGTGATTTATGTGCTATGACTGAGATGAAGCACTCCAAATGGAATTCAAAAGGACGGGATTTGTAGACCTATCTTCATTAAGTTAGGTAACAGAAGAAACTAGACTTTAGATTGGAAAGATCCTTTCATGATTGCCAATCCATTAGTTTAAAATATATTTTTTTTACACTGACACTGCCTCATTTCACTGGATCTATTTTTGATCAGTTTCAAAGACAGCAGTTAACTCTGTCTGTAGGTGGTTTCCTAAAGGCCATTTCAACAAGACTTGGGGCCGGTCTTGTTCAATAACTTTATCAATGATCTGGACCAGGGGATCGAGTGCACCCTCAGTAAGTTTGCAGACGACACCAAGTTGGGTGGGAGTGTTGATCTGCTCGAGGGTAGGAAGGCTCTGCAGAGGGACCTGGACAGGCTGGATCGATGGGCCAAGGCCAACTGTATGAGATTCAACAAGGCCAAGTGCCGGGTCCTGCACTTCGGCCACAACAACCCCATGCAGCGCTACAGGCTTGGGGAAGAGTGGCTGGAAAGCTGCCTGTCAGAAAAGGACCTGGGGGTGCTGGTTGACAGCCGGCTGAACATGAGCCGGCAGTGTGCCCAGGCGGCTAAGAAGGCCAATGGCATCCTGGCCTGTATCAGCAATAGTGTGGCCAGCAGGAGTAGGGAAGTGATAGTGCCCCTGCACTCGGCACTGGTGAGGCCGCACCTCGAATACTGTGTTCAGTTTTGGGCCCCTCACGACAAGAAGGATGTTGAGATGTTGGAACGTGTCCAGAGAAGGGCAACGAGGCTGGTGAGGGGTCTGGAGAACAAGCCTTATGAGGAGCGGCTGAGGGAGCTGGGGTTGTTTAGCCTGGAGAAAAGGAGGCTGAGGGGAGACCTCATTGCTCTCTACAACTACCTAAAAGGAGGTTGTAGCAAGGTGGGTGTCGGTCTCTTCTCCCAAGTAACTGGCGAAAGGACGAGAGGAAATGGCCTCAAGTTGCGCCAGGGGAGGTTTAGATTGGATGTAAGGAAAAATTTCTTTACTGAAAGAGTAGCAAGAGGAAATGGCCTCAAGTTGCACCGGGGGAGGTTTAGATTGGACATGAGTAAAAATTTCTTTATTGAAAGAGTGGTTAAACATTGGAACAGGCTGCCCAGGGAAGTGGTTGAGTCACCACCTCTGGAAGTATTTAAAAGACGTGTAGGTGTGGCACTTAGGGACATGGTTTAGTGGACATCATGGTGTTGGGTTGACGGTTGGACTTGATGATCTTAGAGGTCTTTTCCAACCTTAATGATTCTATGATTGTATGATTTCTCTGTGTTTCTTATACCTGGGGGAAAGGCTCGTGCCATACACTTTGACAGGATAGTCTGAGATTCCTCTTGTGCCTCCACAGAAGCAATATGGAAGAGTACGAGGAGCACTTCTCCCTTCCTCCCTTCTTCCCATACTTTCCTGTTCCTTCTCCCAAACTCAGTCCGTATCAGTGTTTGTGCCCTGGATTGATGAGGCAAGCTGCAGTATTCTCTCCACACATACAAAACTTTCTCCAGCAGTAAGCTGGGTAGGGCTGTCACTCAGATGACAGTATAATTCATGTCGTCTTTAAATCAGTGGGCAGGTTATCCCTTCCAGTAATATTATTTGAAGCATTTGCACTCAGCTCACTCTTTCAAGCACTCCTTCGTAATTCCAGGGAGAAGGATCTATCTGTTATCACAAAATATCACTCTTCCACACCGAGGTTGGAAGAGACCTCTAGAGATTACCTAGTCTAACCTCCCTGCTCAGAGCAGGGTTAAATACTTATATCCTTATTTTTATACAATAAGTGGCTTCTGATTATTGTTTTATCCCTTAGTCTATCTTAGCATGTTCCCAAGTGAATGTTATAAAATGTATGTGTTTACTTTGAGAAACTTCAAAGGGATTTTAGCTTAAAAGCACACAAAATATTTTTCTTATATTTGTGTCACAAATATGACCTAGCCATCCTGGATGGTATGGATTACAAATGGCACAGAGAATGGTAGTTTCATACATAGAGTACCTTGAAATTCATGTTCATCCAGAAACTTGGGGACAGTATGATTTGGAACCATTTTGTATGGAGCAACTTGAGGAATCGAAAACTGAAAATGTGATAAAAGCTTCCTGAGACTTCAGACTGACCATGCTTCAGAAATTAATTCTGGTAAAGTTCTTAATTGCAGAAAAGGTATGGTTTCTCTTGAATTCTACCTGCACCAAAACTCCAATAGTTGTCTGTGAGAGGAATCATGGAATAGGAGTTCTAAAACAGTGAGGACATGGGCTCTCTATGAGCCAATTCAAGCTGGGTGTAAGGTAGAGCCAGACTAGCTTGCAGCTTCATAGCTGTTAAGTAGGAACATAGATCTGCAGGATAGTTCATGCTTGTACTTCCTGCACAGAGGAATAATTGGGCTTTTTGCAGATCAAAATACCACCAGTGCCATTTACAGTTTTGTGAATGCAGTGGGAATTGTGGCTTCAGTGAAACTACTTGGAAAGACTGCTCTTTGGTAGTTCAACCCTGTGTTAAGGAACAGTTCCAGATTCTAGAAGCTGACCTCAATTTCTTAAAGCTTTTATAGTGTAAAGATAATACTATTAGAATTAGTAGCTTGCAGAAAGCTCTTTCTTCTGCTTGTGGTTACACTGAGGCAGTTGTTTCTAGATATCAAAAAACTTCAACCAATAGTAGTATTTTCAACCAATTCAATAGTAATACTACTCTAGATGACTGTTTTTTCTTTTCATTTTTGGATTTTTATTATTAGTATCATGATGGAAGAATAAGACACATCTGATTTTTTTATATATTGTACAAGAAGCAGTGGATTTGCTGCTAAGGTACAGTTCTCTCAGCTTTTCAACATTTATATACTGCTGCATCATTTTTTCCTCTGGTGGCCTCTGCACTTTCTGAGTTTGTAATAGAGAATCTTGGAAAACAATTCATAGAGAATCCCCAGACTGGACTTGGACCTCTATATGAAGACATGTCTGCCTGAGCTGTGCTAGTGCGTGTCTTGAGCACAAGCTCTGACACAATAGGAGCTTTTCAGCCATTTGAGGAAGAGCAAGGATGTTCAGAATGGTATCGATTTCACTTTTTCATTGCACATGCTGTCGGGCAGGTATTTTCAGATACCAAATATCTAAATATTTTAGTGGTATTTAGGAAATTAATTCCTTAGGCTTATTTGAAAAATTCCTGTAGGCCCCTTTGAAATAGCATTCTCTTCTAAACATATATTTATTCTGTTAAAATACCTAATTCTACATAGCCTGTGCACAAAATCTTAGTCGTGTAACAATTGATGAGATTTTACTTTTGACTTAGAGGAAGCTGAGATTTCATCTGCATAGTGTAAGTGTAGATACATACTTCTACCCCAGTTTATGTATGCTGTGTACTTCTTTATATTTGTAAGAACAGTAACAGTTTTCGAACAATATGCCTAAATTCATATACAACAATTGAATGCCTAATGATGTCTTGGTTTCTGGCTGTTAAGCCACTACAGCCAAAATGATGGGCTTACAGATTTGGTGGTGCTTAGCTCTTCAGAAAATTGAGTCACTTTCATTTTAAGTCTAAATATAAGACTGAGAAACCTGATTTCCAACACTCAAGCCCAAAAATGTGGTCAGTGTTTTTCAAAATGGCAAATCCCAAAGCTTCTACTATTTTAGAAGTGACTGAATATGAAATTGTGCTTAGTATGAACACTCATAAATTTTACTCTCTATTGCAGACTGGAGTCAATTTCACTAGGGCACAGCCAAGGATCTATTGCAGAAAACATAATAAAGGATGCAATAAAACTGGGAAATTGAGTATTTCTGCAAAACTCTCAACTTGCCGTTTAATGGATGTTAGCTCTATAAGAGCTTGTAAAAAGTTTAACAGAGCTAAATATGTAATTTTCATGCTGCATTACAAGATGTTTTCACAAAGTTGATGCCAGATCAGAATCGTGCTTTTGTAGTTCTCACGTATAGTATGGGGTAAATAGAAAGATGCTTTAGGATTAAAAAGTTGCTGTTTGCTATATTGTTATACAAAATGTAACCCACATTGTAGTGCCCTTCAGGTCATTGCCATTTTTATGGTTTTTAAAGATATACCATGTTACTTACCTGTGGTTCTTTTATCAAAGAATGAATGACAATCCACTGGAAAACTGGGAACCGTTATCCCATTTTAAAGCCTGGGAACTGAAATACAGGAAGGCCTACATGACTGTCGTGGTTTAACCTCAGCCAGCAACTGAGCACCACGCAGCCGCTCGCTCACTCTGCCCCCCCCCTGGTGGGATGGGGGAGAGAATTGGAAGAGTAGAAGTGAGAAAACTTGTGGGTTGAGATAAAAACAGTTTAGTAATTGCAATAAAGTAAAATAGTAAAAATAGTAATAATAGTAATAGTAGTAATAGTAATAGTAGTAGTAGTAATACTAATGATAATGATAATAATAATAATAATGATAATAATAATAATATACAAAGCAAGTGATGCATAATGCAATTTCTCACCACCTGCCAACTGATGCCCAGCCAGACCCTGAGCAGCGGGCCCCTGGCCAGTTTTCCCCCTGTTTATATACTGAGCATGACATCACATAGTATGGAATATCCCTTTGGCCATTTTGTGTCAGCTGTCCTGGCTGTGCCCCCTCCCAGCTTCTCACTGGCAGGGCATGAGAAGCTGAAAAGTCCTTGACTGATGTATGCACTGCTTAGCAACGACTAAAACATCGGTGTGTTATCAACATTATTCTCATCCTAAATCAAAAACACAGCACTGTACCAGCTGCTAGGAAGAAAATTAACTCTAT
>NW_008825499.1:1126942-1130308 GCF_000699105.1 Pygoscelis adeliae
TTGGCCAGTTTGGGTCAGCTGTCCTGGCTGTGCCCCCTCCCAGCTTCTTGTGCACCTGCAGCCTTCTCAGTCGGTAGAGCACGGGAAGCTGAAAAGTCCCTGACTGGTGTAAGCACTACCTAGCAACAGCTAAAACATCAGTGTTTTATCAACATTATTCTCATACTAAATCCAAAACACATCACTATATCAGCTACTGGGAAGAAAATTAACTATCCCAGCTGAAACCAGGACAATGACATATACCAAACTGTCATTTTTGCAAAATCCACTCTTCTGCCAATGTTCACTTTCACTAATGTAGCAGGTGCTAATTTTGCCTGCCCTCACCACCTCACCTTGCTTACCTATCCATAATCTGTTTCCTTTGTTATTAATTTCATATTTTTGTGCTTTTTTTTTCTGAAACAGGCGTTGGTATTCAACCAAACTGTCATTTTTGCAAAATCCACTCTTCTGCCAATGTTCACTTTCACTAATGTAGCAGGTGCTAATTTTGCCTGCCCTCACCACCTCACCTTGCTTACCTATCCATAATCTGTTTCCTTTGTTATTAATTTCATATTTTTGTGCTTTTTTTTTCTGAAACAGGCGTTGGTATTCAAGCTGTGGTGATATAGTTATCTAAAAAAGAAAGTTTGTTTATGCCATGATACATTTGCACAAACAACCCATAATTACTGTCTTTGCAATTCTCAATAATTATCTTCTGATTTTTAATTTAATACTTAACTGTTGTCTCCTATAAGTTTTCTATGTTTTTTGTACTCTTTCTTATTTCTCCTGGACCTTCAATGAATTCCAAACTGCCCAATTCCAATGGGGCTTTCAAACTGTAATTACAATATTACTTATTCTGTCTCCCAAGATCACAGGTAGAGAAATTACCATATATTACTAAAGTACTTTAAGAATTTAATTAATTTTGTAATACCATGTTGGTTAAAATTTGGTTAGTAAAACTAAACCGAAGTTACCAGGAGAGCAACCTATTAATGTTATCTGTTTTTCAGATATTTCAGTTCATAAGAACTTCCAGCTCCATTTAAGCTCTATGCTTTGTGAAACCTTTCCTGCCTCTGTGCTGCCAAATCCTGCCAAGGTAATATGTTCAGAAAATACACAACAAAATACAAACCAATTTCCTTACAGAATCTCTCAAGTAAAATATTTATGTTGTTTTCTAATTAATATACTTGTGGATGTTGATTTCACACACTGGTATATTTGTGTCTTTGCTTCTTTTCCTTCGTGTTGTAAAACACACCCTATTCATAAATATGTGAAATGGGATTAAGTGACCGGTGGCATTGCTGGTAGTGAAGATCTGAAGAATTCAAAGTTTGAATAAAAAAAAATATTTTCCAAATTTAGTGTTTTATTTACATTGTGGTGCCTGTAAATGTGACTATTAAACACATACCCGTATCAAGTCTTAGGAATGGAAGTGTAGGTTCTGAGGAAACACAGAATAAACTCCTATCCTTATCCAAACACATCAGAAGGCAGAAGTGGAAATCTCCAGTCAAGTAAATGATCAAAGAACAAAATTGTTATGACAGAAAACATAAATTGCACTTTGCATTTGTACTTACGGTGGATGAACTGTGAGTAATTCCCACCTGAAACCTCTCTGATCTGTCTCAAATTTTAGTATTGGCAGAAGTGATGTGGATAGAACACATTGATATATTTGAGAGTTGCAAGTAACAAAGACACAGTAGTATCGACCCCAAAATTTTAGATGAATGCAAAGATGAAAAAAGTGTACTACTCACTCACATGCTAATAGACCAGTTCAAATTGCCTTGGTATCAGCAGTTTGCTGTATGACAAGCGTGACGGCAATTTTTAAAAAGGACTGAGGAACCTGATTTAGTTGAAGATGTCCCTGCCCACGGCAGGGGGATTGGACTAGATGACCTTTAGAGGTCCCTTCCAACCCAAAGTATTCTATGATTCTACGATTCAAGGGGCATTCTAGGGTGCTATAAATCAGTCTTTGTTGAGATTGAGAGAATGTGAAGAAACTATTCTAAGGAATAGAATTAGTGGGAAAAATGGGTAAGCGCAGTCCGCTGGGGAAGGGTCATGGTGCTTTTGTAAAGGGAAGTCAGGCCTCACAAATCTATTGGAGGTCTTCGAAAGAGTCAACAGGTGCAGAGCGGTTGCACGATAATACTCTTGGCATTCAAAATATTCAGCAAAGTCTCCAACCAAAGACTGGTAATCTACCATTGAGTAAGATGGAATGTCTGTACTTGGTTAAAGACCAGAAACCAAGGATAGAAATAAATAGTCAGTAATCATAGCGATGCAAGTAATTAGTAAAATGCCATTAATATCTTTGCTGAGGTCAGCGCTACTCATTACATTTGTAACTGCTCTGTATAACATGATGATCAATGAGGCAACATTATTGAAGATATTCAGAGAAGTAAAAACAAAAGCAAACTGAAGAACTGCTGGAGAATCTCATGCAGTAAAATGGGTAGTAAACTGTCAGATGTAAATTGGTGTAGATAAACTTAAAATGATGCATGTGGGAAAAAATCCTAACTCTGCCTATAAAGCAATCTAATCAAGATGTTGTGACTCACAGTTCTGTGAAGACATAAAAGCAAGAAAGACAATGGAAAATCATTGAGAGGAGTATAGATCTACACCGTGCCACTGTACAAATCAGTGGTGGTTCCACATTTTGAGCCCTGTGTGCAATTCTGGTCCTCCTCTGTCATTAGAACAGCTACATCATTAGAAAAGGTTTGGAAAAGAGGAACAAGCATCATCATAGGTATGAAACAGCTTTTTTATGAGGAACAATTAAAGAGAGTAGAAACCTTCACCCTGGAAAAGAGGTGGATGAGAAAGAAATAACAGAGCTCTATGATGAGAAAATCAAGGGAATTAGAAGAGAAATAGCGGAGTAGTTGAAATGAGGAATACTTTTCCCCAGAAAACGTAGTATGGGCATCAAATTAAGCCAGCAGCTAGCAAATTAAAAAGAAAAAAAAAAAAAAAAGAAAAGAAAATAAAAAGTTCAGTGGTGATCTGGCTGAAAACATTGTGAAGGCTGAAAGTTTACATGGTTTCAAAAAGCAATTGGGCATATTTCCAGGGAAAAATGACCATTTACAACTACCATATGAAATCTAAAAAGCAAACAAACCACCTCTGGCTTAGGAAAACATAAGCCACAAATCATGGGTGCCTAGAAGAATATTATGAGGAACAAATACTATATAATCTCTCTGATTTGATACTTTCTCTTCATACTTACTGTACTTGCTTACCTTTTTAACCCTTATCTTTTTAATCAAGATGCTGGTTTCTCCTGGCTGGCCATTCTTTCTGCCAGGTAGCAGA
>NW_008825499.1:1130335-1156411 GCF_000699105.1 Pygoscelis adeliae
TATTAAAATAGCTAAACAAAACAGGTAAATTAAAATAGGATGCACTCAGTCAACTTTCAGCTAATTTATTGCATGGTTATACCCATTTCTGCAAGACCATTTTTAAAATATTTTTTCCTGTTCCAAACCTCTTCTTCATATTAAAATTTCACAAATTTTTAATTTTGTTTGTTATGCAATCAGCATGTTCACCTGACTAAACACTAAAACCTGTTGTAGATTAATCTAGTACGTGTAGAAAATATAGTTTACATATTGCTAGAACCCGTCTGTTAACTTCACAGCACTGCAATAAAAAAAAACAGAAAGCAAACTTAAATATATATCCAGTGTTTTTTCATTTATTCAGATAACCAATGAACCTGCAAAAGGACTTCATGCAAACATTGGGTGAGCATTCACAGAAGTGACAGGTACATTTTTTGAAGATAATATCCTTGGCAAAGCACAGAGAAAAATCATTCTTGGCATTTATTTTTTTCATGCTGTTATCCAGATTTGTCTGATGGTACTGGAGCACATAGGAAGAGGCAGTAATAAAAAAGAGGTTTTCTGCCTGTCTTACATATTTAGGATATTTATTTAAGGACTGTTTCACAATCATAATAGCATTTTCTGCAAAGTTTATATAGTGACTAGTTTAAAGGAATCAGTACTGTATTTATTTTGTTACTGCGAAGCCTCTTATCAACTGGATTAATTATGATTCAGCAGCAAGGTCCATGCAAAACTTGTTACAACTCAAAGATAACTTTTAAATATACAGTAGAAGGGAAGGAAACACATAAGGAAAAAGTAATCTCTGTGTTTCCAAGCAGTTCAATGAATAACTACATATCTGAAATTTAAGCTCACAGATTGTGAGTGGACACATGTATATATACGCTTCCATAATTAGTCTATTTTCATCCTGGCTGTTGAAAGCATGTTTAAATAAGAATACCATTAATGTTCCTTTACTGATTTTGCAGTAAGCCACTATTTATACCAATTTCCACTAAAGCCAGCAGGAGTTTACTTGTAAAAGAACCAATGTAATTTTACTAAGCTTCATCCTAGACTGGCAGGAATTTCTCTCTTATTAATTCTCATAGTTAAAAAATTGTATTTCTTCAGTGATGTGATGAAAGCTTGCCGAACTAAAATATGTGTTTTAAGACAGAAAATAGATACTAAAAAGCCCTTGGTTTCAGCTTAAATCCTTTTTTCAAGACATTTCCCATTGCTTATCTCACTGTGTAATGAAGGCTTTAGAAGCTGGAAGTAAATATCTGTTTTCTTTCTAAATTTTAAAAAAATTTTTTTGAGAAAGTTGCTGCTGTCAGATTTAATGAATGCTTGCATGATCATTTGCATTCGCTCCACCTAGGAAAAAATATTCAAGAGTCTACTTTGAAAAAAATTATTATGTAGTTGTACAGAAAATTTCCAACAAGGATGATTAGAAATTGTGAGAAAAAAACATCATTAAGAATCATGAAAAAATATCTCAGAATCCAACCCAAGTGACCAGCATTCAGGTAGAGATTGGGGGGTTCCAGAGTTCAATGGCCCATTTAAGCAATTTTGCTAATTCTGAACTGTTAGCTTCAGCTTTTTCAAGGCTAAATGTAGTTGCAATTCAGAGGAATTTTTCTGAGCATTAGTGTTTTCAGCCAAAGCACATAAAGAGATCATCAGACATATCTCTTTCTGCCTTAGGGAACAAGGTATGATCTATGCTTCTGTCATTATACGTTTTTTAGAATTGCATGAAAACAAATCCACAGAACAACTTGCTACATTTTACATTAAATGTATAAGGAGAGGAAGAAGTTTGCATCTCTTGTTTGGAACATCTGGCTTGAATTTAATGACAGTGATACTTTACTGAAAAATTTATTGTCAAGGTGGGGAGATGTCATGGGATGCCCTCACTTAGGTTACAGGTACAGCACTTGTGTTGTGGTGTCCGTGGCTGTCTGCTTCTGACATTTCTCGGAAAAGAAGGGTTCTGCAGGCTGCATTTTATACAACATGACCCAGAATCTACATGGCCAACTGGCTGCCAGCTGAAGCTGTAAAGCACCTGCAGAAGCCAAAGACCTTTTTATCTTCCAAACATGGCTTGTCATGGCAAACTAAGGATAGTGTGTTAGTTACTGACAGGCAGGATTATTTCACTTAACTGTGTCATAAAGTTAGAGGTCTAGTCTCTGAGCTGTGCCTCTGGGATCCATTGTAAGAGGAGGGAGATGGAGGGGAAGGGGGAAAGACAGGTACAGCTGAATTCCATGTACTTTCTAAAACATTTCACTTCAGTGAAATGAAGGATGTATTAAGTGAAGTCTAGGGGCTGTGATCACTACTGATCTCAGAGTCATAGATTAATGAACAAAGATTTTGTGGCTTTGAAATACTTTTAATATAATTCAAAAGTTTTGATTTTTTAAATCTCTCCATCTTCAGACTCCAGTCAATGTAGACATATAGTCCTCATACACAGAACAGTTCAAGACACTTACATGCTGCCTATCAACTCATAGGTACTCTTCTTGAAGTCTCCTAGCCAAAAATAAATGCATAAAAAAAGTTAAATTTCTCACATTAACAGAATGTATTTCTCCCGATTATACCCCATCCAACCCTTTTCCAAGATGAAAAGCAAATTTCCAATTTTTATCTTCTAACACAAAATGCAATGTCTTTTCTTTCTTACAGTAAGGAGCTTTCATAGCTCACAGTTTTCAGTCATAGTCCATACCACTGTCCTCTTTGAACTCTACTGTTATCTTATCCACCAAGTGTGTTAGCCATCACTCAGCTGATTATCTCCCTGCTTTCACGGAAAGAGGCACCATATAGTGGAATCTTCACATCTTTGCAGAACGGATAGCAGCAGTACACCCTCACCCTCTGCAACAGGAGCAACCCACAATTGCCCGACTTCATACCTTCATTGCATTTGCAATGAAATGTTGTCTGCTTGTTTGTGTGCCTGAAGTTTTTTCCCCCATGGCTGACCAGGCACCTGTTCCATGTATTGAGGGAGCCAACAAACAGATTTGCACGATTTATTTCTGGTACCACAAGTTACTGAAGAAGGCATTCACAGTACTGCGGTCACTTGTGCAAGGTTATTACAGCTTTTCACTCTTACAAACACCTCTCCTACGTTCTGCTCTAGAATTAGTGGTGTATTACTCCCCTCAATTATCACAGTCTTCATACCTGCTAACATTGATGCTAAATTCAGGCTGCTCAAGACTTGGATATTATGTTTGTTCTCCATGAATGTGAATGATTGTGTATTTTCATGTCTGTTTTATGTGATATACAGAAACGATAGTCTTCAACTAGGATCAAGGTCACTCCATGCATCTATGCAATATGCTAAAATTCAGTTCAAGTCTTTATAGATATTTGTGAAGAAAACTGTTATTTTCTATG
Organism: Pygoscelis adeliae; assembly: GCF_000699105.1. NCBI lineage: Eukaryota > Metazoa > Chordata > Aves > Sphenisciformes > Spheniscidae > Pygoscelis > Pygoscelis adeliae. Next base: position 1,133,765 of record NW_008825499.1, read on the forward strand.
GTGAATGATATTGGTTGTGTCCCTCTATTCCCACATGCAAAGATTTCTGGTAAGTAGGTAGAGCTGCAAGGAGGCACTCATGACTCAAGCTTGGCGTTATTTAGTAATCTCCTATCATGAATCTCGCTTGTAGATTCTTTGAGCATTACTTTATAAAATATTGTCTGCAAATAGCTAAACTGACCTAATTGTTTTACTTATGTTGTGGTTTAACCCAGCAGGCAGCTAAACACCACACAGCTGTTTGTTCACTCCCCCCCACTCCCAGTGGGACAGGGGAGAGAATTGGGGAAAAAAAGAGGAAATCCAACACACAGCACTGTACCAGCTACTAGGAAGACAATTAACTCTATCCCAGCCAAGACCAGGACAAATTAATTCTTTCTTCTTGTCAGAGAGTAGAAGAGGAATAAATAAGCCCCCTCTCTTTCAGTGACAGCAGGTGGTTCATTTGGCTTAGTTGTGCTGTGGGATTTAATTTTTAGTGTTAATACTTGAAAAAGATCCTGGGATTTCTCATTCTTTTATGGTACATGGCTGTTGTTTGCAGCATAGTTGGCATGTGTGACAGAGTGGAAAACTTCATATTGCCCTCCATAGTCAAGGCAGAGTATTCCAGCATGACAGCTGGGGTGGGAAACAGGGGCCAAACCCCTCCATTTCAGGTTGCTTTCTGAGACTACCTGTTCTAGAAAAGTCAAAAGAGTATGCAGCAGGTATGATACTTCACTGATGGTTTTACAGCGCAACATTCCAGATCAGAGTGAACCTGATGTGAAAATCAGGAAAAAAGTTAACAGAACTTCAGGCTGTATGGATACTAAAGAGATTATTGTACGTTACACATCCTTTTCAATTCTTAGGGATCCAGTTGGATTTAGCACAAATATAAAGATTACATATTCCTACAAGGTTCAAGAATTCCCTAAATCCTACTGCCAGTGCATTCATTTGATGCATCCATTCTTTGACTTGGCCAACTTCAGAGGGAGATGATACCCCTAAAGCATCAGAGCCCCACAAAACACTGACATGGTATATAACACTGCATTCAGCAGGTGGCTGAGGTGGACCTCACTACCCAGAGTGGACCTGCAGTCACTGCATATCGTTGACTTTCTGTATGTGAAATACATGCCTAGAACATGAGAACAGGACTTGTGGATCATGAAGGCAATGGCTTGTTTTGGAGCAGCTGTACCGCTTCCTGCCAGCAGCTGTTACCCATCCCATGACGGTGCCTGGTAAGAGGAGTGCCTGCTACAGGGATGACCCAGGTACTTGTGTGGCTGTTGCTGATCCACTGCAGGTTACTGTCTGATGAGCAAGCATGGGTTATTTTTTTCTTTGATAGAACAGGCTGTAATTACAACATGTCCAGTTGTTTTGGCTCAACAGATAGGACAGCAGCCTATGTTATGGGATGATAGAGCAAAAGGGAGAAAATGAGCAATGAGAGATGGCCGAGGAGGGAACTCCATTATCCAGTGTGGCTGCTGAAAATCACATCTTCTGAGTTGATGAAGTTATCCAGGATGTCTGGGATGGAGCAGTTTCAGATCCATGTCTCCCTATACTTGGACAGGTGCCCTAAACTTCCCTACCCATACTTCAGAATAGTTCAGCTGATCTGGAAGGCAAGGCAGATGAATGATCAAGATATATAGGCTGATTCCTGTCAGGCTTTTGGCTCAGCAGTCAGGCTTTGGAAAGCTGTATTGTTCTTTTTATTTTCTGTATGATTTGCTTTTTGTAAATAGTATCACAAGCCACATCTTGCATCCAGCTATTATTTTTACATTGTTCCCTTAAGCAACAATTAGGTTTTCTGTTCTGGAGTGTAAAAAGAGAGAAGAAATATTCTGTCTCAAAATCTTTTTCCTGAAATGCTAATGCAGGTTAATACATTGCACGTGAATGTGAAACTTTTTAAACTGTTTTTTTAAAATACTGCTTATGTTAATTTGAGGGTGTCAAAAGCTGGTATGGATCTGTTACTGCCTATGAAAAAGTTTGCCATCCATGTGCAGTTGCAAGTGTCTTCCTACAGATGTTTTCTTATGGTGAATTATGTATATCTTCAGAACTTTAAAGACAATCCTTGGTTTATATTGATAATGTTATATGTATAGCCTGATATTTCATTTTTACCTATTTAAGTCACAAGAAAATATTTTAATGCTTATGTCATATATACAAATATGTATTTCTGCAACAGGTGTGTATTTTGCTCATGTGGATGTCACTTTCCAAGATTTTAAAAAATACATTGAAACCATCCTCCGACTGTTTATCCAGAAATCTTTAGAATGCATGGGAATGCCAATTTAGAGTTTCAGGTTTTAAGGTTTTTCTTAAATACTTTTCTAAACTAATTATGTTAAATGAATTACACTTTGTAGATTAAAGGGCAAATTTGATTTAACAATCACAGTTTGTTAAGCAGAACCAATAAAGAGGAATGACTGTACTACTCGTTAGATCTGGCTTCCTTCATGTAGGTGTGTAACACAGGATTCTTTGATGGTGTCTTCAACCCATTTCCTACCAACTCATGTTTTAATGAATTACTTCCTATTATTTATACTAACATACTAACATATTATATACTAACATACATGTTATCCATGGTTTTGCACAAATCAATCACTTTTCACGGGCTAGTGGTTTTATACTTTCTGATTTCACAAAGGAACACTTTAAAGGATTATTAAGAAGCTGTTTGGATCCAAGTTCTCAATATTATATTTGTTAAATCTTATTCATTTTTCCTAGGGGGACCCCAGTAATTCTCTAAAATTTGCTTAAGCAGGACATTTATAGCAGCTGAATGAAAATAACATTATATGCTTAAAAACACTCAGGATAAGGAAGTTTGAGACTTTCAATACAAACTAATGGGTGCATAAACAAGAAGGAAAAAAATGTTAGTTTATGCTTAAAGTTTTGGGGTAGAATTGCAGTGATTTTTTACAATTCTTGTTTGTGCCACAGGGTAAGTAATTTGATCTCTTTTTATATTTGCGTCCGCACACCAGAATAGATGATGAGATATACCTTCTTCCTATACCTGTTCTATTTAATTAAGCTCTTCAGATTGACTGTAGACAACCAAACACGTAAGAAACTTATTTTGAATATTTTCTCTGAGTGCTTCTGTGTCTTCAATAATGACAACCCATGAGTTTAGAAATACATGTATGTTAATACTGCCTATATAATTCTGAATAACTGGATCTGTAATTCATACTTTTACCATTTATCTGCCAGTTTCTACAAGATTTCTAATTCTTTAAATTTCTATTCTAAATCCATCAGGCAACAAAACACATATCAGTCCCTTTGTGAAGATGTTATCAACTTCAACTTTTAGAAGCAGTTTTTGAACCACATCAATTTACTTGCATCATAGCTCTCTGTTTGAGAAAAAAGCTCCAATTTGTGTCTGTAGTATAATACTAATTATAAAAACTAGACTTATATAGCAATAAACTGAAGTACTAGCAAAATATGCCTTCCCCTAGAAAATAGGGAAGATAAAGAACACAATATTTAATGAACTTTTTTCCCCTGGGCTTGAAACAAGGATTTAATAACATCTAGTACTAAGATAATTAAGTAAAAGCATTAAAATTTTAACTCATTTCCTCATGTTTAGTCTCATTCAGGAATATACATAAGGAGTTTAATGGCAAAATTAGAAAAACACTGAGAAGAATAAGCTTCTTTATGTAGGAAACAGTGAAAATTTTCTTTAGAATGGTCAGCATAAAGTATTAATAAACACTTTAATCTAGTTTTAAGCATCTATCTTGAATTTAAATAGTATTCATAGTCTACAATTCAATGGAACTAAAAAATGTATTGTATGTTAATTCCTGGCAATGAAATTTAGGAGATACATTCTTCCTGTGTAGTTATTCTTTTACTAAATAGATGTGAGCAAGTAGAAAGTTGGTGCAGAATAGCAGAACTAAATTTGGAGTGAGACATATAAATAAGATCATAATCCCAAATATTCCATAGAATTATTTCCTATGAACAAAGAAAAAAGAAGAAAAGACAAGATGAGGTTTCTGGTGGAAAGTGCTCTGAAGGATTCCTATCTTCTATTTTCCCCCTTCTACCCAGTGTAAAGAGATAAATACTTTTATAATAATAATAATAATAATAGTTGCAGCCATGAACAACAGCACAAGCATCAGGAAAAAGCAGTGATGAAATTGTTCAAGCGCTTGCTAGCACCATCTTGTCCAAACTTCCTGGTATGACAGCATCACTTCTATCCTTCTTAGTGCTGCTGTTCTATGTTGTAAAGATTGTTGGTTAAAAAGAGTGAAAATTGGTTCACTCTTTAATAAACTCACTTCTAACAAAAATGTACTTGTGATGATGCTAGCCTTACCTAATGAAATACTAAATTTACATATAATATATGAAAAGCCAAAGCTTCTAATACTCATGAAAATTTTCTGTACTTTGAATGCTAAAAAAGGAAAAAAGCCCTGATCATAATTCATGGTTAACCCATGGAAGTTGTTGCATAAAGCATCATTGAGCAACAAATTCTCATTTGCACTTTTGAACATCTTCACAAAGGTGTTTTTTTGACTACTGAGTATAAAACACATAAGATTAATCAAAACAGATTTTTTTTTAAGAAAAGTGTTCTTTTGCTAATTATAAACAACTCCTACACAGAACAAACATTTGGGAGTAGCAATTCAAATGCTTCAGGAAGTAAGACCTCTAAGCAGTAATCAGTGTTAAGAATGACAATTAAAAGCGTACTACTGGGACAAACTATAGACAGCCTCTTTCAAAGTACTCCTCACTGGCCAGTGCTGTAAACAGCATATCTGACTAGATGGAAACATCAAAATAGGTGGGTAGGATAAACCAGTGCATTGGTTCCTGCTGACCTCCTGCTCTTGCAGGCACAACGTAGCCAGCAACAGATCACTACTTAAAAAAGCATCAGGAGAGAATTTCATTGCATGGTGAATTCAGTTTGTTAAGAACCTACTTTTGGGATTTCCTCAGTTTCCTTAATCAGAAAAGCCTCCTTGCATTTGAGAAAATGGTTCTAAGAAAAGGGAAGTGCGTGAAAAATGTGATTAACTTAGGTTCAGCCCCTTCTCTAGCTGAGCGCTTCCCATCTCTTCTGTTTTCCAGAAGCTACTCTTTGATGGGCCCACGAACTGTATGGGAAGAGAGAAGGGGGAACAGACTCCTGGAGCCAGAGCAAGCACTGGACATTTTATGGTATGATAGTAAAAATCTCCGTGCTGGATTCAGGCAAGCCAGTGGAACAATTCTCACTGAATTCAGTGAGACTGGATGCTGGCAAACACCAGGTCTCTTCAATACATCAGTGTAAATCGAAGCAGGCAAAACATTTCACCAGCGTAGTTCTGACTGCTGGGTGAGCATATAAACAGCTGTGAAATTTATGCATTTTAGGTGATATGAGTGTTAAATTTTTCTTTTAGAAAATAAATTAAAATAAAAGCTAAGGAAAAGTGTAATAAAAGCTCTTCACCAGAAGAAAACGGTATTTTTCCCTAGTGGAACAAAAGATGTATATTGTTGCTATGATACCTCATCATGAAAAGTTATTTGAGCAGTAGAGAGGATTTTTCTAATCACTTAAGACTTCCAAATCCATTTAGAAATACTGCCTTCTTTCCCCAGGCAGGCACTGCAGTCAATATTGTGCAGTCAATACACAAGGAAGCCAGATACAGTCACTCTCATGCCATGTTTTTCTCACGAACATCAGCCCCTGTTTGCCTATAGGAATACTTTTATTGGCTTCACAATAATTTTGAAGACGTTTAATCTGTTTCTGTTTTGTAATACATTTGAAAGAGTATAATTTTAACAGTTCAATGTTTTTTGCTTTGAACAGGATGAAAAGCATTGATTTTAGAACTCTTTTAGGAAACCTCCAGGTTTATCTTTTATTTAGAGATGAATTTTTTAAAGCCAGTTCCCTGGTCACTGTGTAACATGTAAAGTGTTAAATGCAATTCAGGAGTGGCCAGATCTACCACTGAAATAAATTGGTATGATTCCATGAGATGCTGTTTAGTTGGTGTTTAGTTGGCTGACAGAGCATGAGAGATCTGGTTTGGGTAGTTTTTTGTCTTGAACATGATATGAGAGAGACTGATATCTCTCAGCAGAGATTGTTCCTCCCTACAGCAACACAGCTTTTGACAACTGCATGGGAAACAAGTCCCTGCTGCATGCAGGGATTCTGCACACAGATACTAAACAGACGTTCAAAGGCAGAGTGAAGCTGGGAGGTAGATAGCTTGGTATTCCATCAGCCGTTCTCCTTGTGTGATGGAAAGGACATTCCTGCGAGCTTCTAGCCACTGTGCTTGGGCAGGAGGTGGATAAGTTCAACAGTCTGCATGAACTGTTAAAAGTATGGCACTCAAGTAGCTCATTTTGCACTGTGTGACAGCTGGTATAGGTGTCATATTCTGGAGATAAGTCTGTAAATTCTGGTTTTTAACTGCAAATGATGATGTTAGATTTGATTATTCCCGGCTGCCCTTCATCACAGAGTGAATAATTTTCATTAAATCCTTATTTTAGAAATTTGTCCCACACTATGATGAAAACCTGAATTGCCCTCCAGTTTTAAGAGAAGTCTCTGAATATTTAGGATATCTCTTTTACTATGGCTCTAAAATAGAAGAAAAGCAAAATGGAAAGTGGAAGATGCTTTTGTATTACACTGCTATTATACAAAGCTTTCTGCTGTTGGTAGTCATTTGAACTCATTGTCTTGGGAACTTTATGTCCAACAGGCACCAAGAGATCTTTCATCCAGTCTCCATAGCAAGTACAGCAAGATTTTGTGCTACTGTTTGCATATTACACAAATCTTTTCACTTGTGCTTTGCAATGACTCACTGAATGTTCCAAGTTAATTTTACTAATGTGAGCTTGCATGGGGTCCGTAAGTCATTGTTGCAAATGCTAGATGAGTGTTTCTGTACAAAACTGTAAATCAGATCTAGCACACTTTTTGGAGGTCCAAGTACTTGAACCATTAGTTTAGATCTGTGGAAAGCAAAGATTCTGAAGACCACTGAAAACAAAGACAATCTGCATTTAGGTGCTGAGGTGTGAATGTAGACACCTGACTGGAAGCTCCCTATTTGAAATCACCCTTCCGATGCCCTCAAGAACAGAAAGCAAGGACCCACATTTCACTCAAGATATGTTTGTGCTTTGGTAGTTAGTCATCCTTGATCTCAAAGCTATTTTAGCAATGCTGCATGTAAGCAACAAAACTAGCAGGATTTCATTACATCCATGCAATTGGTAACAATCATAGAGAAGATGTGCCATTAATGTTTCTTAGAATAGAAAAGTACAGGAATAAACTGGTTGGTATTGTGAGCTTAAGTGTTTCTCACTGTGCAAATCACTCACTCCTTTATCGTTCCTTCAGTCAGTAAACAAAAGTAACTTGAAACCTGCAGTGATTTTACTGAAGTAAAGTATAATTCTGCCTTGAGTATAGGCAGCACAGTCTCTCATGTCTGTCTTTCTTTACCTGGAAATTACACTCACCACAAGTACAGGATCAGCCGAAAACACGGCACCTGTGTCTACATGTTCCTCAGCTGCAGCTCTCTAGTTATAATTATCATAGTATAGAAAGCTTTTTTTTTTTTTTTGTCTGTATCAGGCAGCTCTGGGTCCATCCATCAGGAGGGGTCCATCCCCATTAGAACTTCACCATGGGCCACCATGGAAGAGTCTTTCTCAGTTACCTTCTCCATGCTAAGTACAAACAGAGCAGTGCACAAGCCAGCACCAAATCCTACACAGCAGTCAGAGAAGAAGAAACATATTCTATTTCTGTGTATGTTGTGGGGAGAAGAATTCCCTCCCAGGTTAAAAAAAAAATAAAAAATTACAGCCACCACCAGTATTCGTTAGCCTTACTTCTGAGACTATTTCATAAAATCAGAGGCCTAGGAAGGATGGCTAAATGGGAAAACAGATTTAGACCCAGCTCATCATTTTTAGAGATGTGTAATTTCTTAATGGATTTTCCTGTCAGGAAAGTTTCACTTTTACTCCTTAGAAGGTTTACAGATACTCAGTGATATTGGTGTTGAGCTTGGTTATGAATAGACTCCGATGTCAGCCACAGGAGCTTGTCACTGCCTTGATGGGTGCAGTGTTTTGTGAGCACAGTGAACCACTGCTAAATATTCAGTAGATGTGCCCTGTTCTTAAGATGTTCACCATGCAACAGATTAGTACTCTCATGTCAGTTACCTGTCATAATCTTAGCTCTGAGCTCAGGATAATACAGAGCTTTGAATGAGATTTCCTCCTGATGCAGAGGAGAACGTTAGGACCACACCAAGGAGTTCTTACTGTAAGGGAGTTAGTATGTTGCACTTCTGGGAAGATATAATAACTTATTTGCCCTCTGCGCTTTAAAAGCAGTGAATAGTATGGCAAGATGCTGCCCATGATGAACAGCTGGTTCTGCACTGGCCAAATTCCCCGTTTCACTTGTTTCATTTGTCTGTTTGGGAATTCCATCAGACAGACTTCAGTTGTGCCATCTGGAAAAACATACCTCAACTGAGAGGAACTACACAGTCTGTCTGAGAGCAAAACCCTTTGTTGTCTTGCCAAGAAGCCTCTACTAATCTGTGGTAGAAAACATATGGTCACTGAGCTACAAAAAGCTAGAACTATTTTGTGGTGGTTGGTCAATGAGATAAAAGCCAGAGTCTTTGGTGTGTCTATGGGAAGGAAGCTCATTTCCAAAATTAATAATAAAAGTAATGACAAAAGCCACTATATAGTATTTTTACATCAAAACCTGTCTAAAATGACAAACAAAGCTGTTGCTGTCTAATCATCCACAGTGCCTACCACTTCCATCTTTTAATAGCCATGGAAGAAAAGCATGGGCAGATGTACAGCTGATTTTTCGTCTCATCCAGTTTTGAAAGATCAGCTAGTCTTTCTTTATGTGCGGACGAGCTACAGGCCCTGACATGCATCCCCGGGAAGTGTGCAAAAGACATTTCTCTTTACAAATGGTCTCTCTTTCTCTTACTACTGAACTCTGCCAAGTTCACAGGAATCTTCACTGCTTTGCAGATGCTATCATCAACCCTTAGTTTTCCAAAAGCCCAGATTTTCACTTGGCAATCTTAGTTGCCCATGGTATAAATCTGTCTGCTTCTTGCTGTTGACATCCTCCCACAAATACCCAAATGCCAAAAGCTGAGACTGTTTTTTGCATAAAAAAGCATGTTATTCCTATCTTGTAGAGGCAACCGTTTCAAAAACATAGCTATGAATAACTGATAAGTGGTCCACTTCTGATTCTGTGACAACACTTTTAAATCTTGTTTTTAGAGCTCTTTGGAAACACTCAAAAAAGCTATTGTTGGTTTTGTGGTTATGTCAGAAGAGATGGAGAACATTTACAGTAGTTTTCTAAACAATTAGGTTCCTGCTCTGTGGGCCAATGCAGCATATCCTCTGAAGCCTTTAGGAAGCTGCGTACAAGATCTTGTCCTCAGGATAGCCTTTCTAGATGGTACAGGAATTTCATGCTGAACTTGATCTTTCTCAGCTTTAACTGTGGGAGCTGCTCAGAGATATGAAAGAAGCAGCTGGCCCAAATTTGCTGTGTAGTCCTTTCTCCAAAAGTAATTTGGAATTAAAATGTAAAATTCACACAGCGCACCCACTGAAAAGTCTGCTATTTGTTATTACCATTACATTAGCCAAATCTGTTTCTGGACATTTGGTTTCAATCTGCCGCTGTTCTTCAAGGCAAAGACTTCTGGGCAGTGGGAAGAACGTGCTGAAACATGGCCCTTGTGGCACATGTGGTGGTCAGCACCTCCACAGCTTGAGCCTTCCAGGTCATTTCACTGCACCAATCTCTGAGATCAGGTCATTCCTTTCCTCTGTCTGATCTGTCTGGGGCTACTGTTTCCCTTTCCTCTTTGAATAGCATGTGCTTAATAGCACTTTCCCAGGTGTGTGGTCTAGCAGGTTTCTGGCAGCAGCATTCCACTTTACACTGATGCCACTTGAAGATAATTAGGGAGAAGTAAGTCTCTAGCTGTCCTCCTCATTACCACAAACACTACTTGCCTTTCAGACATCCCCTGCTGAGAACCTGAAACTCTGGTAGCCTTTTCTGCTGATGTTACGTCTGTTTGTGCTGGAGTATGCTGAGTCACTTAATCCCAGAGCACATTCATTTTAAATTCAGCAACAAGCAGAGAGATTTGCTAGAGTGGTAGTATGCAGTGGACACATCTTCAAAGAATACCCATGGGACTTTGACAAACGGGGCATTTCAAACATTGGGTTTGGAGCTGGGCAAGTGCTTGAGATTATGTATGCTACACAATCCTAAAACCTCAATTTCTCTTGTTCAGGACCTTATCCACCCTATCACTAATGTAGAAACTTCCCTTTTGTCACTTCCACTTCCTTCTGCTTATTATTGTGTGCCTGCATTATATAAGATTCAGCACACTGTTGCAATGAGAGTCTGGCATTTGATTGCACATAATTATAAAATTGGAAGCTTTCAGAATTGGCAAAAAACTTTGTGCCTCATCTCTGACTTCCTTGTGAAGTCAAAGTATCTTAGGATTCAGAGTGCTTAGAAAATGCATTATAAAAATACTCTGGTCACATGCAGAACTGTTCACATTAGCCATAAACATGTTTTATATTCTTAATACTTCTCAACACATACCATGTGGCCTGTTAATTCATTAAGGACTATTATTTGCAAAGCTATAGAAACAAATTTCAATTTAGAAGGGCATAGATCATAGACATTATTGGTGCTCTATAGAAGTTGGATACTGGGCTAGAAGGGTCTGTCGTCCACCCCACTATGGCTATTTTAAAAGTGCTTCAGATGGGCTGAATTTAGCCATGAACTTCTAAGTTTAGCAAGTACGATTTAAGTACACGGTGTTAAGCTTTGCAACTAACATTAACTGAAATACTGAGGTTTTATAGTCTTGGATCAAAAAAAGGTCACCCAAAGTCTTTCTGGTTTTCTGGTTTTTCTTTTTCACAAGGATTTTTGACAGGTAAAAAAGAAAAAAAAAAAAAAGGAAAAAAACCCAACACCCTATATGGAAACATATTTGTTTGCCACAGAGTTCTGGGTTATAGGTGCTTGTTTATTATTCTTCTGACAGGATCCCTCCTTTTCACTGCCCCTAGCTAAGAGGAAGAAGGGAGCCAGCAGCTGCCATTTTGGATAGTCCTCATGGCCTGACAGAGTCTCCATAGACGTAAAGGACGTTCTGCACCACTCTTCTATTGATTCTAAAATGAAAAATCTTGGCTTTTTGCATAGAAATTGAGAAGAGCCTTTTCTCAGGAAAAATAGGCATCTGCAGGTTTTGGAGGTACTTTTGAAGTTTGTTACGAGAGTTATCAAAGAGTAATTTTTCTTAATAAAATAAAACTGACAGTGCTAATCAATTAAAAATTCTTAACTCCAGACCATGTGTCTTTGTTAGAGCTCATAAAAACTAGGGAAAGTTTTTCTTTGGAACTATTTCTAACTAAAATTAATTTAGAATAATTTTGGTAAATCTGTTTTTAGGGTTTCTGTGGCTTTGACCTTTTCCCTTCCTTCATCAACTTCAATATTTTATGCTGAGTGTGCTTTTTTTAAAAATATTTGGTCTGTGACTTTTTACTCGTTGTTTTCACTTTTTGATGTTCTCATCAGTAACCATGTTCTGAAGATGGTGTATTGGTTCATGGGATGTTTTTGACTGCAAGTCCTTGGGATGATGAAGAAATGGTTACAGGATATGTCTCGCCTAGGCAAATGAATTAATTGTTACCAGTGATCTATTATGAACTGCAGAGGAACTATGAAGCCGGTCCACAACTGTATCATTCAGCACTCTATAACAGGTACACTGTCAATGACAGGTAAGCAGTTGTTTGAAATTCCATTTTTCTATTCAAAACCTGCTGTTGTTTGAGCTGTAAAATGAACATTTTGAATGCACAAAAGATCAAATCTAAACCTTGGCTAGGATGTTGAATGAAAACCATGTTATAAACATTTCCAAAGTAAATTTATTTGTGAGAAATACATGTACTAGATCGCTCTCTCAATACAGCTTAGCTGTTTCCCTGGTGTTACATCTCTTGGCATTGTGATAGAAATAGCTGCTGTGCATCATTCTAAGGAGCCATGATGCTGGGAGTGTCCAGTTTGGATCAGCTGACTATTCATCAGGCTTTTCAGAAGCACTGGGAAGGATGCAGACACTTGCATTTCAAGATCTGTTTTCCCTGAAATGATTTATTCCAAGGAAATAATCCAGGGACAAAACTTGGTGAATGGACTGCAGCTGTATGCTTTTCCTGTAATACTGGGTTTAATGTAACTCAAATGCGTAAAATCAAGGAAGAACACAATTAAGATATTTTAAACCTTATCAGTGCTGCTTTAGAGTTGGTGATAGTTAACAAGAATTATTTGTAAGTATACTAATTGCATTCACTGGTAGTATAGCTACATTAAATAGTGAAGAAATTAATCCCAATAGCTTAACAGAACTAATGGGATACAAAGTGACCTGTGAGGGCATGAATCTTTTCAGCTACCAAGCATGTGATAAAAGGCAAAAGTATATGTGAGACCTCCATCCTTTCCACTAAAGACCTCTCGTATGTGAGCTGTACTGGGAGCTGCACATGGGTCTTGTCAGCAACAAGGTGAGACGTAAGTGAATTCAGAATTTACTGCATCGTGTTAGACCAAAGTGCATTTGTATGTATGAACGCATAGAAATATGGTACACTTTCAGTATAGTATTCAGTTTTGGACATTAGGACAGGTAGAACACAAAAGGATGGGAGTGGTGTTAAAGTTGCTTTCAGGACTTGCTGCATAGGGGCAGAGTTAAGGTTACATCAGTGTGTACTATAACTCTGTACTTGATAGATTTCAGAAATCTGTACCTGAAATACCCTCGATCCTACTTTTTTTCCCCAGTAGTTTCACAAAATATTACAAGATAACCTTTTTTTTTTGCTTTTTTTACTTGTTCTTTTCATGCTTTTTTTTATGAAAAAAGGCCTTTTCATGCCTTTTTTTGACATGAAATTTCTGAGAAAAAAAAAGCAGTGTTATTTGTTGGCTTTTTAAAAGATACAATTTTTGCCAAAATAGCTGAATGTACAGCTGTAACCTTGAGGGATGCAAACAGTTAAAGGATATTGGGATTCCTAAGTATACCTTCCCCTTATTAAATATGTTCTATCATTGTGTAAATGTAATATAAACATTGTATATTGTTTATTTACATAAACAATGTAAATAACCATTGTGCCTTGAAAACTTTGGAATGCAATGTTATGTGTCTAAATGCCAAGAATGTCACAAATATTATCTTAAAATTTATTTTGATTAGAACACAGCGGACATCTCATGGTACTGTGTTACGTATACATTCACTTTTTGGATGTTGTGCAAATTATTTCAGCAAAAATAATTTTCTAAATAAGGAAATAGATACTCCTAAAACCACACTGCTGTATTCCTGTCCTTGGTCTGAAATTTAGATCCCACTTTCTCTGATAAATGTATTTAAAAAACCGAGAAGATATAATGCTTGTATGAGATAAGCATGTGTCCTGAAAAAAACTAATCTTTTAAAGTTCTATTTTCTGCAACAATAGCTCTTTTTAGAGTTTACCGTCAGAATGACTGCATGTTATTTTTACTAGTATTCTGTCCTTTTTCTACATTCTAATTGTATTTGCATTTATTTTTGTTCAAACACTTGTCTTGCCTATTTTTTTCCTTTAGCCAGACAAGTCCATCTGGACTGTGTCAAAACTACATTTTACTTGGGAAGGTCTTCACAAATTTCTTACATTAAATGCAAATCTACAAGGGCAAGGTGCTGATAGCCTGCATAACAGCTCAGAGATTTCTGTTCACAAAAGAAATTGGCTACATGTTAAAGCACTAGGAAACTTTTTCTTCCAAAATCATAACTGTGACACGATCAAGATCATGCCAATATTAAAATAACTGTGTCATGATGGATGATCATTAGGACTTTGATTACTAATAATAATCATGATTATCACCACAAAGAATTTTTTTTGCTGATACTGAGTCAGCTAACGATACTGAAATTTTGCCTTCTCATATGAAATGCGTTTTTTAAATAATTGAGTCTAGTAGATTCATTCATATGCCAGAGATTAACGAGCAGTGATAAAATATGTCAACGATACATTAGGGAAACTGAATTATCTGTAATTGGAGGTTTAAGATTAAGCATCTGTTGAAAGCACTTGAGACACAGCTGCTTTTGCTCCCATACTGGGACAGGAGAAAGATTGTGTGAATGATTTGTATGATTCAACAGACTTGATAAGGAGTTGGAGTTACAGATCTGAAGACCATCTTAAACGGTGATGGAAAGCAGTTGTGATGGAGTCTAGGTTTAACAAACAGCAGTGGTATCAAATACAAACCCAAGAGATACTTCTACTCTTGTCTGTGCAAACATGTATAAGTAGGCCCTTAGTAGCCTCCAGTTCATTCTACAAGAAAGAAAGGGAGCCAGCTTTCTGAGCACATGCTTTCTTTCTAAATTGAAATTTGGAATTTCATATGTTCTGTGTCCTCTCTCCCTTAGTCTGCATGTCATCAAGAGAAAAAAAGACTAAGACCCTTGTTTTGCTTAAAATTCCAAACTGGATATATAATTCTGGGAAGCGGAAGTCCTCCAGCCAAATGATCACTGCTCAGCCTAACCTCTTAACCCAGACGTACTCTCACCAAGTGTTTTACAGAGTTTCAAATTTTTCTTCCAAGTTCTGCCAAAAGGAGCCTCACAAAAGGAACGGGATTTCAGCTGGTTCTATCTCTGTTTATTCTGTGGGGATTTCACAGTATTTGACACACTTATTGTCTAAAACCCCAGATTAGCTCTGTTCTTCATTAACATTTTTCTGATTTATACCATCCTTTTATCCTGGGCACATGGTAATTTAGAATAAGAAAATGGTTTTAGCTCATGATCCTCTACTTCTGTATTATAGTCACTACTAAAAAGTTAATGTTGATTGAAAGAACTATGTGGCTTTACTGTAGTAAATAAATACTTGATATTCACTGTTGGAAGTTATACAGCCATACTTCTCATGGTGGCAGATAAAAGAGCAAACTTTCAAGGGTGACTAAAATGTTCTAACAAGAATGGAAAACACATTGTTTCAGGTATATCTAGGTATTTGAGTCAAGATAGTTAAGATGCTTCGAAAAAACTGGTAATCCATGAGTCAAAGTTAAAATTATGTTTGATGATTTCTTTATGTTCAATGAATAAATCAGGGCAGATTCTCACCTTCTTATGCTGAATACCTCCGTACCAGAAATCTACCGTGCCTTCTGGGAAATAAAGTACTCCTCAGCAAGAGAAAGTGCACAAGGAAGCTACAAGCGCTACTATCACGTTCCCGTGTTACCAGGGGAGGGTAAGACCATCACTCTTTATGTAACATTTGTTTAAGTGCCTGGATTTTGTAAAGGATATTATGGATTAATTTATTGTTGCCATTTACCCTTTGTAATCGATTTGGGAACTTTTCCTTCTTTTAGAATTATGTAATACCTTGACAGATACTCTGTGACACTAACTAGTGATGCCATGAGGAGCTGTGAATCAGTATAGACAGATGATGCATCAATCTTTCCAAGTGTACTGTAGTTCTCAGGAAAATCTTAAATGCATTCGCACTTTATTCTGCAATGTTCTGTATGTACAATAACCATTTTTCTGTGCCATTTTACAGTAGTCATTTTACAAATTTTGTGGTAACAGTGTTATTACCTTCCAAAAGGCCAAGTGACAACTGGATATCAAAAGGATCTGTCTTACTTTGTCATCTGAAAAAGTAAGCAGCAAGCAGTTTCAGTCCAGTGTCAGGATTTGTAAACTGCATACCATTAACACAATTTGAGTCTTAGGACTTTTCTATGAGAGACAACCCAGCCCTGGCAATCTAACAGCATAAGGTAGTAATCTATAAATGGAATTTTTTGTTTGCACTGGCTTTTATAAAATAAGAGTGATTGAAATTAATTTTCTGCTGTTGTTTTCAGACAGTTTCCATCCTCCTTCTGATCCTAAGATGTATGCAACCAGTTAAAAATACTCTTACACAACAACTCTATGTTTCATGTAAGGAAACATGCTTTGCATCAGGATGGTAAGTTATTGTGACTGTGTGGTTTAACATTAGCTTTTATCTTTTTATCCTGTCACTGGAGATTACTTTCAAAAGTTGATATTTTCAAGCAAAAATATTAGTGGTCCTTGAGCAAGTGTTCTAAAAGTCATTTAGCATCCTGCATCACAAGATGCAGAAGTAATTGGATATTTAGAATTTTTATTTATCGGTTGTCCCCATAACTAAAGCAATAATTTACAATGAGCATTTCAGCTGCTGTCCAAGACTAGAGCCCGATATCACTAACCCAAACCACCAGACCAGTTCTGCTGTTCAGTTAGATGTTTCTATTAGGCAAACCCTTCTTGAATTTCATTCTGTACCTTAGCAGGACCAATTTTGTAAGTAGAAGAGCAAAATGGGAAGGAGAAACAAGCAGAGATCATGGGAGTTTTCTCCTGCAGGCTCAGAAGGAGCTACTTAGAGCACTAATGCTACTATGAAGGAAAACAAGATCTCTCTGAAATATAGATTGAATTTTCAGTAGAGGCTTTTACTATAAGCCATTGTTACCCCTTTGAGCTCCACCCAGAACTGAAGCAACGGCAAGAAGTGCAAAAGCTAAGTGAAATACAAAACAGGTCACTGTAGTCAGTACCTCCAATAGCTTTTAGGTGCCTTTTCAAACGTAACCCCAAGCAGTGTGATAAATCCATTGGTGTGATGATCTAATCTTAACAGCTACAGAGGTAACATTACAGTGAAGTCTCTACTTAAAGGGAGCCATGACCACCTAACAAAGTTCAATAGTAGAAAAGCTCAAGCACCTTATCCTAAAAGAAATAGTTGCATATTCCTTCAATCTGTAGAACTACCAGCTTCACCATCACCTTTTAGGTGGAAATACCTTCCATTGAGTAATAGTGCCATGATCTGTTTCTTTCTCTCCAATAGCAATGGTGGGAAGGATCCCATCATGCAGGTATGGGAAATTTTAATTTTGGTACACTAACACTGGAAGAAAAGGAAGTTGAAAGTCAGCCAGAGAAGATAATAGGTTGTTGTTTTCTTTTAGCGGACATTCAGTGGACAGAAAAGTGCTGTGTTGGCCCAAAGAGGAAAGGTGTCTACATCAGACCACATCCTTTTGTAGCTCTGCTGTGGTCAGTAGGCAAAATAAAATCACACCAACAGAGGTGTCATTCCCACCCACAGTAGTGAGTGGAAAGAAGCTGCTACTGAGAATAGTGCTTTTTTGCACTTACCTTCCAGGAAAGTGGCATAAATGGATTATTTTTTATTAATATATAGACTTTATATTAGGATACTTATGGAGAGCAAATTGATAATAAACATTGCTACATTAAAATTTAGCAAAATAAAATTAGTCTTTTACACACTGCTTTTAACAAAGCCATACTGACCAAGTTGGAAAGGGGACTGTACTAATAGAACTTTCAAAAAATAATACTTCAGTGGTGTAGACTAGATATGAAATCTGAGCCCAATGAAATCAGTGGCAAATTTCTTACAGATTATGCAGAGCCAAGATTTTTGCCCTAATTACACAGAGTAAGTCAGTATTAGGTTGGCAACCGTGCCCCAAAAGATCAGAGATATTTCAAATTAAGTAGATTTTCAAGATAACAGCAACAGTTAAGCAGCGGTAGAGCTAAGAAGGCACCATTAATGATATCTATGATTGTCAGCATGGAGAATTAAGTTTTTTTCCAACCTCACAACCAACATTTCCTAATTAAAAAAAAAAAAAGAAAGAAAAAAGAAGTAATATTCTGGGAAAAATATATTCTGTTAACATATTTACTGAGAAAACATTCCAGTCACTGCAATAGTAAGAGCTAACATGATGATAGTTTATTTTCGTAAATACAATATACAGCATCATAAGACTGTGGAGAGATGTCTGTCAAATCTGAGAAGTGAATGTCACAGCCACACTAAATAAAAATTATAAAACACATATATACTGAAAACAACAAAATGCTGTAAAGTTTATAGTCATCAATGAACATTTAAATTATTAACAATATCTAAAAGTTCACAAATTCATAGCAACACATTGATACTAGTTTTAGCTTGTAATAATATATTGTAGATTTGAATTCTTGTCTACCTGTGATCGTTTGTCACAGATCATGACATAATTACACGTGGAACTAGTCTATGAAATAAGTAACAGAGCTCAATATGTTTACAAGTAACAGAGCTCGATACGTTTACTATTCAGTAACTACAATTACTAACAAGAGGAATAATTACCTCCTGAAATTATTTTCATCCCCTTCTGTGTATGTTAGCACATTAAAGTACACTTCTCTATTTGAGTTAAATTATCTAGCAAAACTACCGGTAATATTCACTTTTAAATTATTGTGCTCATCTTTGAAATCCTTATGCAAAATCCTTTGAAACAGCTTCTATAAAATTTGGAGCAGACATGAGTATTGTAAATGTGCAAATGATGGCAAAAAGGGTAAATGCAACCAGGCATAATCTGTCTATGACAGCAGCTGCAAACTTCCACTCACTGCAGATCTCTTCACCCTCATCTTGTTTCCTGAAGCGCATTGCTATGAACTGAACTTCCTCCAGGATCTTCACAATCACCGGAATAGTATCCATTAAAGCCTTCTTTTGAACAAGCTCAATATCTTCTGGTAAGGGGCAAGTAATCTTTCCACTCTTGCTACCCAGATCATTCTTCTGGGGGCAGCATGGGTTTTCCATCGCGTGGTAGCTATAGATCATGTTGCCATTGCTGGACTGGTGCCCAGGTAGGACATTCATCTCAATGCTGTTTACGCTCAGATGGTGCTTGGGATAGCTATATTTGCAAGAGAGGGGCTTTATATTTTCCCCAGGTTTTTTCATTCGTAAAAACTCAGGATGACGCGTACCTGAAAGAGAGTGATCGTCATAAAAATAAAAAGGAACTTCTATGCATTTTAAAAGTTTTTGAAATATTTCATTACTATTATAGTTAGTCTGTATGGTACTTCAGAAAGACTGGCTGCTTTCTGTGTTCTCCAGCTATCTGCTTTCAAATGGGGTTTTGGGGGCACTGGCTTCTTCCCAAGAATGACCTTTTTTTGCATATGTTTTGAACATAGAGGTGTTTAATGCCCACTTAGCTTATAAAGAAAAAGAGATGTAAAATCTTACTTTACAAAATGATTCTTGAAGTCCTATCTTTAGCAAAAAATCCCAGATCTCTGTGATTGAGCAGAGGACACAAAATTGTCTGCATGGTTTTCAACAATTTCTCAGATAGTATGGAAAGAGATACATTCAAATATTGGGGGGGGGCAATGTTTAGATTCTGCTGAAAAAAACCCTGTAGAACAGACTATCAGCTGTTTTTAGCACATTCCCCACCCCATCTCTATTGTTTAAGTCTAAATAAACAGCCTTCGTTGTTGGTTTGTTTTTTCTTTTTTTAATTGAAAGCCATTTTAAGACTCCTTTAAAGAGTTCAGCCACGTAATACAGCAGGCCTTTTTTCAAAAGAATAACAGTAAATCAATTAAATCAGGCAGTTCCAAATCTGAATGCTACTATTAACTGCTGTCATTTCCCTGTGCTCTAGTGCACAACTGCTCTGGCGCACTACTGCTCTGGCACATCGCAAGAGCACTCTAACCTGCATGTGGCAGATTGTGCCCCATATGTTTCTTATCAAGGTCATTAAATGAACTAAGTCCAGAGAGTGCATCCAGCGTTTTTTTCCAGCGAATTGATCTTCAGATGTCTTGTCTGAAATCTGAGGCTGCTATGATTCCTATTGTTAACAGTTTGCTGTGAAATGCAGTAAAAAGGCTGTGAAATCAGTAACATCTTGTGTGAAGGGCAGCAAACTAAATCAGTAAAATCTTGTAATTATAAAGCCCTTCAGGTATTATGTTTACAAAATGGACATTTGCAATGTGCTTGTGAGAGTCCCTCTGGGAAGATAGGTGGCCTCTTTAATGTCTCTATCATTCTGGTTGCAAGTCAAAAATCATATGTCCAGGAGAGAACAGATGTGACCTCTGGTTTCTCTTCTGAGCCTTGTCCCAGGATTCCCTGTGTGATCCTGCTCCAGTCACTTTGGCCATGTTTGGCTCAGGACCACACTTTGCCTCCAGGGTTGTTTTAGATGCAGGATGAGTTGTCTCGTGTGTTTGCACAGTACAGATGCAGGGATGGGGAATTTACAGCTAGCACTTTGAGCTGCTGCTGTAATGACCAGCATAATTTCGGAAAGGAGGAGGCATTAATTACCACAGGTGGGAATAATAATAGCAAAAGCGAAAAACAATGACCAGTGGAAGATGGTTACACAATTTTTAAATTCTGCAGTGAGAGCTCTTCTGGGTCACAGCTCCGTGCCATCTTCTGTGAGCCTTTCTGCTTCTCTCCCACTAATGAATCTTTTATTCTTCATCCTAAAAGACTATTTTCCTGTGATTCATATTATTCTGTTTTCATTGGGGTCTTTAAATATTTCATTATTTCCTCCATGGTCGCCACAGACAAACAGAAAACTATAATGTAGCAACCTAAAAAATCAATCCTGGATTTAATTGAACTTACTTAATTACAATGTCTTCTGACTGCTTATGGACACAAAATGGGACATCATGGAACAAAATAAAGGTGTTAATTGCTAGCAATATTTCAACAGTGTCAGTGGCAAAGGAGAGAGAGAGATTAATTCTCCAGTACTGTGAAATTCCAAAATACTAAACCAGACAAACTTTCTTATTAGCAAATGTTAATATGTCTGCCTTAGCTCTGGAAGGAGATGTGAGGTGAAAAATCTCTATTCTACAGGAATGCTACTTTTCTTTCAAGACAAAGTGTTTACTCCTTAGGGAAATTACATTTATAAATATAGCCAAACCCATTTCCCATAGAAAAATAAATACAGAGAAGACAGCAACACAGTTTTTAATTTGCTTGAACTTCCAAATGCCCTATTTCCTTGAAAACACAGATGCTCAGTCATCAATCTGTTCTTGTCGTAATAATTAATTCAGGAGACAGCTGCAGCATAGGGGTTGTTGGAAAACAGCTGGGCATGATGGTATGAATCTGTGGTCTCACCTGCATTATTATATCTGGGTTTCCGTGAAGGAAGGACATAGGTACAGCTGCCCTCAGAGGTCAACAGCCTAACCCTGCTGTGACCCTCTCTACCAAGGTCCTCCCCTAACCATAAAACGGTTGTACTCCTAGCTCCCATCACAGCCACCTGCCTGGCTTAGTGCGGAGGGGAGAGTCTCCAATTAAAGCTCTCCTGATAGGGGGCATCAGCACCTGAGCAAATCTGTGCATGTCCAGGTTTAAAGCATATCAAAAGAAAAGCCTGAAACCTGACAAACCTGATTTAGGCACAGCAAAGAGCCAGAGTGCTTTTACCTTTTCCCACAAAAGCCTTTCTTCTCTCTGTGCTTGGTCTCTCCATATCTCTCGCCTATGCAATAGTCTTGGTTGTCAGCAGAGGTAGGTCAATGGAGCTGTAACCCATACCTGATGTTATCCACTCCCAAACTGCTCCTTAGCTGGACCTTCTTTAGTGCTCTTTTTCATACTAGCTCAGCAGACATTATCAAAAGTCTCAAGGACCAGCAGCAACCACTTCTCGACTGAGTAGGCAACAAATGCCCTGGCTGAACACCTCGGATTTAAACTCCTCTCTTGGAAAAAGTTGGCTTTAGTAAGTCATCAAAGATTAATAGAAAGGAAGGCACAATTCTCAGCAGTGGAGTAAGGGAAGAAGTGAGCACCTACAGAGAGGCTAAATACTAACATGCACGTCTCCTCCCTTTTCTGGTTCAAAGGCCAAGCACAGAGCCCTTGAGAGACAGGCAGGGAAAAGAAGCTGCTCAACTGTAAATAGTTTAGAAAGTGGGTGTTTAGGCAGTGCAGTCAGTTAAATCTTCTAGGTCTGGAGCTGCTCCCATACAAGCCCAGTGCCTTCCCCTGCAACTTACTCCAGCAGGTAATTCTATTTAAGCAGGAGGTGAGAAGAATCCTGTAACAATTAATCAGGGTTAGAGCTTTGCAATAAACTGATGTATGGCTCTGCCAAGATGAGGAGGATGCAGGGAGTAAGTAGATGGTAGTGGTATCTGCTGGGACCGGAATTGCAGAGAACAAATATCAGAAAAGCAATTTCCTTCTTTCTGCAGATGGCTGTCTTAGATTCCTGTTTTTTATTGAGCAAAAATCTTTCAGGTGTCTCTGTAAGAAACACCTGACATAGGTGGACAGGAAAAAAAAAAAAACAAACAAACTTTGCCATGAATCCTAATGACTGAGCCTTGCCAATGCCTTGCAGAGGACTAATGCCCACTTTTGTGGGGTTAGCCTCTTCCCTAC
>NW_008825499.1:1156428-1172077 GCF_000699105.1 Pygoscelis adeliae
ACTTGGCATTCACGCTTTTTCTCTTGAGATCTCTCAGCCCTGTCAGCTTGCCCAGTCTACAGTTTTCACAGTGTTTTCCACGGTCTCTGCTTCCTGATGGCATTTTTTTCATCTATGCCAGTTCAGCTGCCAGGCCATTGAACAAAGTTCCTCAAAAGTGAGAATTCGTTGCACGCTGTGTTTCCAGCTAAGACAGCAAGAGACTGGTAGAGAGCAAGAGCTGACCTGCAGAGCCTGTGAGCAAATTTAACATGAGCCATTGTGTCTAGGCTCCTTGAAAACAATAAAAACAATAAAATTGTCCATGGGGGCTGCTATGCTGCTGCATACCCTGTCCATGTAGACAGCTGAAGCATGTTTACCCAGATTTGTGCCCTCAGGTCTTGCTTACATGCAGGTTTATCCAGAATTCACATGCTCTGCTGTCTTGAAAGTAAGATGATTTTAAATGATACAGCACTTTAAGAAATAATTGTTAGTATGCTTAATTGCTGCTGCACTTTTTCTTTTAATTTGTATTGATGCTGCAGTTTATTTTTAGAGAGGCTAAATTAGAAAGCTGTTCTGTACTCAGGCTGGCATTGGTAATGATGCAATATTCAACATCATGTCAGGATAATTGTCTAGTATGACAAATGTGGTGAATGAGATACCAGAGAATGCTGAACAACCAGACTTCTGTGAAACCAGGACAGGTAGATAGTTGACTGTGACTCTTTGTATCTGCTTCTGCTTTCGTTCCTTTTCTTTTTGTAAATACAAAGCATACCTTGCTTATTCTAAAACGTGTTCTTAGGAAAAGGAGAGAGAAAAAAAGCACCATTTTCTTTTAACTTGAAAATCTAAAGGAAACACATTCCTCCTGAAAGCCAGCTGGCATTGCTGCCAGAATTCACTGGGTTAACAGAGTCTGCTGCTGTAGAGAAAAGAGGGTCCACATGCTAATGCACTGAGAATTGATCAGATGGCAGCAGACAAAATTGTTTTTCCACACAGACAAGTGGATGTGGCTTCAGCAGAAGGCAGATTTCCAAGCCAGGGAAGTCCAGGGGTCTCCTCAGTACAGTCAGACTGAGCACAAGTGTTGTCTTTCTGTTTCTGCTGATGGTGCATCAGCAGTGAGCTCTGAGCTGTGAGAAGCATAGCTGGGTTCAGTATTCAACACCCTCACTACACTGAGGTATTGGGGTTCCTGATCTTCCAGCAACTCAGGAAGCCAGCTCATAACTGGAACAGTTGCAAGACAGAAGTAAATTGGTTTCACCTCCTGTCTTTGTTTTGGGAGATGGCAGCTCTGTCATGAACTGCAGTGAGAACCTCTGTAAGGGAACAAAGCAGACAAAATGCCCAGCAGAGACCAGTAAGTGTTTGTTTAGTGCTTTGAAATGTCACATTTTATCATCAGTACTAGTGGCTGCTGGATAAGAAATCAAAGGTGTTGCCCACGGGGTTAGCACTTACAAAGCGGATGTGGGCAAGATTACTATGCCATGACTCAAACATCCCACTGTAAGTTTATATAGAAAACTCAAATAACAGATACTATTTTTAATGGAAAACCAAATTTAGTATGTTTGTTCTTTCCCTCCAATAGCAAACATGTGTCACACATACTGTCTGTAGCTGACTCTTCAGATTAATGGAGAACAACTTCTGCCCCTCATCTATAACTAGTTTGCTATAGCTTTTAAATTAATTTTTGCTTTCAATAAGCTGTTAAATATTTACCACCAAAGCTGCTTACCCATTTGGGCATCTTTCCTGCTTGCGGGTCATGATGGTGAAACTGCAGAACCAGCACTGTTACCACCACAGACAGACCAACAATGACCATGATGCTAGCAAAATACTGAGCTGCAAGTAAAAGGAGGACTTGGTTAGGAGGTGAAAAAACAAACAAACGGCAAATAATATTCTTTGGCCATGTCCCAAGATCTACATTTGAGAAGCTCTGCATCACATCCAAACATCCTCTTCTCTGATCTTCCACAGTGGAGCATTTGAGGCCTTTGAGGTTTCCAGTGTATCTGCTCAGCTCTCTCATCTCCAACAAGGGAAGGGCTAGAATCAGTGAAACACATAAATTGCTTGGCTTTTTTTCCCAGAGAGGAATGTAGCCCCCCTGCTAAGGACCTGCTCCCTGCCTGCTGCCAGGACAGCGAGGAGCTGAGCTGACCAGATCCACTGAACACCAGCATCCCCAGCCCTGGGCCACCCTGCAGTACCAGCAGAGATGCTGGAAGGAAATGCTGTCCTCATGGTGTCACTGGACCCCCTCAGGAAGTGTCACCAGACCCCCTCCCTCGCCCCACTACTGCTCACAAGGGGTTAGGCATATTTTTCAGCACTCTTCTCAGCCTTCAAGACCACTTCTTTTGGTTCCTGTGAAAGCACGCTACACCTTTGCTGAGTGCTAAATTTAAGCTTGCCATGCAGGAAAGAAATCATGATCATGAACGCCAGAACTGAGACTTGAAACCGTATCTCCTAAGTGGCAGTACAGCTTCCTCATGCCAGGAGTGAGGTTGATGCACTGGAGTGTAATGAGGGCTAATGACATTTGAAGGCTGCTGTGGCAAAATACCAGGGAGCATTACCGTTGGCTGATATGATGGGGCACATGACGCTGCCCCAGACTGCAGCCTCCTCCCAGCCCTCTCTCCTGCAGGTTGCAGGAAAAGTAAAAAATTCAATACAGCCTCCAAGACAAGTTTTGTTCTGGCTCTGTTTCTTAATACCACTTCCCACTGCCTCAGCAGCAAAAAGCTTGTTCATAATAATGAGGTTTTCAGGCCTTCCTGAAACGAACGCTGCAATTGCTTCAAGAGGCAGGCATGGCTTTCCATGGCAAAATGAATTATGCAGCTGGATTAGAAAAATAGTCCTGAGGGTGAGGTGAATTGGGAGGTTTCTGTTGCACTTATGAGAAAGCAGAGCCAACAGCCAGGCAGAGCAGAGCAGGAACTGAGGTTTCAGGGAAGCTGGCTGATCTGATTCCAGTATGCCCCATGTAACAGAAACACAGCAGTGTTGATATCACTGGTTTAATTACCGCCATAAGTCACTAAACAACTTCCATAAATTCTACACATTTTGTTGTCACCAGACTCCAAGAGCCTGAAGTGGTCCCTTTAAAATGGCTTTGGCTAGGATATTTCACAGATCCTTGGAAAATTAGTCACCTGGTTAAACTTGGAAACAACTTGGTATTATCTGACTCAAGATTCCAGCCAATGATTAGCAGAGGAATTCACACTCTCAGGTTTTTGTGCCGTAAACCCAGGAACAGAGGTCAGGAAACTGCTTTGGAAAATTGCTAGTAAACAGGGAAAACAGTTCTCTCAGGAACAGACTGGGAGCTGTAGGGGAACTGTTGACCCATAAAGAAAGATGTTTTATACTTTTGCCTGATGATAGGCAAGGAAGATGTCTGGGTGTGCATCGCCTGCATTTTGCGGGAGGCCTTCTGTTCAAGGTACAGTGAAGTTTTCAGTTGGAAAGTAAGGATGGAGTAAATAGTGCATGGTACTTCAGCCCTATTATCAGTGTCAGGCAATGAAATGTCACAAGATATCTGTGAAATGAGAACTGGCAGGTAGATTTATGCAGCCCAGGTAGGTGCAGGTTCTCTATTCATTTCAGGGGGAAGAAAGCCCCAAAGCCCTGGAGCAGCCCAGACCTACTCTAGGGCTGGATTTTACCAGCCCTGAAGAATCAACAGTGAAAGGGGAGGAGGGAATTAGCAATGGCTGGCACACCTGTCACGTTAGCCTTTCACATCTCTAGTTGGAGATACGATGAAGACTGTTGCCTCCCTTCCTGTGGCAAGACAAGGTAGACCTAACAGTCATTGTTCACAAAGGAATTGCTAGATCTTCTGCCCATGGGTCTCTGATGGAAAACATGACTCCGTGCTTACAATCCAGACCCTGTATTGGGGCAGAGCCACCCATAGGGATGGCTAAGACCTAGTTGGGCCTGGGTTCAGTGACGGTTCACCTGTAAGGGAAGGAAAGTCCCCAGAACTGAGTGGGTATGTCCACGAGGCAAAATGGTGCTGGCTCTGAAATGGTATCCATACCCACTCAGCATTTCCTGATCTTTCCGTCCTTTAATGCTACATCCTCTTTTTCCCAGCAGCAGAAAAACATGGTCCTCCTGCAGCACTCAGGAGAACTGGTGGGGAAGAATCCTGTGCTGTCTCCCATGCACCTCCCTAAAAGCATGGCTTAATCCTCCTCCAGTCTGCTGGCTTGGCATCTCTGTTCCTGGCGGTCTTTAGCCCTCACACCAGCCACATTAAACCCATTACATGAAAGCTACAAGGGCTGCTGTCCCTTTTCACCTCTAGCACACCCTGTGATATGACCTTGATGCAACCTTCTCCAGCAACCCTGTGAGCAGAGGACCCTACCTGCTGAAAGGATCAAGATACAATGTGCACAGATAACACTTTCCTTGGAGCCACGGGACTGCAGTCTTCACTCACACTACCTTAGCCCCACACAGCCCTGAATTAGCGAACTCTGCTCCTGGGCCTCCACTGATGTTGCTGAACACAGAAATAAGCTGCTCTCCTGTGAGATGTGGCACAGGAGACAAGCAGTGGAGTATGAACTGAGCTTTGATCTCCCAAGTGGCAGCCACAGTCCAGCCACCAGACTTTTTTCGCCAGTATTTTAGGGTCCGTCCTAAAGCCTACAGCACTTATGCAGTTAGGGCTTTGAAGCTGCTGCTCCTATAAAGTCCTACCCCTGCACGTGTCTGTTGGCAGTGGTAAATGCAAATCTAATTTTAGAAAGAAGCTCAGCCCCTTTCATTTAAACTGCAGAAGGGAAATGTTCAGCAACTATCACTAAGCATCTCTCTGTATCCTACTTATGAGCTCCTGGTTACTAGAGCATCCCTGGTATAGATGGGTCAGCTTGGAGGCTTTAACAAATTACTTCACCATGGGCAGTGTCAGGAACAGCAATCCCAGACAGGAGTGCATTTGAAAGAGCAGGGGCCTGGTTGCTGTATGTCAGCTGCTCTGAGGCACAGCTGGGAAGTGACTGACCCCTTCTGGAGGGGAACTGGTTCATTTGTACTCTCTGTCCTGGTCAGCTGCCACAGGCCAGGAAAAGGGACCAGAAGACCTGTGTTTGGAGCCCCTCAATATCCCTGACTTACACAGCGACATTCCCCAGGGATACCGAGGTCTGCACTGATCACCGCTAGATGCTCTTCATGTGTTTTCAAACCTGCATGCTGTTTTCTTCAGCAGTTTTGTGTGAATGGAAAAGTGGAAAAGCTGTTTTGGATGCTCGGTTGATCTCTTTCAAGTAATATGAAGCATTTGTGTTTCTACAATTGATTTCCTTCCCTTTCTTTGCCGAAGGAGGCATGGTGTAACATGCTACCTGGACTGCTGTTTTAACATCTGGGAGTTGTCAGCCTCCATCTCAGAATTGTCAGAAGGTGATCAGGTGCTGTTGTTATAGCAAATATGGATCTAATACAGCCACAGATATTCAGAAAGCCTTTTTAAAAAATCAGTGACAACAGCTATTTGTTCTTGCAGGCATCCTCTGACATCACCTATATCAAAAGGATGGCAATGACTTGAAATTCATAACTTGAGTGACTTCCAGTACCATTTTTGGACCTTCTGTCCCATTATCTGATGTTAGAGAAGCACCTTAGGATTATTTTAGAGATGTTTTGGAAGATCTGCTGCTTGAGAGGAATTAGATTAACTTTAAGGACTGATTAGGAGCAGAAACAGAAACAGAAAACCTAAACAAAACAGAAACCCTAGGAGGAGCAAGATGATTCCAGATGGATGCTTTGCCTTGTTGATTTTATCACTGATCACGGACTGAGAAAGCAGTATATTATCCAGATTTGTTAAGATAGTTAATCATAGGATAGACAGAGCTTCTCCATTGTGACCAGTTACAGTCTTGCTGTTCCTATGAAATAGTGGGGGAAGGAGGAGAGTGCCATGCTCAAGTGTACACAGTGATCAAGTCAGATACTTCCCACTGGTGCTGCTGTTTGTATTCCTTCTTTGCAGCAAAAGTCAGGTTTTGTATATGAAATGATGGACTGGTTTAGAGCTGCTCTAAGTCAGGTCATTTCAGTCATTCAGTGCTGAGTGCTTCTGGTGAACTCTCAGAAAATGGAAGAAATGTCCCAGAGTATGCACCGAATGAGATATTCACTGCTCTTCCTTCTGGAAATGGTCCAGTTTAATGAACTGAAGCCTGTGGAGGATGCAGGAAACTTGAAACACTAGCAGAGGGGCTTCCAACGACCCTTCTTCTCTTCTATGGCAGGGACCAGGGCTGGTGCTGGGCAGATGCTGTTGCAGTCTACAACAGGTGATGGCAGAGTTTCTCAGAGACCAGGGAAACCAAAAGGTAGAGGAGAGATTCCCTTGCTGGCTGATTTACTGTTGTACACAGACAGCAAAGAAACATAGAAGAGGACATAGGCAGGAAAACCATTTCCACCGTTGTCGAGATTTGCTGTAGCTGGGACACCTTGTGCTGTCCATTAGCTCTCACTGACAGTAGGAAGTGAAGAGCATCATCTCAGTCCAGCTGATCCCTCATAAACATGAAATGTCTTAAAAGAGTGAGAGGCTTCGGGATTGGACCCTGTGTCTACCTTTTGGTTACGGTACTTGTAGAGGGCACAGGGGCAGTGTTTTCACAGTGTTTTCAAACTCTTCTCCTCCCACATGCTTTTGAAGTATAGAACTGGGTGTTTGAAAGTAAAACTGTTTGGGTTTTTTTTTAATAAAGAAAAAGCGTCCAAGACTCATGGCTTTGGGAAAAGCACCATTGATCACAGGGCATGAAACTGTAAGAGCTGCTGTGAATGAGAATTTCTGTTTCACTGAGGAGGCTGAGCAGGGTCCTGGTGCCAGCAAAGCACCAGGCAGGACCATGAAAGGGAGGGGGGAAAAGCACTCCACAAAATCAAAAAGAGACAGAGTGAAGAGAAGTGGCAGCAGCTGAGGACATACAGGCAGATGACGGAAAATGCAACAGGAGATTAATCTCATTTTCTCTCTCTAGTCAGAACCACTAATGCCTTATGCTTATAACTTACAACAATCTGTAACTCCTGGAGGTGGTAAAGCACCATATTGCTTCCTTGTCTCAGTAATTTGCAGCCTTGTTTGCTGTATGACTAACTGCAGGAAATCACCCCAAGCATCTGCTGCAAATGTATGTATTCACAGCCTAAAACCTTCATTCTTACTGAAATAACATACGCATGATAAAGAATGGCAAGGAGGGGACACAGCTTAAAGTAAGTCATGATAGTAGAGCCCTAAGCAGCAAGTAAGTGGTGTGGTTTTTAAAGAAGCAAGCAGAGGAGCTCAGCAAAAGAAGACAGAGAGAAATGCAGTTGTTATCTGGAGGTGAAGATAAACTTAATTTTTATTATGAACTATTTGATACATCCAGCCAAGGTGTCAAGCATCACGTGGATGTTAATCATAGGAAGTGACAGTTCCTCACATTCATGAGCCCTGTGTTCCGCTTTCGAACACTCTCTGCACACGCTAGCTTTCAGGTGATCCACACTTTCTGCTGTAAAACTCCTTTTAGAACAAAATACAGATTCTTGATCCAAAACCAATGGTGTTATTTTGGAGAGAGCTGGAAGGAAATAATGATTTGCAGCACTTCGAAGTTATTTGGGCATGGAAAAAAATTAGAAATTATTAAGCACTTCTCCTGTGCAAGGGGATGCCTTGAATTTTCAGGTGTAAAAAGTGTTTATGGGAGAAACAAATCATCTGACTGGCCTGAGAGGTCTGAACATTTCATTTCAAGATGTGGCTTTTGGGCAGAAGCATGCTGTAACTGCTTTGACAAAGTACTTTGAAAGTGATACTTCCTCAGAGCACTGGCTGGGGTGGAGGAAGAGCAGCCAGCTCAGAGCTCATTGCAGCTTTGGTCTCAAGCTGAAAGCATCCTGCTGTGGGTGCTCCTAGCTGTTTCTCTGTGTGACTGTACTTTCTGTGCCACCTGGGGCCTGAACTCAAAGACTGCAGTAAGTTTGGACCAATATGAGAGTAAAGAGCTGGGTGGGGTTTTCAAAGTAAGCATTTTAGGGTCTGTCTCTGCACAGTGTCACCCTGTTCTCACAGCAGTGGGACTGCAGCACAGTAAACCAGAGGTGAGTGCAAGGTGGTTGTGGGTGGGTGGAGGAGGGACCCCACAGCCTGTGTCTCACTGCAGAGTGGAACAAGAGGTGAACCTGCTGCTTACTAGGGCTTGGGGCTTAATGATGTTTTCTTAAAAACAAAACATCTGGTGCTGGAAGCAGCTGGGATCATGGAGGGAGAGGGAAAACTGGGGACAGCTACAAACTTTTCAGTGCCATGTGGCCCCGAATGTTTTCCCCTCCGGAGGTAATATTGCAGGCGGGGAGAAAGAAGGGTCAGGAAGCTGTGCTGGTTATGCTCATAACTGTGTTGCTCTCACTTTTCCAGAGCAATGGTTTTGGCCATGTCTGACTTTAACATGGGCTGTGGATTGATCTGTCTTTCTGAAAAACTGGCTGGTTTTGGCAGTGACTAAACATTACATTAGGAGCTGAATTTTTTTAAGTCTATGAGTCCAAACTAGCAGCTTATACTGAAACATTGATTTTTGAAGACATTCCTACAGCAGTGCAAGGTGAATGAGATAATGGTCACTGCTTTATCAGGTACCACTGGATGTGGGGAAGCATGACCACCAACTCTGTGATCTTAAGGAGGCACTAGTCAAAGGACAGTCATGAAGGAGAAGAATAACAGTTAGGAATCCGTCTTAACTTAGGGGAACTTGTTCCTTAGTGACTTCTTAACGCATGATTTCCTAGCCTTAATTAAAAGGTTGCTTTCAAATGGAAAACACAGTTTAATGAAACAGGTCAGGGATATGTAAACAGGGAGGCACAGTGCTCTTTAAAAAAAGGAATTCAGGCATATGTCTATTGCCTAAGGAAGGAACACAGAGACGGTCATTACCAAAAACGGATCTTATTATCCAGTGCTATTTACATGGATCACGTTGTCTTTATAGAAATAAAAAGAGCCCTTCCAGTTTAGATCTAAATTCCTCAAATGCAGTTCTCAGATGAATTACCTAAGCCTTTAGTTTCAATGGGCAGGATCTGAGTTGTACAAAAGCTTTAATTGAAATAACAGTATTTGTTTAATTTCAATTTTGTCACTGAACCAGGAAATCAACACAGTGGGACATGGATATTCCTTCTTACATAATGCACTAGACTGGGTGCAACGGTGTTATGTGGTAGGGGCAGGAAGGTGCATGAAATCCCCATGAAATTACTGGCATTTATAGTGCGAGACAAATCTGTCCATAATTGCACAGGTTTTTAGAAGCAGAAAGAACAATTGTTGTCATATACCTGAGCTGTACCACACAGGCTTTATGATTTTAACTAATGATTAGTGCACTCAGACCAGTAATTTCAGGCATGTAACACATCTGGAGTTCTCCGCATTTCTGTATATCCTTTCCTCAAGTAATGAAGTCCAGCTGTCTACTTACATAGACTCTTGATAAAAGTATTTTTAAAGAGAGAAATTAAAAGTAAGTCAAATCACGAGTGCAGCCAGACACACTTCCCATGAGGCATGATTAAGCTATACTAGGAAGGGTAAGTTTAGGACACAGCTGCTGCTGTATAGTCATGGTCTGAAAGTCTTTAAGGAGTTACACTCTAGAGATTTTAAGTGCCAGGAGGAACCTCCAGGACCCTGTAGCGAAACAAGCCTTGTTCATGTAGTTGACTTGTGTTGGGTTCTGGCCAAACTGTTGTGTTTGTAGATGTCATGGGACTTTAATGGTTTTCATCGAAATGGCTGAGCTGGTTTCTGTTGCTATGGGTGGTTAATTTTTTAAACAGAAACAGAGGCAACTTTGCTCTGGTTCCCAGACTTCTCCTTTCTTTGGCATCACAGATGAGTTTGCAGAAGGGCAGGGTTCAATTCTTGAAAGATCATGGTGCCTTGCTTAGCACTTATGCATGTTGCTGAAAACTGGGTTTTGGAAATATCTTGTTCCCCAAAAAAGGGAGGCTCTCCTGGAGAAGGACAGGAGCAGACATGCTGCTGGGCAAGGAGTAGCTATTTACTGATGTGAATGCAAGCCCCCAAGAAAGCTGAGTGAAAGCAGGGGGCAAATGTAGTGACACAGCCTGTCCAACTCGAATATCTCTTGGCACAGAAAGGGGCTGGCTCACTGTGGAAAGGAAAGCTCTACCCATCACCCTGCAATGTGGAGGAGCAGGAGGGTCCTGGTGTTCAAAGTTGTTGAGCAGCCTGCTGCTGATTTCTAGGCCAAGCTTTGTCACTTGCTCTTTACAGAAAAGAAGTTGGATTGGTTTTAATATGTATTAGCACAGCAGTCAGTAGTCTACATAGAAATGGGAGTCCATCGTGCGGGGAAGTTGCACATGTGGAGTAAGAGACTCTCTGCTCTGGGCAGCTTTATGAACAGACAGAGAATGCAGAGGACATACCAAGGAAGCGGGGAGCCACTTTGCAGAGAGGTAGAAAAAAGCAGGTGTCTTGCCCCACCTGCTTCCTTGTGATTATTTAGGCTGAGGGGTGCTTCATTTATTGTAAATGTAAGTTGAGGTCAAGGAAGAGTGGCCTCAACTAAGAAGAATCAGGATATGATTTCCACATTTCTTTGCAAATATACCAGACCTCAGAAGCTAGTTCTTTTCTTGGTGTCATATTAGACCAGTTTTCCTTTGCTCCCTCAACAAAGACACTCCAAACAGCAGCTGTAAGAATTTCCCATGTTATTACAGTTAAGTAGTTAAAACTGAGGTCAGAAGGCAGAGAAAAGTAAGAGGTATAGCATGTTAGGCGCTAGTGTTTTTGTACTAGCAAAGGCTGGGAGTGTTCACCCAGGTCCAGGTAGGTGTGGATGAATGTTTATTTTTAAAAAACAAGACCCTAAGAATACAATGCGAATTTTTAAAGTGCGTAGGGTCACATTTTCAGAGCATCTCTGCTCCCACATGCATGAAGACCAGTGACAGTGGCTTTTCTACACACCAGCAATGGATCTTTCTACTTCAAGATCAAATTACTTGCATCCTTCTCAAACCACATGCGTTAGAAGGTTTGTTTATTCCTGTAACCTGGCGCTAATTGCGCTGATACTCCAAAAATTGAACAAGCTGTCCAAGTGTCCTCCTTTTCCTCACACTCATTCCTGAGGATTTTCAACTGGACCAGAGATCACACTGCAGAACTGTGATCATGACCTGGTATATCCAGTTCAGCAGCTAAAATATCCCATTTGGCATCACCTATAAGATCGCTGTGGAGAGATGATGCTGTGCTACCTTATTAGAGTAAGGATAAGGTTTTCAGAGCTCAAGATCATGTAAAACCACACAGCCCAGCTTTGAGCACTTGCTGAACAAGGGCTGTTTGGGTGCAGAAGCCAAATGGGTGAGCAGTCTTTCCCTGCCTATTTGGAGTGGAGCAAGGAGTTAGGAGCAGGGCTTTAAACTAGGAATGCTGTGGAAGGGAGATTACAACCCAAATTTAAATGGAGAAACAGTGGACAAGGGTGGAAAGAAAATGGTGCTGGGTGGCCAGAGAAAGAAAGGAATGGTGAAACAAGGGAGGGAGGGACTCACCTGCAGAGTGAGCAAATGCATGAAGTCTGGGAAATATGAAGGAGCAACTGGAACTCTGTGTGTGGTCATGAAACAATAACGTTGCTGGGACAACTGAGATGTGGAGGGACATCTCTCACTACCAGAATGCTCTGATGTATAGGTACAAAGTTCTTCAGGGAGACCAGACGGTGAAGACAACATGGGTTGTGCTCTGTGTGAAGGAGCCACTTGGATGTGAGGGGCTCCTCTATGGGATGGATGAGTGCTGCTGGAGAGCTTGTGGGTCAGATTCAGTGAAGAGGCCAACAAGAGTAATGCTGTGGTGGGAGTGCATTATAGACCTCCCAAATACAGTGGATATGGGGATGGGGCCTTCTTAAAGCAACTCAGGGAAGCCTCTGTATCACAGATCCTGGTTGTCACAGGGAACTTGGTGGAGTTCAAGACCATGAAAGGAGTGAGGAATGAGAACAGCAGAGTATAGCCCTTGGATTTCAGGTGAACAGTTTCTAATTCTTCGTGGAACTAGTAGCTGGGATCCCACTGGAGGAAGCCCTGAAAGATAAAGCAGCACAAGAAAACTGCAAGGGCTTGACGTACAGCAGCCTCCAAGTGCAAGAAAAGTCCCTTCTATTACTCAGAGAAATAAGCAAACACATCAGGAGATAAGCATGGCTAAGCCGGGAACTCATGGTGGATGTCCAGTGCAGAAGAAGGGGGGATGCAGGAAGCAGGGACAGGCTGCAAAAGGAAAATTTGGAAGCATTGCCTGGGCATTAGGGTTGGTGTTAGGAATGTTAAAGTTCAGGAGTTGAGACTGTCAAGGGAGTCAAGTGCAACAGGAATAGTTTCTACCACTATACAAACGGTAAAAAGCTGAACAAAGAAAACATGGGCTTGATGCTGAATGGGGAGGATGATTTAGTGACCCTGGAAAGAGGTAAGGCGAAGACAGTGTGTATTTGCCTCAGTTTTCACCATCAAGGTCTCCTATGTCTCTGTGTTTAGAGACATGGTTCAAGAATGAGGAAAACAACCAGCAGTGTATGAGGACGGAGTCAGGGATTGATTGTGAGATCCAAATCTGTCCAAGAACCATGAGACCAGATAGGTGTCACCAAGAGTCCTAAGGGTATCGTTGCAAGGCCATGGAGATGGGGTAAGATCCCTGACAACTGGAGAAATATAGGTGTTGCACCCGTCTTCAAAAAAGTCCAAAAGGACAATCCAGAGAACTACAGCCCTGTCATTCTGACTTTGGTCCCTGGGTAAACTGGGGAGCAAGTCCTTGGGGAACATTTCTGGACACTCGAGGGAGAAGGTGGGGACTGGGAAGAGCCAGCCTGCATTTATGAAGGATAAATCATGTCTGACCAACATGATTGCCTTCTATAATAAAATGACAATATTTGCAGACAAGGGGAGTGCAGTAGATGTCATTTACATCAACTTTAGCAAGGCTTTTGACACAGTGTTCCACTTCCCGAGGTCCTTTCCAACCTGAACTATCTTGTGATCCTATGAAACAAGAGCTTTCATTGCACAGGGATGGTTGAGTTTCAGAGCATGCAGCCTGAGTGCACCCCAGCGAGTCCAGGTTCAGTTTGCTTTTGGGCTGCAACAAGGAAGCATCAGATGACAGTAGCCACAGGATTGTTTTAGACATCACTCATCTGGATACCTGAAGTCAGTCTCCAGGGTGTTACAAAGCATCCATGTGCAAGGATTATTCTTTTACAGTGTTTCACAATATCAAATTTGTCTAATGAACAGATGAAAGAAACAGACTGTGTTTGACCTACATGACAACTTCGAGAGATGCATTTCTAATACATTTGATATGCTCTAATTATTTGGGCATTAGGAAAAAACTTGCAACAATATACGCTGTCAACAAGGCATATTCATGAGAAGAGAATCCCTTATCATCTCCTTGACTTTGTGATCCAAAAAGGGTGGAAAGATGTGAAAGGTCCTAACAGTTGAGCCAATATTCATCTGGAGAAGGGGGACTTGATGCATCAGGGTTCCCCAACACCACTGCCCCTCACCCTCTCCTGATATGTGATGTTCACATAGCTATGCCATGATAAGTAGAAATTAATCTGTTATTACAGCATCAAAATCTGTATTAATACATAGCTATTAATAGCTTTTCTTGGTACAAACCTTACCTTCTATGATAGGGGACTGTATCAGTAGAAACTGGTCTGGTTAAAGCTAGTGGACTGTGCATAGGCAAGTACATCCCTTTACTAATTCCAAATGGCTTTTTTTATGTATTACACAAAGCAAAATTATGTGAAGACTGATCCAAGATGCCTTGTGTCTCCTCCCTACACACAAAGTTTCTCTTAAAATTGCATCTGCCTCTGTGAAGTCCTAGGTACATGTTCAGAGAGAGGTTTTGTTAGTTTTTTCGAAGCTCCTGTGTGACTCAGAGGCAAGAGTCCTGCTGACTTTCAATTAGATGTCCAAGTTATTTGGAGGCTTTCAGAAACTCTTGCCTATGGGCGTTGTTGCCCTTACTGTTGCATTGTCACCCTCCTTCCCCACAGTTAGGTCTGAGGTTTTAATCCTTGAAGTGAGGTAATAAGGTTATCTGAGTAAATGCTCTTTTGTCCTATTCATGATATATCTTGTGCGAGGCTTTAATTATACAATGGTGAGGTGCACCTTCCATCAGCAAACAGATATATTGTTAAATATTTTGTTTATTTCTACTGTCTGGAATGTGTACTTTAGTCATGATTTGTATGCAAACATAGATCTGAGCTCAGGACAAGTAAACAAGGATAAGTAAAAAATAACAAGCTCAGGATAAGTAAACAAGTTCTGAGTTTTCCTGTGGTGTTCATACTTTATTTTGTAAACCAGAACAGGTTTATTTTCTCTACCCTGCTATGACATTGAGGAGTTACACTTACTTCAGTTCACAGCTGAGAAACTGAGGCCTCATGAGATCAAGGTAAAGGGATGGTCCTATGAAAACAGAGGATGTAACAATGTCTGTCTGGCCCATGTTCCCAAGATGATAATCTGTCCCATAGTTTTCATCACATGTTAAAAATGCTCCAGTAATATTTTTGAATTTTGACCCTAGTACCTCGAGTTGCTCTTGAGGTATAGAAAAGAGAAGAGGAGAGGGCTGCAGGAGGGGAAGAAATGCATAACAGCAGGGAGGGCAGGTGACGTGGAAGAAGAAAGATGAATTTTCTCTATCCAGCAGCACTGAGACCTTCAAAAGCTCTGTGCACACAGCTTCATCCAAAGAGCTGTTGAAGGGACTTTATGGACAGACTCAATGAATTCAGAGCCAGGGCTGAGTACTATTCCAGTATCCCACTCATGCCTGTGCACTGGTGGTGTTGACTTTGTGCTTTGCCTACCCAAACCTCCACATTATGTGTTGATTCTGTGTCCCCTCAATCCTTGCAGTTACCAGCTTATCTGATATTTCCAGAGCGTTTTTGTATCCCTCATGTAGGCTCTTTTCATACATGCAAACAGTAAAGCCCAGAGGTTTACTCCTGACATTGCTGAAATGCAAACTATAGTAACAAAATGAGTCAGTCCTCAAATAAGCTTTGAACAGCTCTTGAGAAGCATCATACATTGTGCACAGAGCAGAGAAAATCAACTTACCTATTAGTGGGACTGAGTCAGAAGTTGCAGGCATGATCTCAGCCACAAGCAGCATGAATACGGTCAGGGAAAGCAGGACAGTGATACCTGCAGGGCGTGAACATGGAGGGGAAGGATGAGGAACATGATCTCTGCAGGTGCTTCTCTGATGTCTTTGCTGTTAAATATAACCTTGTCCTGATCTACGGCTAAGCCAAACCCATGACTTCATGTCTGTCAGTGCTGATGAGAACTTCCACAAAGTGAGAGCATTTTTGGATGCAACTTCCTCTGCTGTCTTTTCACCTTTCTCAATTAGACCCAAACCCTTGCTCCTCTTAAAGTAATGGAGAAATCTTTCCTG
>NW_008825499.1:1172123-1185153 GCF_000699105.1 Pygoscelis adeliae
AAATGAAGCTTGCAGAACCAGTAAACTACGTTGCTTTCCCAAAACATAGTGCAAACAAAGCCCAGATGGTTATTAAGGGCTAGGAGAGACTTGCACAGACATTAGTCTAGTTTTTGGCTATTGCATATTATATAACACCCTCCAAAGAGCTGCAGCCTGTTTTAAAAGTAGCTCTTTGTTTGTTCTGTCTGGAAAGACTGCTGCTAAACCTAACTGCCCTGATGCTGAGAAACCACAAGGTCAATGCATAAATATTATCTCCTATTTTTGTGTCAACATTGTACTTCAGCTCTAAATAATTCTTTTTCTTGCCTCTAGCCTATCTTTCATAGACAGCAATTGTATCCCCCATAGCCTGTGTTTTACTTCTTGTGAGACAGGCTGCTCAGATCCCTGATGTTCTACTAACACTGAGGGCACTTCATATGACATAAAGGTCTCTGTCCTGATAGGAATTGTAAACAATTAACTCTTAAGGTCTTGCCCAGGCCAGTCTTGTGTATTTCCAGCTTTCCTCTGTCTTCTCTTGGAAGCACCCCTCCTGCCTTTACCAACACACACAACAGTAAATCTCATTTAGTCTTCCTTGGCTGTCACTGCTTTGCATTCATGGGGGACTCATGGCTTGGTGTTTTGAGAGCTGAACTTGGAAGGTGAAAATCCAATGCCCAGCTGCTGCTTCTCACAACCCTTCACTCTCTGTGTCTTAGTATGTCCTATCTGAAAAACAGAGTTAATCAGCTGTGAAATGCATTGACATGTACTAAAGAACAGAACAACAGGGACAACAGAGTACTATCACTGCTGCCTGTGCCAGCGACAAGTTCTGCCTCATCGCAGGGTAAAATCCAAAAGATTTTAGAAGTGTTTAGCACAGGATGTGTGAATGCCATACAGAAAGCTGTTACCCTGGTTTCTGCAACCAAACAAGTGCTTCTATTGCTCCTCCAGGGAAATCTTTATTCATCAAGCAGCATGAGGTATTTATTTTCTGTTTTATAGGAAGTGCTTAAGAAAGAAATTAATTCTTCAGCACTTACCTAAAGAAATCTTCTCCCCTGAATCAGCTGGCAAAAGGAAAACAAGCAGTGCCAAGCCGGATATGAGAACACAGGGAATGAGTAGGTTCAAGCCATAGTAGAGGGTGCGTCGGCGCATAGTGATGGTGTACGTCACGTCTGGGTATGGTTCTTTACAGCATTCATAGTACAGCTCATTCCTCTTTCCTGGAACACCTACAGAGAGGGAGATCAGAGCAATGGGGAGAGGTGCAGGACTATCAGCTAACCCCTTGGAATGGGCCAGGAACTGATGGTTTATGAGCCAATGTGTGGCACCTCTGCCACACTTTGTGCATCGAAGAGTGCTTTGAAGTGTCCTGTGGCAATTGATAACGGAGAAAAGACACCCCCAAACCAGTTATGAGGCAAAAGACATTTTCTAACACTTGTGGCCAATGATGCACACATGGATTAATAGATTAAAGGGGACAAAGGACAACATACCTCAGTTCAATGTTGTTTGAAAGCTGAAATACAGGGTTAAATGAGCCAAGGTAACTCTTAGTGTGTCAGTGTCTTCAGCAATGTCTGAGGCAACAGTGCAAGAAGTCTGCTGTTCTTAGTCCACCTTCTGTGTTTTCTAGAGTTTATTTTCATGCCTGCTGAGTCATCAGAACCTGGCTTAGCCAAGAAAGCTCATCTGGGCCAGATCAAAACTGTTCTGAGCATGCCAGCCTCAACAAGGAAAGATTTGCAAGCAGTGGCCAAAGATTAACTCAGTAAAATGTGCATTCTGCCTTCCTGCATGCAGGGAATGGTGACAAACAGCTGATGTCATGTTCACTAGCCCATGCAGCAGATTTTCTTTGTGACAAGTGCCACAGGTTCTTATTTTTCTATCATTCTCTTATACACATTTGCTTTGTTTTGTCAGGAAAAACAAACAGGATACGGCTTAATTTTCAAAAGAGGTGTCAAGTTAAGCTTAAAATCTGTCATATCTGATAGTTGTCCAATATGGCTGTACTGCAGGGCTGGCCATGGTGACTCAGCTGCAGTAGACTGCCTGAGGCGCTGCGGGGCAGGGACTGCAGCAGCAGAGGAAATGCCAGGGGAGCTGGAAAAACTCGGCACTTCGTATCTTTCATGCCACCATAACTCGCCTCTTTTTAGTGCCTGCGCATATAAGAGAAGATGTGACAATGTGTACGTTTTGGCAGGAGCATGGCAAAGTCTCCATAAAGGATACGGCCATGGCTTGCCTGAGGTGTTACTTAATACTTTTGCTGTATGAGCTAGATAAGGGCCTGTTTTGACCACTCCTGGTCAGGGTTGAAGGCAGATAAACCACAGGCCAGTCTCTTAATCAGATATTCAAAGTTATTGGACAGAAATAACCACTATAAAGGAGCACTGGAAAGTCAGGAGTGCTCTGAAATTGATGGATTTTAGGAGGACTTCTCTAGAGTCCTTCAGCTTCTCATGAAACTGACTATCAATTATGTTTCTTATTGTATTATTTCTCAGATGCCCTGAATGCTAAAACTACTGCACGCAGTTAGTCAGTGACAGTTATTTCTTGTCTACATATCCAGACTAGAAGATGAAATGTCCCTTCTGCAAGCTCTCCTTAGGGTCTTCTAGGCTCTATCAATTTCCATAGCACTGCTTCTGACTTACACCTACATAAATGGGTTCAAAATAACTCACTAGGAGCTCACTCCAAATAAGTAGTTCTGGGCATAGATTCCTCTTTTAAAAATACAGGTATCTTCCAAAGCACAGAAGGGAAGAGAGACATACGGAACTGCAGTTATTTGCAGTTATTATGAACTGGTAGACACTTTGATGGTTTTCTGGGTGAGAGAGATTCATCTCTGTAAAAGCTCATTCCAGTTTTGCTGAAATAGTGTTTTTTACACCAATCAATTTTTGGCTGATGTGTTGGAGTAGATGTGACAGTAGTGTTCCATGCATCTACATGAGACACATCCAAGTTTAGTACTGACAAACTGCTCAGGTGCATCAGGACCAGTAGATTTCATTTACGCACTCGGTTGCAGGCAATTGCTTCAGAACACAGTGTTTTCAGACACAGTTCAATGAATGCGGCTGAAAGGCTGTCTCTGATCTGTGATTTTTTTCTTTTTTTTTTTTTTGCTGCCTCTTACATAGCACCTTTTAATATCTATATTTCATGTCCCACTGGGATTGATCATTTCTATGTATTTGGGGTTTGCCTTTGAAAATTAGACTACTGAATGTTTTTAGGCCAGCCGATTTACCCACTAAATCCCATTCTCCATTTGAGATGTAGTTGGAAATATCAGCCTCGAGCATCTGCAGGTCAATCAACCAGCCACTGTGAGTCCAGGAGCCAAACTTCAAATCACACTTCTGCACATCAAAGGGGAACCAGCGGACATCAATGTAACATGTGCTCTTCAAAATGCCTGTGGGTAGAAATCAGTCAGAATCAAACGTGTGCAGGGTGCAATTCATCTCTACCCGATCTGTCCGATCGATTGTGAGCAACCTTCTCCTCCAAAAGTCTGTGTGATGTAGTCATGGGGTAACCAAACAAGTAGCACAGGTGGAAGATGATGTCATGAGTGGAATAACCTCCCTTCCTGGTGCACCAGTGAAGATCCCTCTCTCTTTCACTGCATCCTTGAGGTAGGTTGCCCAGGACACTCCGGCCGCCCAGGAGCAGCCCAGCCTGTCTCTTAGTGCTGGCTGGCCCTGGCAGATCACAGGCAGTGCTGCAGGGCCTGACAGGAGCAGAGAGTACATAGATATCTACGCACTGTGGCTGGAAGTACTGTGACAAGCTCTTTGAAAGGAGTTCCTTGTCAGGCCCTGCATTAGACACACAATACCTTGAAAATACATTGTTATGCTAAAATTGCTCGGTGCTGGCCTTTACCTTCTGTATGCTAACCTGGGCCCTGAATTTTACTCTGGATGTGTCTAGTCCACTATCATTATTTCATGTGACATTTTAAGCAGTTTAGGAGATTAATACTTGTATATTGTTGCAATCTAATTATTTCTTTTTTTTGTTATTCAGCTGAGAGAAGAAAAAAAAATAATGGATGCTCCAAACTTTCTTCTTGGGGCCACAGCTGTGGCTGTGGACTTCCCGAGCTGCCTGGCAGCATAGAGGGCTTGGAGAGTGGGGAAGATGATCTGGGCAGCCTCCATCACTGGCAGCTGGTGACAAAGCACAGAGGTCATCCCTGCAAACCCTCACCCCTGTGGGCCTGTGGCTTTGCAGCCTTCACCTTACCTCACCAGTTCACTACGTGCTGGCCAGCTCAGCGGCACTGTGTGAAAGAGAGGCAGCTTCTGCTTCATTGGAAAATTATCTCCAGCGCTGCACTTAGTCTACCTATTTGCAGTAATTGTTTCTGTGTGCTCCCTAAAACACCAGACAATGTGAATCCCAGCTCTGAGTCATCTAACTGAGCGGAGTTTGATGTTTTGCAGTAAGTGTGAGCCATGCCTTTTGAAGATAAAATCCCCCAAACAGCAATCCTTGATTATTGTCTTTGCCTGCTGTTGCAAAGGCTGAGAGCATTGTGGCATAACCGTATGTGCAAGACCATGTCCCTGCACAAACACTGCTGCTCTGGGGTGGCTGTCCCACCTTCATTTGTCCTTTTATGTTCTGGGAGGTCTGACTCCCACCATCATGGCCATTTTTGGATGGGCTACATGGAGGCTTTTCTCCCAGTTTCTCCTGAATCTTGACTTTGTTCCTTTCCTTAACAGCAGACAGCTGTCCCCTTCTTGTCCTTTCTCTCTACTCCTTCACCTATCTTGTTTCTCTAATGGAAAGCAGCAGTGAGTACAGCCTGCTTTCAGAGTCATGGGAAATAAAACTTTCATGAAGCTTTGGAAACACCGTCTTTTCCACTCTTCCATGTTTTCCAGTGTCTTGATTAATCTAGCTGCTTCTGTGAGCCCTTGTTGCCAGTCAGTATGCTGATTATAAATTTTTTCCTTCTAAAATTTTGCAAAGTAGTTTGGCAGCAGTTAAATCCCTGTAACAAAGGATTTCCTGTGCTTTACACAACAAATTTCTGTTATTACTTTTTCTCTTTTTACTCTTTGCTTGGGTTCTTAAGTAACCAACTCTTCACTGTGGAGTTTGTAGCTCACCAAGAGATGAGCAGGACACCAGATCTGCCCATATAGGCACTCTCTGCATCACCTCCCAACCTGGAGGGATGGAGAAGGCTCTGCTCTGGTACATGCCAATTTTATTCCAGTCTCATGTTG
This sequence comes from Pygoscelis adeliae, assembly GCF_000699105.1. Lineage (NCBI taxonomy): Eukaryota > Metazoa > Chordata > Aves > Sphenisciformes > Spheniscidae > Pygoscelis > Pygoscelis adeliae. The sequence goes on from NW_008825499.1 coordinate 1,177,409, forward strand.
CCCCCTGGAGAGCAACCTTACCCATGGGTCTGTCCCAGTGAAAGCACAGGAATGCTTTAAGGGGTCTCAGGGGTAGGGATCAACAGAGGACCAGCCATCAGGGAACACCCACTTGTTCCCTGATGGGCCCTGTGGACATGCTTGGGGTCAGTCTGCCAGCAGCTATGACACAAAGTTTGGGAATTTTTTGTCCACCACAGTGAGTGACAGTGGGAATAGCCTGTGTATTTGCTGGTAAGTCCTGGCTGCTGGGCCCTACAGGCACTGAATCGGCAATACAGATGGAAAGCAGGCTGAGACTCGGGTCTGTCTGGCTGAGACCAGTCTCAGTTTGTCTTTTGACCTGGAGTTGTAGCCTCAGCCTGGCAGGGAGGACTTCACTGCAGAGGGAGTGCTGCTCTCGGGACCTCCTGTGGTCACACACCTCTCCACTCTCAAGAAAGACCTAACTGGATTGCACATGAAATGTGATGTGAGGGTGCACACAACCTTGCTTTAGACAACACCTCAGCTGGGCCTCTGAATGTTCTAAGCAAACTGCTCAGGAGAGTGATTTATTGATTTGTGAAGTGGAAATACACCACTAATAATGGACCTAAATTATTTCAGTGGGTTTGCCCCATAATTACACAGCTTGCAAAATTTCCACAGACTGCTTCTAAACACCTTGGTTTCATTCATGAAGGAAAACTGCTCGTAGTTATTCAAAGCTACACATTGACTTAAAGCAAACAAATGCTCTCTGTGCCCTACCTGGAGGAATATATTGGCAGGATCCAGAGTAATTCACCAGCACGTTCGTGTGAAATGTCGCATCAAATCTTTCATCCGCACTATAACACAGTATAAAAAAAACAAAACAAAACAAAGAAAAAGCAAGCTGATGTTTGAGTTAAGATGTAGTAACTGTCAACATAAAAGCAATCTTTTGGCTGAATTTAGTGCACAGAATGTTTGAATTAAAGTCCTATGCCTGGGTGAAGAGTTCACCCTCGATCAGTATCTCAGCTTCTCATAGACACTGTTGGCCTGTACCCAGGCATGCTGGTTGCATGCTGCAATGTGCTCAAATAAGTGAGAGGCAGAGCTGTTGGATGTCTCAGAGCAAAGGCAGAAGTGAAAGGAGCAAAAGTGTCACAGTAGCTGTACCCAAAGACTGGACAGTCAGGAGGATGAGGCTTTTCTGGGGCTGCTGTCAGAATCAGGCAGCTCACAGCATAAATCAAGTTATCTCTTACCCAGATATCTGTTGTAGGAGTAATGGTGGCCTGAGGCAACAATTCTGCAGTTTCTTAGGATGTAGAGGGGCCAAGGGTTTGCTTCAAGCAATGGAGGAAAGCACTGGGGAGAAGTTGTTTTAGATTTGGGACTTGTAGGAGGAGATTCATTGAGACTCTAAGAGCAGAAACCAGGTGAAAGGGACCAAGAAAAGAGAATTTCTTTAGGATTCTAGTAACTCAGAGAAAAATAAGGGAGTAATGAGCCAGGCAAGGACAAGAATTCTTCAAGGGAGCAGGCCTGGGGGCTTGCTCCAGAGGGTCTCTTGGGAAGAGGCTAACTACGGAGGGTCCCCCTGAGAGCCTTGCCTGACATGGCTATGTGCAGGTCTATGTTGCATGACTACACCATCTTACACACCCTGTCTCACAACCAGACGTGGAAAATTCAGACCCTCCGTCCCTCCTGTGACCTGCTTTTTATTCATGTCTAAGTCCTCAGTCCTCAGTATTGTCCCCAGCACAAAACAAAGGGAATAAAATTGAAAAGGCTAAGTGCAGAATGAGTGATAACTATCAAAAGACATAAAAGGTCTTAAAAGCAAGAAAGGTTTTTAAAAATGCAAGGAAACAAGGAAAAGACGAAGGACCAGATAGATCCATTACTTGATGTGGAAGGAAAGGAAACAACAGGGTGCAGAGAGCTGCAGTATCCTGCACCCTCTATGCTCCACTCTTCACAAACTGTGGCTCACCACAATTAATTCTCGCACAGTGGCAGGAGTCCAGGGCAGAACAGGGGAGGAACAGGTTAAAGAAGTGTAGATAAGAGAGATTCCAGTTGGCAGGGCTGATGAAATTTACTTTTGAGAACTGAAGGGACTGGCCGAAATAACCTCTGAAGCATTAACAATTATCTGTGAGAGCTCGTGGAGAACAAGGAAGGGCTCAGGGAATTAGGGAAGATCAAAGAGAATTCTGATTTTTTTTTTTTTTAAAGGTGAAATTATAGACACATCAGCCTAACTTCAAAGATAATGAGGTGAAAACAGCTGGCACAGATTTGTCAAGGGCCAACTGCATCAAATCAATCTGATTTTCTTACTGACTGAGTAAGAGGAGGCAGGTGATATATATGAACTTCAGAAAGCTTTGCCACATCATGTTCTTATAAACAAACTACAGTAATATGGACCAGGCTATATGCCTCCTTTTTAAAGACTGAAAAGGAATAAAGAGACTGTGAGGAGTAAAGCTGAAGTAAAGAAGAACACTTGAAAAACCCAGGTCACTCCAGGCCTCCTTTGGATATCTTGTAGTGAGGGCTTGGAATGGAAAATGGATCTTGGTGAACTGGGGAAACCAACAGAATGAAATTTGGTCTGGAGGTTTAGAAAGTATCACCCTTAAAACTGTCAGAGAAAGACAGATCAGTGAAAATATAGTAAGACAGCAAGGCTGAAGTACAACATCTGGGGTTTGTGATAGATCAAAAAATAAGTCCAAAACTAAGATGTTAGAGCAAAATCAAAATTCCCTCCTCCTGGAAAGTGTGAAGGAAACATCTGTCTAGAGAGTTTCCACTCCATTCAACACTGCAGAAGTGCTGGCTAAAGAGCTGGATTCAGCTCTGGAGGAGGAAAAACAGATTAGAGAGCGTTCAGAGGGGAAGAGGAATGATGGAGAGGTTTATAAAATATGAGTGATGAGGAAAGTGAGAAGAAAATCTCTTTATTTCAGGCAGAACACTATGGCAGAGACATGACAATAATTTTCCAGGAGAGCTGTGGTAATTATAAGGAGAATATGGATTGCTTTCTCTCCACGTTCACTGGGAAAAGGTAAAGAAGACGTCTACAGAACTACAGCAAGGAAGATTTAGATTGGCTATTAGAAAAATCTATTAGCTGGCGCTTGTTTGCTTTTATTGTTATTATTTCAAGAGTAAGAGCCAAATCCCCAGATGGCAAAAGCCCCAGAATATCAGTGAAGCATGGCTGATTTCCAGCATCTAATGCTCTAGTTCTAGGCTCCCACCAGCCATTGTGTATCTTGCTTACCTGTTATACAGAAGAATGTCTGGTACCCAAATCTGGTCGGCTGGAAATCGCAAGTTCTGCACCCCTGGGTATTCATACTGATCCCAAGACAAGTAAACATCAACCCAGTACTGTTGGCAAATACATACATCAGATTATATGAGCTGGTAGAACTCTTCTAAGTTGTCTGAATATTACGGGAACAGAATGGATTTTGCCAGTAACAATAGCAGTAGTATGTTAACAGTTTAATGCTCGGCTTTAATTATTAAGAAAGGTTGTTATACATACTGAGGAATCCACAGTGTGACAACTGAATGCTGTGAGATGTATTTTAATTTCATCTAACCCCTCCATCTTATGGCCTGAAGCCAGGCATCCCAAACCTTTTCTGGTAGGCTGGCAGAAACACTGGCAGCAAGCACCTCCATAAGGCATGCTGCTTCTCAGCTGAGGTGGTTTGAATGACTTGGGTATCATCAGTGGCATGTGGATCACAGTCTGAGAGTCCCTCTTTGGTGAAAATAATTTAATCTGTTACAAAGTTTGGGTGATTTGTTTAATAACCACCTTGCTATGAGAGGTAGACAAGTGAACTTTATATGCCAAGGGGTTGTTTCTGATCACCCCTCCTCCACACCAAAACAAACAGTTAATTCAAGAAAGGTGCAGGCACAGCCTTTGTGCTGAACCTTGTGACTTACAGCAAAGCTCTGTGGGAGGGCCGCAAGGGAAACATACCAGTGCTATAACTGAAGAACACTTCTGCAAGGGACAGGACACCCACAGGCTCTGTCCTAACAATCCTGTAATCTATAGGTTGGTCTGGGTTAGTTTTTGCAACAGAAAACAACTCATTTCTGCTGCAAATGCCAGCAGGTAGCTGAGGAAGAAACAGCCTGTTCAGTTGCACCCATTAACATGAGATGATAGTGTTTGGCTTCTAAAGTCAAAGCAGAATTAGTTCAATCATTCAAGTCTCTCACAGGCTTTCCCTCCAAAGCTGCATCTTTACTGAGCACAAGCCAGTTTACGTGCCATAAGAAAAGACCGTTATCTCTTGCTATATGCGGCCAGCAGCAAACCTGACAGAAAACTCCCTTCCCCAAAGCCCTCAGTGAAGATCAGTTTTGCTTATCCTGCATGACTGGTGCAAGTCACTCCTCAGCTGGAGCAGGCTGCAGAAGAGGGAGGAGGAACGTTTATGCATGAGGTTTGTAAAGCGCAAGGGAAGGCAATGTTCCCACTGACATGCCTGGGCACTGCCAGCAGCAATGCAGCACAGGGCTCCTTGCAGTCCCTGGCCACCCCACCACTCAGCCCGAGCAGTCTCCACATGGTCCAGCATGGCTGCATTGCTTCTGTGGTCACGGACAAGTGCTGGGGATCTTTGTGCCCTGCCCTCCATGGGGGCATGCCTGGCTCCCCGTTTCAGACAGAGGTGGGGATTTGCCCACAAGCCGTGAGTGCAGGGTGCCTGGGTCTTACTGGGTGTCTGGCTCCTTCTCAAGTCCCCGTCACTGGCCTTGGAGAGGGCCTTGAGCCCCTTGAAGAGTCTCTCCTTCTGCTACGCTGTGACCATAACTTTGGGCTCTTTGTTACTAGATCCCTACATCCACCGGCCTAACAACACAGTTGTTTTCACCCTCCAAAGGCCAACAGGTCTGCCTAAAGGATTAATGTAGTTTCCTGCATTTCTTTTTTAAGGCTAAAAGGAGCACTAGAGAAATTTCAAAGGGCTCAAAATGCCTGGTTGTCTCACATTATAGACAAATTAAAAGACAGCAACCTTGCTTTTCATCTAGGAAATCACATTCAGTAGTTTGCTATTAGAAAGGGGTTTTTTTTCTTTATTGACAGGTTACTCACCATCTGCAGCCAAGCATTTGTGATCAACAGCTGATTCTTCTCATCCTTTGAACAAAAGGGGGAAGGAAAGGGAAGAGAAGAGAAAAAGGGATGAGACTCAAAGTACAGTTTGAGTACAGGTGGAAGAGTTTCTGTTTCTTTTAGAATACCCAGAGTCTTGGGGTAAATAAACACAAACCTTATGGAGTAGATTGTGAGCTCAGTGCAAAACCTCTGAACTGCATTATATGGCCCAGGCAATAATGGGTCTTTTCTATCTCTTAAACCTACAGACCTCCTGCATTTATCATAACTGATCAACAACAGAAGTGAAAATAATAGGTAATTGCTCTTATTTTGCTGGGGACAATCAGACTGCTTACCAAAAGCACAAGTTTTTCCTTCTAGCTAGTTGGTCAAAACAAGATGATTTCCAGTACCACACGGCATGCAGTAGTTGGAGAGATTTTACATTGTATTTGCTGCCACTGCAAAACAATGGTGAGACGGTGCTAGAAGTGCTGTTCCTTTGGAGTGTCGGTGTTATGTAGCTTAGCTCAGGCTGAAAGGGAAGGAAGGACTGGCCTTGGGCAAAAGCTAGCACATGGCGAAAGGACACAAATGCTGCCTGAGCGGGAGCTCACATGGTGCCTGCACAGAGCAGGAGTCTGTAGGTTCAGACACCTGCATGCAGAGGCCACAGGGAAGCAGCTCTGACCCACAACAGAAACAAAGAAGCCCTCAACGAGCTGGTCTCCAAGCGTTTTGGGGAGCTGCAGGGTGCCCAGCTTGCTGCAGTTAGCCTGCAGGTGCAGGACCCTGCAGTGCTACTGCCACAGCAGGGGTGGAGAAGCAGGGCTGCAGAGTTACTGTGGTGCTGATACCCAGATCCACACCCCCACCTGGCACAGCTCCAAATACCACCACAGGTGTGCCCTGCACTTCACAGGAGCTGAGGCTGGGGTACTCAGTGGGTCTGGCTCACTGTGTGCCCAGCTGTCTCCACACCACAGGGAGGTGTTTCTTGACCTCAGAGCATCACCTGTGTTCAACCCTTACCTCTTCAGAGAGCACTCCAGCTTTGACTGAGGTGCATCCGGAAGCTTGGTTTTGATGCCGTAGCTGCAGGCAGGCCTGATCAATGCAGCCACTCTCCAAGAAAACCACATTCTTGGCCAAGAGGCATACCAGAAAGCAACAGTTTCCCCCTCTGATTCAGCTCAGCTCTCTTGGGCACATGTCGGAAGGCACAGCTATCGCCTGGCCCAGGTGACTCACTTGTCAACAGCAAAGTGGAAATACCTTCAACTTGTTTTCTCTGGGATTGCCATCCCATGGTGCATTGACTTGACTCCTCTTCCTATAGATAAATTGAAATAAACTGTGATTTGGGCCCCTGAAACACTACTACTCTTTAATTAGAGGCAAAATTTTTGTTTGATTGTTTTCTTCCCATTCTTCCATAGCCAAGGTGAAACGTAGAACTCACGCAGACTCCAGAGATTAGCTACATTACAGGGAAAATAAGGAGATCTCTGAAGGACAGAGATATGTTTTAGCATCAGACAAAGCTGCTGTAAAACTCTACAGCAAACCCTGTGAGCTGCAGCCCATCATTGCTGTACTGAAGTGATCAAACCTCAGGGTACAATGCAGAAGTGTGGGAATGTGGAGGCACCAACAGGATGCAAACACTCATGACAAGTATGCTGTAAGATCAGCCAGACAGGGAGCTTCACCAAGATGCAAGATGATGTGTTGGCCTAGCAAATTTCTAAGGAGAATCTCCACTGCCTACCCATGGGTCCAGGCTCTCTCCTGATCAAGTCACTTCCCAGGCTCATGATAATAACCACATAGTGCCAGTGCCCAGCTCCTCCAGATGGCTGAGCTACCTATTCATGTGTCTCCATGTGTGTTCAAGCCCTAAGAAGCACATATGGTTGTCTGCAGTGTTTGGGGTGGGAACGTTGCAATTGCAGACTGCTGTGGCAGGCATTTAAACCCTACAGAGTACCCTGGGCATGCAGGCCCTCTCTGGTCATGTTCTTAATGTAGAAGATGAGTTAGTGTGTGCTTGACATTGTCCTCCATGCCAAATATCTATCCCTCTAACACCTATCCTGCTCCACTTGAGTCCATGCCACTTCTACTCTTCATTGGCACTCAACATCCAAAAAGCCTGGTCTCTAAAGCCACAAGGTAAACCACAGCCCTGAAGCAGCCTGGGCTTTTTGGTTCACTCTGATCCTATACTATGCTATTTTTTTTTTTTTGCAGTACTTATGGGCTAACAAGGTAGTGAATCCAAAACTGCCTTATACACTTTGGAAAAATACCAGTCCGCTCACCTCAAGCTACATTCATGCTCTCTTACCTCCGCTCCTCCCCTCCAGAGCTAGCCTTACAGTACATATGCAAAGAAACTACCCCAGAAGCACCAGGAAAGATGTGAGCTGCTCAAAGCAAACTGCATCATCTCACACTGAGCTGCATCACTAGGTGTGTGCTTTCTTCCATGAGGCCTCTGGGTATACTTCTTGTGTATCCCATGCAGGAATCACTGCATGACTGCAGACTCCCAGGCTAATGCATGAAACAGAACTGCCTGGAGAAGCCTCCTAATTACTGATTTCCCTGC
>NW_008825499.1:1185209-1193135 GCF_000699105.1 Pygoscelis adeliae
ACCCTTAGCACGAACCTTGTCTGTGTCATGATCTCCTCTATTCTCTCACTTGGGTTGTTGGAGCTGCAGAAACACCCCAACCTAGAAAGGAAGACGTCATTGATCTGGAGGTTTCCTGATTGTTTTGGCACTGTGGGCAGTTATCCTCTGCAGCCAGGCTTCTGTCCCCAGGAAAAGCAAACTTCAGGCATGAAACAGAGCTTTGACATAGTCTTCCATGCAAAACTCTCTATCACAGTACCTCCTCTTCTGCTCCTCTTGAGTCCCCTTGAGACCTGCCTAAACTGCTCCTGCTACTGGGAGATGCCACACAAAAATCAGCTGAGATTTTATATCATGTTATACTGTTCATACATTTCCCTTTCACCTCTCTGCTGCTCTCCAAATCATGGCCCCAAATATATGCCTCTCTTTGTACAAACCACAGCCTGCCTCCAGCGGCCCTGTCCATCTGCAACTCCCTTTGTCCCCTTGGTTGCAATTGCTGAAGCAATGGTAAGAAATTCCACAGAAAAATAAGAAAAGAAAAATCACACACTGGACTAAGCTTGTTGAGACACATTTTTTAGATGCTGAAGGATTCAAAGGGATAAACACCAACTTGGAAAGGTATAAAATCCTAAAGTGAAAAAAAACCAGAGCTGGTAATTGATGGGGTCATCAGAGCTATCTGTGTCAACTGACCTGGGAAATGAAAGCAACCCAGCAATACAGAGGCTGTGTCCCAGGGATCCTCAGAAGCCAGCCCTTCCCCATCTGACTGATGCCTTCCTGGCCACCAATGACTCCTCAGGTGTCTTCTAGGAATGGTGAGCATGATGCTCGTCTGAGTTGCTCATTAAATCCTAGCCATATTTTGTGTTGCTAGCCAATCAGTAATTGCTTTATACTTGAAGCTGAACACGTCCTCCTTGCAAAGTCTTTCTGCGTACTGCTAAAGAAGCCTGAACACCATGAGCAAAAAGATGGGCTGCAACAGTTAGGCAATTCCTTTCCTGTGCAAAAATGAAGGATTTTCCCCATCTACGTTGCACCCTGTAGGGAAGGGGAGGAGGGGACCTCCTTCTTTTTGTTGGCTACCTGGGAGCCACAGGGGGATGCCTTAAAGTGCAATGTAGTTCTGGGAGGCCTATGGGTTTCCTGCATGTGGAGATGCCTCTTATCAGAACCCTTTCATGTGTGGCTCTGGATTTACAAGGAAACTCCCTGACATAGTAAGTTTATACTTGACAGACTCCATGTCTGCAAAGGAAAACATCTAGGGCTGACTTCTGTATTTCACAACAGTTTGTTGCCCTTCCCTGCTCCCCTGTCACACCTCTGTGAGCTCCTTGTTCAAAGTCAGATGCGAATGATCTTGGTAATCAGCTTTGACTCCAAGCAATTCATCAGCCATTTATTTCAGGTAGCATTAAATTTATTACCTTGGGTACACTTTGCCTCCTTTTCACAGTGCTACTGTGCTCACCATGTTTGTCCTGCTTCTCAGATTTGTTTTGCAGTAAAAGGAAAGCTTGTCTGTTAGAGTTCTTTACAGCGTAACCATGCCCTGCATGGTCTTCCTTGTCTTGCATTTTGATAACAGCAGTCAACAAGAGCACAAAGTCTAAGCAGGGCTTTAGGCTGCTTACGTCTGTCTCAACCTTGGGGGGAAAAAATGTCACTTCAGGATGTTTTCATGGCCATTCAGAGCCTATTCTCATCCTCGCCTTCAGGCTGCTGAGCTTTCAAAGGGTGTTCAGCTTTATGGACAGCAAGACACAACAAAAGTTATTTCTGTATTCAGCACTGATCAACAGATGCAGCCTGATGGGTCCTTCTTGTCACAGGACGGAACAGAAAGTTTTCCAAACAAAGATCTGAGTTTGCCAGAAGTGCCTGGTTTGCAGGAGCAGCAAAGCTCACTTTACACTGGGCAGGCATTTGTCCAGGTGTAGCTCTCTTGCTAGGCCCCTTCTAAAGAAGGACCCCAAGGAGCCTGGCCAGGGGAAGAGTGCATGCTGGGACTGCCCAGGAGGTGAGGGCTGTGGAGTCTAGGGTCTGAATCCGTCCCCTGTTAGAGCAAGAGGCTTTTAAGGGCAGAGGTGTTTATGGAGCTTTCCATCTTTGCAGGTGTGGTGGTTTACAGAGCCATGCAGATTTCATCCTGTAAGGAAATAGTTTGGCATTTGGAGTGGGCTGGTTGCCTTGCCTTTCCAGAGCAGAGGGTGAATCACAGCTCCTGCTGTCTTCATCATGACCTGTGGACTGTGTGCATCTCTGAGATACCCGGGCACAGGAGGGACCATATTTGTCTGTTACACAGATACTTACTGACAACCATCAGAGCATGTGTGCCTTACTCTGTCCCAAGAAGTCACTGGCCAGTACTGCTTTGCCTAAGTAAAAGCTAATTCTCACTGTGTGTCATTGGTTTGTGCAGAGGGACTTAAGTTTAGTTGTGAGGATGCCTTTCCTCCCAAGAGAAAACTTGAGTAATCCATCACACTGCTTTTCCTGCGTGAGGTTTCTGTCTCGCTTGGCACCGTCAAGCCTTGGGGATGACCTTCCCTCCTCGTTTGGCAGGCTCTCAACTCCTAGCTTTCCCTGCAGCAAAGCAAGCAAAGCAGCCCTGCTAAGATCCCAGGTGAGGCTGGAGATTACTAGCGCCCAGAGATGCTTTTCCAGCACTCCCCTGGCAGTTTTCCTGGGCTGCAAAAATGTCCAGCTCAGACAAATCAGTTTGCTTCTGGTATTCAAAATGCTGGAAAAGCTAATGCTGTGTCACTAGCTAGTGCAATAGTTGTCCTCTAAATTCTTCCTGTCTTTATCTGGGTCACTTTCTCCCCTTTCTATCTCCAGTCTGACCCCAGTTAATCCTCTGCCCTGGATATCTGCTTATTCCTACAGCCACCTTTGACCCATGGAGAGTGACAGAGTTAGTTTGTTTTGTTCCAGGCACATGCTGTGACATGTGAATGTTTTAGTTGGGTTTTCTTTTCCCTTCTCTCAATCCAGATCTTACAGTGTATGCAGGTCTGCCTGCCTTTTGCACCACTGCCTGTGAGTAGATTTTCCCTTGCCAGGCCAACATCTAGATAAAATGTAACTGCCCTCAGCCACCTAATTACATGGGTCATAGCACATGGACAAAAAAACCAAAGCCCTTCCTGGTTCAGTAGTCACATCATATGGTAATGTGTCATCTCTGTAGCAAGGCACTTGTTAACAGGTGACTGACAGGTATCATTAATCCTTGCCCTCTCACAGAGCCACAGAACTGGGAGCTGAATCAGCCACTGATTTATTGAAAGACACTGATCAGAAAAGTCCTGAATTGAACAGGTAACTCTCAGACGTCACTGTCGTGACCAAAAAATCCAAATCACAGCACTACACCAGCCACTAGGAAGAAAATTAACCCTGTCCCAGCCAAAACCAGGACAGTCACCAAAGGCCATATGTGGCTACTTTGGTTAATTTCTTTTTTTTTTTTTTTAATACTGTTTTTGTGCCTGAATATGAGGAGGGATATGGTCAAGAGACATGGAGACATTGACATGGAGACTTGGAAAGTTTTGTTAGCAGAGGCATTAGTGTCTGCATGGGATTTTGATCAAGAGTATCACAAGGAATTGATGAGGCTTTCAAATGCTTGTACGCTCAGTCTACAACTACAGCAGGCAGTCCTTTCCATTGCTGAAACACCCATCTGCCCACAACCTTCAGCTGCTTAACTAAAACTCAGCTTAAATGCATTGTATGGTTGAAGTCCCACAAAACCAGACAGTCTGAGGAAAACCCAGGTTGCCTTGGTAACATTCAGTAAGCATCATTGGACAGCCTTTGGATTTCAGGGGTCTCATTAAAAAGTTGGAATAAATGTTGCAATGGTAACATCAACTTTGAAAACATACCTGATGTTTAAGTACTTCATCTCAATACCTTTAACAAAGCACCCTCAGGGGGAAGATGGGATTCAGAGGGCATGACCCAGAGTCAAGGTGAAAGGTTGGGAAGAGATACAAAAATACACTGGAATGACAAAGGATGACAAACATCCACTGACGTCTTCTGAGCATTTCTTTGCCCATCAGGATGGAGACATAGCCAGGCCAGTGTTGTCAGGCAAAGGAGGATATAGTTAAGAGCTCATAGCTGAACACCCATGCCCTCCTGCTTTTCTCATTTTGTTGCTTGGGCCTTTTCTCCTATGAATGGTTGAAGGTGACCTCTTGTAAGTGTTCTTCACCTAAGGCTGAGCCACATTCCCATCTGTTGCCACTGGCTTCTCCTTGAGGTCATGCCTTTCTTGGTCCCTCTCCCGTCTTGGAGAGGCACGTGTCCCTTTACTGTGGGCAAGCAGCACAATCTGCCTTTGGTCCTTGCACTGGGTAACAGCATGAGGCTGCCTGGTCCCACTCTCTCTAACCACCCGCAGTGTTCTCCTCCCCAGAAAAGCATTCTGGGTGGAGTATCATTGCACCTCTATCTGCGGCTTACAGCAGCCCTTTGCACACCTGCTTTCGTAGCAGGAGCTTTACATGTTGGACGGTCTGGCCACTGTCAGATCACACTCTTCCCCTTGCAAACTCCTGCAGCCTGGAGCAATCACTTGTAGTAAGTGGAGAGTTTAAGAGAACCCTGTACTGGGAGGGACATGGCGTTAAAACAGGGGCTGTGTGAGAACAGCCTGCAAATGCAGGGATGCTAGCCGTGTTCCTCAGGAAGCATAATGCATGACCAACGAAGTCTGTGAAAGGTGTTCCTTGTGAAGGCCTTGGCTCCCCATATGTCAGAGACCAACCAGTTACTTTGGTACAGATGTTAAATGTAAAGGCCCGGATGCAAAAGCTGCTGCAGGAAGAACTGAACCTGTGCATTCCCCAAAGGTGAGAGTGGGAGGAAGGAACAAGGGAAGAAATGCCATTTGCTGCTGCCAGCCAGGGCGTCAGAAGAGGCAGCCCTCCCACTCATTCACACAACTGATGACTGAGAGTCTGCCAAGCCTACAGGTTTGTGCCTTAGCTGCCTTTTTGCCCACATTTCCCAATTTACACTGCCTCTGTGGTGAGAAAAGGCAGATTTGTTCTTGCTCTGCACATGTGACATGACCTTCAACTACAGGCCAGGGCTGTGGCTATCTGCCTTAGGAAACTAATTTTATTTTTCCAAGATGCAGCTTCTCAGCAGTGCCTGAAGATCAGGACTGCTGTGAAGTGTGTCATGTTATAGACTTCAGCACTGGTTCTGAGAGTGTTTGACCTCAAGCCCTTCAACAAAAATCTACAAATTCCAGGGACTCCCTGTCCCCCCACTGCTACGGGGTCCTGGGGAGAGTGAAGCCACCAGTTTTGTCCCACTGTTTCACAGATGCCTCTCATGGAAACCCCAGGAGCTGGGTCAGAGGCCTTCACATGGCTTTCCAGCACAGCACTGCTCTCTGACTGCTTGGAAGAACTGACGTACATGCTTGGTTCCTGGGGGAAAAGATGTTATGTCACCATCCAAAAGCAGCCAGTCCTCCATTAAGATCCCAAGTCATCCACACATAACATGTAGGTGGTTTGTATATTCTCCAGGGTGGATACCTCATCCTGAAATAGTCCTCCGTGTGTTTTATGCACAGTCAGCAGGTGTTTCAATAAACAGGACTAGACACAAATTGTTATTCCAAGCTATTCATTGCATTTTTCAGCATTTGAAATCACACAGAAAGCAGTGGGAGGGGGATTGAGAAAGGTCCCAAATAGACCAACCCTGAGTACTTATCAGAGAATCACACTCAGGCTATCTGCAAGGCTGCCTTTGCTTTTTCTTCCTGTATTTGCACACTGCTGTGACAGCACAGCAAAGTAAGGGGACGTAGGCCTGTTCCAAAACTCAAGTGAGCTCTTAAAGCCTGTAGTCGGTGATGTAAAATGGGGGGAAAGCTTTTCACTGAGGAGCTGAAGTCACTGTCTCTCAGGAGTTACACTCCGAGAACACAGTGTTAAAATACTAACCTTCCAAACACTGAGACACTGAGAAACTAAGAAATACTAGGTTCAAAGCCACACCAACAGCTTTGGTTTAACTGCTTTATTGCAGCTGGTGGCTTTAGAAACATGACCATTTGCAGTGCCCCTGCCCCATGCCAGCTTCCACAGTCCCCTGGCAACAGTAGTGAGGCATGGCCAGGAGAAGTCTCTGATTTCTGGGGACCCTGATGCCTTTCCTGGAAGGAGATGTGGGAAATATTTTCCATTTCAAGCAGCTGAGTGCTTCTCCAAAGAATGACTTTCTTTCCCTGCCATTGCTATTATGTTCCTGAGTGATAATCAGGAAAATCTCACTTTAAATAAATTTTGCTCCTGTGCACCTTGGGCAGCTGATGTAAAAGTACTAAAGTCTCTTAAAAATCCTTGATGGCTCAAATTCGTTACCCAAGCTTAAGGAATACCCATGGGCTCAAGATCTAAATTCCACAACTTCAAACAGCATAGTACAGCCTTTTCACCAGGCAGGCAGAAAATTGGTCAGTTATTGTGAAATGCCCAAGCTGGATGAAAACCACTGAAAACCTCAGAAGGAAATCAGCCATTCTTTTGTTAGAGCCACAACCACCGAATACAGCTTGGGAACCATGCTGAGAGAAAACAAACTATTGAGTTGCTGCTCACTAAGTGAGCCCCCTCCACTCCTTGCCCTGAGCCAGGCAGAAGCCAATGAAAAAAAGCTGCAGGTAAAATTCAGGTAATTAAGGCTTCATCATAATGCTTCATGCAAGTGTGTGCACAAAGTCATATTAGATGGGACGCCATAATACCCATGGTGCCTAACTTCATTGTGCTAGCAAACTCACGCGTCATGTCTTTAATTGGTTTAGTGAGACTGACATTTTGATAATGCCTGGCACTTAGAAGGCAGCCAAAATACTAATTTATGCCTCAATTAGCCCTGGCTTTCCCACTTTTCAAGGTCCTTCCATGCTAATGAAGAGGCCAATTTATTTAATTTTTCTTCCCAGAGTTCAAAATTGGTCACAGTAAGTGAGTTTTATGATCAGGAGAGAGAGTTTGGGATTTAACTTTAATGACTCTTATGGACTAGCAACCTTTCTGTAAATTTTAATGACTACTATTCATGATCACTAATTACTGATTTTCAGCTTTTCTAATGATGTCCAGTCTGTTTTCCTTCTCAGTTAGACCATTTTGCATCAGTCTCACTGCTCTGGTCTCACTGAATTTGCTCTTGCAAGATGAGACTGAAATTTCTGGTGGAGAAAAAATTTTCTGGAAAGATACGTAGTTTGGTACAGTAGGTCTATACAAGGAGAAACA
Organism: Pygoscelis adeliae; assembly: GCF_000699105.1. Taxonomy (NCBI): domain Eukaryota; kingdom Metazoa; phylum Chordata; class Aves; order Sphenisciformes; family Spheniscidae; genus Pygoscelis; species Pygoscelis adeliae. The sequence continues at coordinate 1,192,514 of NW_008825499.1, forward strand.
GAGCAAATGTAGCTCGCAAAGGCTATGCAGGAAGCCCACAAATAAATGCAAAGGCATTACTAGGAGAGGAAAAAGAAAGGTACTTGAATCTAGAAGGGTTGAAAGAGTCAGTTTATCTCTCTAGAGCTTATCAATGCTTTGTAAGTAAATAAAACTCAGAATACCTGCTTCGTAATCCTTTCCTTATTGCTTCTCTCTCTTTCATATACTCTGTGTTTCAGTCTTGAGTGGTCAAGCTTACGTTGTTGAAGTTATCTACCCATAAAAGATTTGTACAGGACGTACTATCAGGATTATGGTTTAATCTAGTGAATACTGATACTATATTGGGAATAATATGTGATCAGGTGCTTTTGTGTACTTGTATATTTATGTTTATTTCCTTGAATCACTTTGTTGATCTGGGTTTGCTACATAACACCCAGCACAGAGATTTGGACATGTGATTGTATGGGGATGAAGGGTGGGAGGGGATGACATAGCTCCTGTAAAGTCAGTTTAGGAAGGGAGAGAGAATTTAACCCTTGAACTTTCTGGCCATTCAATTCACTCGCAGAACCAGACCTAGAAAGCCTCTGTCCTAGAGGACGGGATGGTTAGGAGGCTGATGGCTTGGCTTGGC
>NW_008825499.1:1193335-1226226 GCF_000699105.1 Pygoscelis adeliae
GGGGCAGCGCCCAGGGCCAACATGGCTGGCTTCCACCCTCCTCTGCCGCACTGGCAGGACCACTGCCAGCACTGGCCACCTCGCAGCCCTGCAGCACCTCTTGCCTCCAGCCACAACTCACAAAGGGGGAAACAGTGCCTGCTCTACATTAATGCTGGCCGGAATGAATAGGCATAATTTCAGATGAGAAAGCAGAGTTGTTTTCACAAATTGGTGGAGTTTAACAAGGCCCTTCTCTATCTTGCAGCTTATGAAACAAAAGCACTTAAAAGCAAGGAAATCAACTGCTAAAGGCATTCAGATCTAACAAAGATTACGTGAAGAAACTGACTCTACGAGGGCTGTGTCAGACAGAAGGTACCACAGGGCTGGGCATCACCTTCCTCCTGCCTTCCCACCTTCACCTTAGGGCACAGACTCTACTGACAGGCAGCCTCTAGCTTTGGTAATTCTCACTCAAATTGAGAACTCTCCAGCAAAGAGCTCGTTGCACATCAGCTCTTGGGGACTGAGTTTGAGTGTCCTGCTAATTGAGGAGCAGATCACCCAGGAACTGAGCAGGCTGATGAGGCCATCTCTGATGTGAAGAGATGCCTGCATTTAAAAGCTGTTCTCTCACCAAACACTTCCTCAAAAAAAACCCAAGACAACCCAAAACCAAAAAACCCAACCCCTTCAGGGCTGCAGTCTCTGATTTAGGGGAAAACCAGTACAAGCTAAAGCTTGACCCCAACAGTTCAATAGAGAAGATAAAAACTGTGGTAATGACTGCATCTGAGCACTCAGGGGAAGTATGTACAGATCTTTTCCCTTGGTTTCCCTGCACAGCAAGGCACAGACCCGGTTTTCGGGAGAAAACCTGAATCTTTGCTCTTTGTTGCCCCACTAAACTCTTCTGTTACCTTGTCTTGCTGCTTTCCAAACCTGTCAAGAGCTTTGACACACTGCAGCAACAAAATCTGCAGTTTCAGTGGGATTGTTTGCAAGCACGTGATCAGGTTTGGGATGATCCTGCAGTCCCCAGGATGTACAATCATTTTACACACTGTTCAATCAAAACAAAACAGTACATACTAAATATTCCAGATATAGCATTTGGTTTGGGTTTGCAGCCCAAAATACAGTAAAATTATGTATTTTTTGGCTTCTGGAAGTGCAAAATGACTCATGGGTGGTTGGGCTTTTTTCAGTATTTTTGTGGCTTCCCACTGGGCACTCACAGTCCCTTTTTCTAGTTGTTATGCCCTCTGAAACAGGAGGAAATTTCCACAAGAGCACCTGAACAAGCGTGTGGCATTACATACTCAGGCAACCTATCAGCTGCTGGGGTGGTTTTCTGGATCAGTGGCAGCTGGAAGGGTGAACATGGAGGAGAAAAGTACTATGGGACTTCGCCATGCACAGGGAGCCAAACAGCCAGACCCTTGTGTTGGCTCTGCAGAAGACAACATTGTCAGGGACAACATGGATGCTAGGCTCCCTCCTTCATGCACGAGGCTAATGAGTGTGCTTAGCAGTGTACAGCCTCTGAAAGGCAACAATGCAGTAGTTACTGGAAACCTCAGAGGTGTGTTTGCTTTTGGAAGGGTATTTTGAGGCATTTATTGTCTCTGTAGCATTGTGCAGCCACCTTGTAGCACTCTTCTTAAAATTAGGCTCTTTATTTAGAGGGTTTTTTTAAAATGTATGATACTTTTCTGGTCTGGCCATGGTTTTCTTCTTCATACTCTTCTGCTGGTTGACTGCTTGGTTTCTTTTCCTCTTTGTACATTTAAACTTGCAGTTTGAGGAAACACACAGCCTAGAAAGTTAATAAAACAAGCTTTTCCTGTGGACCACCAAGCGCAGTGCAGCTATTGTTGCAGTGGTACTGATGTACTGACCCAAAGATAATAGTAAATAGTATCACTAGCAGAAAGAAAGCTGGAAAATAAAGACTCTATTTTTTTAAAATACCTCACCAGTGCTTCCACATAAAGAATGTGGACCCCTTCAGAGAAGGTCCCCTACAAATGCCAACAGGAGCAATGAAAACTGTCATTCATGATGACAAATGGTTCTACCTAGCAGGCTCGTATCACATTGAGCCAAGGGAAAAATGCTTGTATTTCCTCTGCTGTGAAAAATGTCATGCTTCATTTCTTAATTGCTCTAGCTTGACCAACTGGCTGGGCTTTCAGACAAAATAAGAAGAGAATTCTTGTTCCAGGTACTCTTGGATGTGGTCTACACTTGCCTGGGCTGGCAGGGCTTGATCTCTCTGTAGGAGAGATCACCAGCCAAATGCCCTGCTGATGCACAGGGAGTGCCTGGCTTCTGCCAAGTAAGGGTGGAGGGCAGGCTCCAAGCAAAAGTGACCCTTAGAAACTGCATACACGTGAGACAGCTCAGCATGAAGTTGTCCTTACACATAGAGGACAAGGCAAACTGAACTGACCCTCGCTGTTAAACAGGGGGTGTAACTGTCCCTCTTTCTGCTCATTTGTTTCCTGGATGTAAGAGGCCTGTCTTGGCTGTAGTTGTGAATTAACATAATTTTGGAAAATGTCCTAACCATAATGACAAGAAGTCCTTCACTTGCATTGGTCTACCACAACTGTGACAAGCAGAGAACATGTTCTTCATGGATTTCAGTATGATGGCTGGCTTTGAGCACTAAAAACCATATAGATCCTGTGCAGACATGATGGTAGGAGCAGAAAATCTAATCCAAGGTAGTCATGCTTTGAAATTTTCTTTGAATGGATGTGAGAAGAGGAGGTTAGATTTTAAGTCACTTGTCACTACTATTTGGCAAACCACAGGGACCTCAGAGCTGTTTTTCCTCTCTATGTAGCAAAGTGAATCTAGATTGTCATCAATGCTGTTCTCAGCAGGCTGGCTGCAGAAGATGAATTTAGATTTCATTATGCTATAATACAGTATGTGTAGGAAACAGACTTATGGAGGCACGTCATGGAACCTGTCCCAGGTATAAGCGCATTAGATGTGATGCCAGGTCTTGGCAAGGATAAGGAGTCAGTTTCGGTAACTATCAGTGGCAGACCCCTTCTTCCTTCCATGCAACAATAAAACAGGAGACTAAAACATCTTCTCTACATTGTTTCCTCCCACAGTGAAACCAGTCCAGGGTCCACTGTCTCATGACCATTGCAGTGACTACTTGCAAAGCATCCCATACTGTTGTATGCCTTGGCACACCATACTCCCCTGAGCACGGAGTCCTTTTTTCCTCCCCAGGGTGCATGAACTCCCCTCAGGCTGTGACCTTGCCTAGCACCCTGCTCTGTTATGGTAATGGAGCATGCTGGACACAAGAGTCCTTGGAAAGAGCAGCTTTGTGCTTTGTTAGTGCATACACCATTGCCAAGACTGTGATGCTGTCTATCCCCCTCCCTGAGTGAGAAGCAACTGTGCACCCGTTGCTTTGTCTTGTGCCAGGCAGGGCAGCCGAGGAGACAGAGTCTACTCACCCGCGGTCTCCCATCTGGGTGAACAGGGAGATGTCCACTTGGTTTGCCTTGTGATGTGTCCGCTAATAGAGGCTACCTCTCCTTTGTACCTTGCCTGCTACTCTTTACATTACTGTGGCTATCACGACCCTCCTTTTAAACAGACATTTTCTTCAGCAGCTGGCACATCCAGACGCTGCAGTCTGTCCAGCCAGCCATGGAGGCTGAGGAGCTGTGTCCATGCTCATGACCTGCTTGCTTCTGGCATATTCCTGCATTGCTTCCTGATTTAGGGACCCATGGGAGCAGTGTTTTGTGGATTTTCAGGCTGGTTGGTTTAGCCACTTGTTGATGCCACAGTGACCCTTCTACTACAGGGACTCTACTGCCAAGGGATTTTCTGTCCCTCCCCAGAGGAGACAGGCACCTTTTTACATCATGCAAGATAAACACTTCAGGTGACTCTGGATGCTTTTTAAAAACACCTTGAGTGGAGTTTGCAAGACCATGGGCTTGGGACAAGTCATTAATCCTCTGAGCTGATTAACTTCTAGCATCTGTAGTGTGTGCAGAGATGGAGGGAAGCAAAGCTTCGTTTCTGGTATGTATGACCATTTAGATTACCTCTTTCCTATTGTGGACAATCAAAAGGGACGACTGGAATTAAATTTGTTGTAATGGACATTGACATAATGTAGATAAAGTGCTTAAAGAAATGCTGATTTCCTGAAGGGATGGGTTTCACATTCACATGTGAAACCCAACTAAAAAAAGGTTTTATGTAACTCCTCCTGGCAGACTTTGAAAATGTACAGTCATAGCCCTAAAAAGTCCTCTTTACCACCCCCAACATTCAAATTACTGCAAGAAAATACCATCAGAAAAAGAAGGGCTGGAGCAAAATCTTTGGAGCTAAGACACCTCTCCTAAACCTGGAATTGCTTGCTAAAATTTACGTGAAATTAGCTGGAGGATTTCTTTGCTCTTTTGTTCATGAAGAGGACTGTGAGCTCCTGCCATGAATGAGTGACTTTAGTTGAGAGTACTGATCTCCTCTCTCTTCCAGGTCAATGCAGTTGCTAACATTTCAAAACAGAAAGCTGCTTACCCTGCCTGAGTGGCTGGGGGGCGCCCTAAAAAAAAACCCCCTGCCACTTGTATGGCACGATGCTGGAGGGCTGGACTTTCAGGGTCCTGCTTACCCCTCCAGGAAGAGCACCTGGTGCACTACACATTTTCTGAAAGATTGTGAGAGCTTTAGAAAGTTTAAATATTTGAGGACTCTGTCAAATTGGTTTGCAACTGCACGAAGGTTTGTACATCTCTCTCTCTATTCCTTGTTCCCTCCATGACAGTCACGGTGTGTTGGAAACCAGCCCATAATACTGGCTATGGAAAGGGTAGGATGAGGAAAGGAGCACTAACTTGTTCAGCTGTTTGCTGTGTTGACAGGGTGAAGGCAGTCAAAATTGTTCTCCTGGCTTGTTTTTCCCATGTAGATGAAAGAAATTATCTCTATATATCATGGTTTATCATACAGAATCCTCTTCATCATGAAAAAAGGGATTTGGATTATTATGTTAAAATTTTCTATGGGTCAAACCTCCAATTCTGAAAAAGCATGTTGCAGTCAAGACAATCAGAGGGCTGTGCCTCCAGGTTTCGCTTTTATATATTTCTAACCTCATTTCAGGGCAGGCTCCTTCAACTGCAGTGCATGGTAAAGACATGATGGGAGAAGAGGCAATGTCATTATAATGTCTAATGAAAAAGTGTAAAAGTGCAGTGATGCTAGCTTTGAACACCGCACATGGTCTTCAGTTATTGCGTCCCGCATGGCTCTAAGAAGAATACATCATTAATAATTTGTAGTAACACATGGCTTCTAATTTATTGAATTCTTTTTTCTGTTTAAAACAAATGGAAGAAACTACATAACTAATCTCCTTGCAGCTCATGTTGTATCAGAGATGGCTGTGCTTTTAGGAGAAAATTCACTCCTCCAAAGTGTCAAAGCATGTACTCCAGCATTTAGGGAGGATGCTTAGCCAAAGACAGTCTGCTTTCATCTCTGTTAGCCTGATTAAGAGGAAAAGTATGGTCCCTACACCAGATATCAGATTTGTTATGCTGAGTGGGTGCCGTAGAGAACAGAACAGCAAGTAACTTACCACGTCAATTATCTGCAGCAAAGAAAGCTGAAGCTCAACTACAAGGGGTTGGGAGTCATTCACTACCGGTCGTTCAAGACGATTATAGTTTCTCAGCAGTTCTCTATACAAGTGTCTCTGGCTTTCACCCTGCTGAGACGCTAGGGGAAAAGAAAGAAGTGATCTGTCATTCGGGCTGGTCACACTGTCCCCATTGTCTGTTTTGTTGTAAAACCCCTCTTAATGGGTTTGTAATTTGAAAACAGTTCCCCAAAAATCCCCACAATACTGCACATGGGTGTGACAGACACAGCTTTCCTGCATACATGACTGATGAGCTCTTAAAAAAAATTAACTACTGACACCCTAACTCATTACTAACACTCAAAAACTACTGAACAGCTTTTGGGGCTCTGAGTAAATGTCCCCCTCCCTTGTTGCCCCTCCTGCTGATGGTCAGTAGAGACATGGCTCCAAAACCACCAGACAGCTTCCTGGAAGGCAGTCAGAGTGCTTTTATTTGCTTGTTGTTATACCCTAGAGACTGGCTGCTGTAAGTCAGCGCTGGTATTACTTGTACATATTGTGTATTTACCCAGCATGAGTAACAGGTATTCTTAGTTCTTGGAGCTGAGGTATCAGGCCCTTTTCTGTGCTCAGAAAACAGTAACAAGCCTTCTTCAAACCCTCTTCAGTTTTGTGTGGCAGTCTTTTCCAGGGTTTGGGTTACTTCCCTTGCCTTTTTCCCTTCTAATGGCAGCACACTTTGTTACACCTAATGAGGTGGGGTTATGAAGGCTGGAGTATTTGGCAGATATGTATAATGATATTGAATTTCTGCTTAACTCGGCTTCCACTGGGAACAGCCTCAACACAGAAGGTGTTCATGCAAACACATGAGCATGTTAAAGACCAGCAGAATTTCAGTCTATGCTTAAATTGCAAGATGCCCCTGTTCCCCAGCTTTGGGGTTGGTGTGGAGAGCATCCATCTAACCTGCGTGACCAGGTTTCCTTGCCACAACAACCATGGATGGGGCAGGGTAGCAGTGATGGCTTGGGTCTCTTCCCACAGGAAGGGGAGCACTTTGCTGGGACACGCTGCCCAGGAGCTTGGGTCCCCCATAACAGTGTAGGTGTTGGTGCTCTGGCCAGTGGCAGACTGAGCTCTACCTAAGAGCTGCATCTAACAGAGTGAGAGGGTTATGGGCTGCAGGTTCCCTGAGGCCAAACCAGTCCTGTCAGCATGAGTGCATATTCCCTGAACTGTAGAAATCCAAACCCTGGCAGGAAATCTGCACTCTAAACTATTATTACTTTGGACTGAAGCATTTTTTATCCACTGCAGCTCCCAGTCTCTGTGTGTGACTTTTTTTTAACTCTTGAGCAGAGCTCTGCACATTGATACCAGGACTCCTCTCACAGTGGTTATGATGAATATCTTTTTGACAATGCAAACAAACCATAACAACCAGTTCTGCCTTCTCCAGACTTTTACTGTGCTCAGCAAACCTTGCAAGCCTGGAACAAGCTGCTCTCCAACACAGCAGCAATGCCTTTTAAAGCTAATAATAAATTTATTTTATAAAAAGTTTATAAGCCTGTTTAATTTGTGTTGAGTTTTCCTGATACTAAAGGGAGCTTTGTGGCTTTCCAGTCTGGCAGTGCCTAGTGAACAAGGAGGAAGAGTGGTTTTGTTTGTTTTGGTAAGTTACACCAATACATCATCTTCATGGGCCCTCTCTGCTCTTGCATAATACATTACATGATCATGGGGATCCAGAGGAGCAGATGCTGTAAGTGCTGCTCCAATAGCCCATGCTGACACATCAGTATTGGATGCTATGTTTTCACCATCAGCAAAGACAAGCTGTGGCCACAGTATCTCTCCTTCACCAGCTTAAGTAAGCTTCCCTGCAAGGCATTGATTTAGATCCTCTGTTATGGCTGTCATATTTGCTTTCCAGTGCCTCAGCAGACCCCGACTCCCTTGTAAGATCCTTCTGTGGAAAGGAAACCAGTGAAAATCATTACACATTGTTCTATGGAAAGAGGGTCTGTTTTTGAACAAATTTGCTGTCCCTTCACTCACCTGCCCACCCCACCACCACCACCACCCTATGTTCCTGTGCTTTAGGGAGGAAATGACTGCCTGCACTGCTGCTCTCATCTTGAGTATTTATGTAATATTTGCCTTTAACCTTCCTTTTAAACTGGCTGCCTCAGCTTTTACAAGGGAAAAGTGCCCTTCACCAATCTCTGGAAGTCAGCTGGGCTGCTAGAGTTCCCTGGTACCATCGCCGCCGTGGTGCATTAAAGCAGTACGACCCCAAGGAAGGTCTGACTTACTTGGAAAGATCCGAGCATAATCCTTTGCTGTGTGCTTCAGCAAGCTGTCTTTGTGCTGTGTGCTCCAACCATGCTGAAGCCAGGGCCCTTTCCCTGTTAAACTTTGTGAGCTGAAGTAGCCCAGTACTGCAGTTTTGCACCTGGTTTTCTATCCTTTCTTCAACTCTCCCCTCTGTAATGTGACCCTATTACTTTGCGACCTCTTGTATCCAAAATTGTTAGCATAGCCTTAGCTGATCTATTCTTAGCCTGCTGAGTTGGCATTGGTGACCACATGTTTGTGTGCCACATGGTTTTGCTTACAAAATTACATAGATTCAGAAGCAGTGGAGACTTTGGGGTGTCCTGGCAAATAGCCATGGCAGCTGTTGGTACCACAAAGACCTGGCTAATCTAATCACACTGCCATCTCTCTGCTACAGCTGCTTTGGAGAAGGAAATGAGGTAGGTGACAAGTCAGACTTGTATTTTCATAGACTTTTTCTTTAAATTGTAATCTTCAAATACTTAAAGTTTCATAGTCCAGAGAGATTTCTGCTTTTTTCTCCTCTAATGCTTGTGCTAATGCATTGTGACACTACATCCCTGTGTGCTAAATGGAGTGTTTGCTGGTGATGGGGAAGTCTGGACCTCTCAGGAGTAGTGGTAGAATAAGCTTTACCACTGCCTATCCCTCAGTCACAGAAATGTAACCAAAAGTAGTGACACTGTTTCATCTTTTAAACTAGGCTGGAAGCTAGATGTCAATACTTAAGGTTGCTAGGTCAGTCTCCCAAAAGCAATGCCAGACTTACTTGCCTATGTATTTTACAGGAAAGTACAAGTAACTGGCAAAGGGCACGATGCTTTCTAGATAAAGGATCTTTGAGCAACAGAGAGCCTTTTATGTCTCACTGCCTCAGACTGTGTCCCCCTCATTTCTGAATTATCTTTGAAGCAGTAGGAAAACATACAATCTCATTAAAATTTGAGGGAAGAGCAGTGTATGATGTTTATCTCAAGTTTAGCAAGACTTTTGACACCATCTCTGAGAACATCCTCATAGACTTTTGTATGAGGATGAGCAGACAACTGCTAGCTAAAAGTGAACAGTGAGGTGGATTGAAAAGTGGCTGAACTGTCAGGCTCAGAGGGTTGTAGTCAGCAGCACAAAGTCCAGCTGAAGGCCAGCCAGTGGTGGAGTACTCCAGGGGTGAATACTGGGGCCAATGCTGTTTAACATCGTTATGAGTGATGGGACAGAGTGCACCATCAGCAAGTTTTCAGATGGTGCAAAAGTGGGAGGAGTGGCCGATACAGCACATGGTTTTGCTACCATTCAGAGAGACCTCGAAAAACTGAAGAAATGGCTGACAGGAACCTCATGAAGTTCAATGAAAGGAAGTGCAAAGTCCTGCACCTGAAGAGGAGTAACCCCAGGCACCAGGATAGGCTGGGGGCCCACTGGCTGGAGAGCAGGTTGGCAGAAAAGCCCTGGGGGTCCTTATAGATATCAAGTTGGCCATAAACTGGCAATGCACCCTTACAGCAAAGGCCACCGGCATCCTGAGCTGCATCATGCAGAGCCTCACCAGTAGGTCAAGAGAGGTGATCCTTCCTCTCTAGTCAGCACTGGTGAGACACACCTGGAGTGCTGGGTCCAGTTCTGGGCTCCTCAGTACAAAGGAGACATGGAGTTACTAGACCAAAGACTAGGTTGTCCCTCAAGCTTTACTCTCTGAATAATCCGAAATGGTTCCCTAAACTGCTCCTGGAGTTTGCAGGCAACTGGGAGGCACAAGGTAACCAATCCGCTGGTGGTTTTGTGAAAAGCTCTATGGACAACAGAGGTATTCATGGACTACGTTCAACTCTTAAATACCTCTCTGAATCTCCTCCCATGCTTCTGCATGTGCAAAGAAGTCTGCAAGAACCCCACTGATTGATCAACATGACCTATAAACTGCTACCAATCTCTTGGGAATACATGCTATAGTTGAATTTCATCTTTCTTTCTAGGATGGAATTGCTGAGAATTGCACAGCAAGGTAAGATGCCTAGGAGCTATTTCTCTATTGCAGAATGCTACCACCTCCTCTAACAGGAGATACAAGTCCCTTCAAATGCATTACTGTGAGACCAGGGAACTCCCCAGATAGGGTGGTACTGTGTGGTATCTTCCGTGCTGGATCAGGGAACCCTATGATGTGAAGGAAGAACCTGTAGCAAGAAAACAGAAGATGGCAGCTTCCCTATGGGATTATTTCTGAAATGTATTTGAAAAGCTGTCCATCACCTCCTTTGTTCCCCTACAACATGCTTGCCTTGAATTATTTCAGCAGGGAATAAAGCAAATCATCTTGCTGTTAGCTTACAGTCTGAGCTCTGTCTTTCCTTCTACACGCATGGTCTGCATGTGAGATTTCATCCTCTATTAAATGCAGACATGTTGCAATGTCCCAGACAGGTTAGGCTGATAGACTGGGACTGAAACATGGGATAATTGTACATTTAAAAAAAAAAAATTGCAAGCCTAGAAGCAAGTTAATAACTGCATCCATGTACTTGGACAAAGTGTGGATTCATAGCTAGAGGGAGAGAGGCACCTCTGATGAGGCTTGCACAGACAGTGTCTCATACTGACTGTGAGCCTTCATGGTACCTGTAAAGTGGTTTGAATTCTCTGAGACACTGCAATTAAATTAGATCAAGCTGGTACTGGCTGATGTCAGCTCCAAGTCAGCAGCTGTGCATGCCCAGGCTCAGACTGAAGAGCTTCAGACTGAAAAGAAAAAGGAAAAGGAAAAGGAAAAGGAAGAGGAAAAGGAAAAGGAAGAGGAAAAGGAAAAGGAAAAGGAAAAGGAAAAGGAAAAGGAAAAGGAAAAGGAAAAGGAAAAGAAAAAGGAAAAGAAAAAGGAAAAGAAAAAGGAAAAGAAAAAGGAAAAGAAAAAGGAAAAGAAAAAGGAAAAGAAAAAGGAAAAGAAAAAGGAAAAGAAAAAGGAAAAGAAAAAGGAAAAGAAAAAGGAAAAGAAAAAGGAAAAGAAAAAGGAAAAGAAAAAGGAAAAGAAAAAGGAAAAGAAAAAGGAAAAGAAAAAGGAAAAGAAAAAGAAAGAAAAAGAAAAAGAAAAAGAAAAAGAAAAAGAAGAAAGAAAAGAAACCTGACTAAAACTAGCAAAGCCCTTCCTCATTCCTTGTGTACTGCGTATGGTTTTACTGGTTACACTGGTGTCTTCCTTTACAATTTTGCTTGGCCTGTTGAGGAGACATAGGGCTCTCAGCATATGGCTGCAGGCTAACAACAAACCTCTTCCACCTTCTCTGTCCAGGTGGGATCCTCTGGGCATGGATTGCCACTTCCATGCTTGAGTGTCATCCTGTCCTCCCCACTGTGCCACCGTAATACTCCTTGTTTCTTCTGTGGGTTTGGGTTCAGATCCGGGGAAGTGTTTGTTGGGGCTGGAGGCTGTTCAGTGCTGTCTGGTAAGAATGGCTATCAAAATTGCAGATAGCTCTGGCCAGACTATCTGTATGCCATAGCCAGGAAGGCAGATGCTCCCTCCTTTCCTACGAGCTGTGCTGTCACGTCTGGTCTCGGCTGGTCGATCCTCCTGCTCTGCTTTGCATGCAGAGCTCCCTGAGCTACAAGGCAAGAGTCCAGCCCTTGCCAGTTCCCCAGGTTTGCTCCAAAAGTGGTCAGCTCCTTGACTGAGCATCCCTGGTATGGGCCACATAATGGCTTGCTGTGCACAGTAAAGAATAAATAATGAAATATTAACAAGAGGGTAGGTGGAAGGACATGGATTTCCAAGAGGTTTTCAGCCACGGTAACTGTATTTATTGACCATTCCACCTCTGGTTCATAGTGTACCTGGTTTTATTTTCATAATCTTTGAACTTTCTGTTGGGCCAGCTGCTAGCTGAATGTTTTCTAGCTGTTACTCATTTGTTTTGGCAGAGGCCTGAGCCCTACACACAAGTTATTACTTTATTCATACAAGATTATGGGAGTTATTGGTACCTAAAGAACCAATGGTTTTCAGACCATATATCATATTCTTCCCGTATCACTTTATATTTAAACATATGCATACTAACATGTCTCTGAATGACAATACATGCCTTTTTTTTCTTCCCTTCTCAAAAACAGTTCCTAGAATTGTTTGCATATACAATCTCTTTGCAGAGCACACTAAGTTAAAATCAACAGCACATTCCTGGTCCATCACATTGTTTTTAAATATTTTGTCCCCTGCTACTTCATAAAAGGTCATAAACTGCAGTGATATTGTGGTTGTGGTACTTATCCACTCCCCTTGTACCTTCTACCATATCACATCTATGTCATTTTTTTCTCTCTGTATTGTTACTTTGATGCATTCCCTCTGTTTTCATTTGTTTGTTTGTTTGTTTGTTTGTTTGTTTTACTGTTTTCTAAAAGAAATTCTGTGGAGTTCTGGGCTTTTTTGAAAAACAGTGTCATTATACTGAGAGGTATTGTTATATTTTGTTGTATAATGATTGTATACAATCTTGTTATAATTGGAACATTTACAGAGCAAAAAGCCATTAGGAAAACCTATGGGTATCAGAGCTAAATCCTAGAACTTCCAAGTATTTTCCTAACAACCTGCAGACTCTTCTGCCATAGGTCCTCTTCTATTATTTATTTTCCTTTTAGTTTATCACTGTATTCTTACAGGGATTTTTAGCTGTTTCTGTGGGAATGCAAATAGAATGATCACAGAAGACACACACATACACTATATGCATTTATGAATTATGAGGGAAGTAACAGGAGTAGTATCAGAGAAAAAGCAGGTTGTTTCACAGGCAACTTCATCAGCATAAATTGGAATAGTAACAGCACTTACAAAAATGTGGCATGTTCTAATGCTTTGGTAGCTATAAAAAACCACCCACCTTATTTTGTGTATTTTGCAGATTTCTGAGAATGTAAAGCTTGTCACTGCCACATGTCACTTAATCCCCAGAGACACAGATGTGTACCATCTGCTTTTGTTCTTATGTGCAGCGTTGTTGCTTTTATCTGTGGCTGCAAATGCATTATTCCTTTCAATGCCCTTTGATTTAAAATGCATGCCATCACACCTTCATGGAAGACTACTCACATAAGTAACAATGGAATCACATCAGCTGCCTCAGCCCTGTGTGTGTCTGTGTCTGTGTTGTGCATGTTTGCGTGTTGTGTATTTGAATACCTCTCATTTAAAACCTCTTTTTCATCTACTTCCCTTCTGGGTAATCTTTGACACTAATCTTTGGCTTTCACTATGCAGATTGTTTCTGCATCTTACACACAAAACACATTAGATACCCAGAGGAATGTGAGAAATGCCATGTTTTCCTAGGCAAAAAGGACGTAATCTTCCTGATATCGGTCATTTCTGTTCTTTCATAGCAGATAAAGAGCTCTCAGCGGAGATGGGTATTAAAGGGTTTGCTAGGAAAGGTTTCATCTCAAAGACTTTAGGCACATGACAACATGCTAAAAGGAGAATATAGGCCATTACATAATGAAAGGATGGGATTATACTTGTGGTCCTGCTGGCTTGGTGCAGATCTTTTAAAGGCTGAGATATGTGTGTAAGGTGAAGAGACACACATTAAGATATTAACAGTGGGATACCTCTCATGTGTATGATCGTTATGAAAACTATTATTTATTTTCCTTTTAGTTTATCACTGTATTCTTACAGGGATTTTTAGCTATTTCTGTGGGAATGCAAATAGAATGATCACAGGAAGACACACACACACACGCTATATGCAGTTATGAATTATAAGGGAAGTAACAGGAGTAGTATCAGAGAAAATTGATTTGCTGACCTCAAAATGACCTCATTGCTCCAGGTCAGAAACCTCTGCTACAGGCAGAAATGGAAAAAACTGTATTTTTAGTGCAATGCTAGTTTACATTAGCTCCATGCAATATAACTGTAATTACTACAATACTAGATGTGGAGGGAGCACGGGAGGAGGGAGTTGGAGCAGTGGCAACGAATTCCCCTTGGCAGACAAGTTACAGAGAGTTGTGGCTGTCTGAAGGTGACTCTTGCCAGCCATCCTGGGAGGATTTGTGGGAAGGAGCAGTAATGGAAGCCAATGGAAAGAAACTAAATCATAGGACAAAAACGAGATACCAGTGTTAAGATCATCAGTGTACTGGAATGGGCTTCTGGACTCCCTGCTCCCACTGCCTTGCAGAGCAGCTTGTCACATCCCTTCACCTCTACATGTTTCAGCACCCAAACCAGCAACCCAAGGGAAAGCACTTCTTAGGAAAGCACTATGAACTTCACTAACCAAGTGCTGTCAATGAGGTAGCCATGGCAATATGCACAGCATTCACAGACGGCTGTGAAAAGGGTCACAGGGAATCTGCACCTCCCCATCAAAAGCCCACTCAATGCTATGCCAGGCACATGTGGAGAGCTCAGATCTGGGAAAGCCATATGTGAACAGACAGGTGTAATAATGTTTTCAGTGGAAACAGATAGGCAAGTCTGGTTAGGGCTGAGAAGACGACAGGTAGGAAGAGGGTTTTTTTCCTACACCCAGTGCAGATAATAGCTGTGATAGAGGCTGCAATGAAATCTTCAGTTTACGATGCAACATAGTTCTTCAGGCTGCACTTCCCAACCTCAAAATGTCACAATATAATTAGAAAGAAGCCCACACCAGGGTCAGCAGGACCCTGGAAGAGGAGGAAGAAAAGTTAACCTCCCAGGAAGATAAAGATAAGTCATTGTGTCCCCAAGACATGAAGAGAGCAAAGATAAAAAACCAAACCTAGTTCTCCCAAGTGCTATTCCTTAGTTACAGGCATGCCTTTACTAGGCAGAGAAAGCTTGTTTCTTTTTTCATAGTTCAGAGGTGAGGGAGGGATCTTGCCTCAAAACCATTGCCTCAGTGTGTTGTTACCGAAGCAGCGGTGATATTGTTTAACTTCTCTGGGCAATGCAGAGGACAGGTTGGAGTGGAAATGTTACAGGCAGTAATATTGTGGAAATGAACCACCCAGTGTGCCCAAAGATGTTGCAGTGATTCTTTTCCCTTCTCCTTCTGCAATGCTGGTCAGAGGCAATGGTTATGATCCCAGAGACGGCTAGTTTCCTGAACAATGAACTTTTGCCTTGCCAGCCTGCCAGCTGTACTTGCATAGCAATGCTAAGCAGCAAAGGTACCGAGGATGGTGATGGTTCCTCCTGCTTTCTTCCCACATTGCTCAAGCCTCAGCTTTTGCCTGTGAGCAAAGTGAGAGCTGCATTGGCTGCAAGGCACAGGCAAGGCACAAATGTCCAAGGTGAACATGGATCTTGGAATGCAGAGAAAGTTGCAAGCTTGTCTTTCCAATATCAGAAACTCAAATGCTGGATGATATGATACATGGTGTTAAAGCGCTGTGAAACGGATGTTGGCTACCCTGATGGAAATTTTGGCTGCATCTTGAATGGCTGCTTATTTTCCTCCTTTTCAGTGCTTAGTACCTGAACTTGGAAATATGAAGATACATTTTCCCAAATCTGAAATAGTTTCCCACTTGGAAAGCAAAACTTACATAAAACATCTATAGATGAGACTCAGTCGTTTTAAGCAGCACTGCTGAGCTTTCACTAGGCCAGGCTAAATTTGCTGCCTGTCTATGTGAAAGATGCTGTGCTGCTAGCTGGCTGGTGATAGTTTGGAGGTTTTGGCAGCAGAAGTGGCTGCTATCAAATTACTTTTTCCAAGGGAAAGAAGTCTGAGGCTTTGGTGGTCCAGGTCTTCAAAGATAAAGGGAGCTGTAAATAGAGGTATGAAAATTCTCAGCAGGGAGTCTGAATTTATTTCACACTGAAGACAAAAGCTGCTTCTAAGATTGTCTTCATGAGGTAAATGACTAGCTCTGAGCAAATTAGACTTGTGACCAATCAAACAAGGTCTGTGGAGATCCGACCTAGGACACTTGAAATTGTAAGAAGTGCTTTATTTTGGCTGATTCAGCCCACATTTGCTTATGTGCATATAAAGTGGCTGAGCATGGTCTGTTTTTTTTTTTTTCCAGATTCTGAATGTCACAAGGTCTCAGTGACAGTTGAGCGTTGGTTATCCTTGATCTGGCTGTTTTCAGAATGCCAGATGCTATTGTCTTTTCCTCAGGTACAGGCCTCAAGTCCTGGCTTTGTTGGGATCAGTGGGGATATGAATTATGTGGCTCTCCTTGCTGCACCCTGCCAGCCAAACCTGCATTGGCTGGGTCACTGATCCTGACTAAATGCAGAAATGAACTACAGTGAAAATGAGGTACTTCCAGACAATGATGATCTGATTTTTTCTTAACTTTACTCTGTTGATTTAAAGCTTTGGTAACTTCAACCCAATGCTCCTGAATTACGTCAGTGCAAACAAAACAAAATTAAAACAATATTGGTGTCCCGCATGTCCAGGTGGAGTATGACTGTCATCTTGTGATACAGTAGCAATGCCTGCAGATGAGGGATGCTTGGTCTCCGAGAGAGACCAAAACTAGCCAGAAAAGCAGAAAGTGGCCCTGTGCTGTCTGGCCTGCCCTCTTGTATTCCCCAGCATACAGACTTCCTGAGTCTGCTAGAGCATTTTCACCCAAAGGGGAAATGATTTGCCCACTTGAGAAGAGGCTTCCTCTGGAGAAGGATGCCTCCTCTCCTTACCCACAGACCTGTTCCGATTCAATCTATCCTTTCTCTATCAACCTGCCCTCTCATTCCCATTGTCAGGCAACGCATAAGTATATCTGACAATGGCAGGGAAGCTGAAGTGTTTGGGCTGAGATACCAATCCAACAAATTTGAATTCTAAAGTAAATGGAAACTGGGGACCCTAATATCTTTGGACACTACCTTAGAAGGCTTAGACCTTGAATGAAACACTGCTGCAGAGAGTATGCTGCAGGATAGCTGTTTGGCTGTATTAGAAAGACAAGTCTTTTGCTTAGAGCTCTTGAAGCTGTCCAGTTGTCTTTTATGAATTGTGTGTGAAGCCTGAACAAGAATGGGTCCAATTCAAAGTTGCTGCCTATTTGCCACTAGAAACACTGACAACTGCAAACCATCTAACAACTATAAATTTCATTTTTTATCTCCTCTTCCTATTGCTACAGCTGCTCAAGCTAGATTTCAGTTTGCTGATGATTTTTCTAAGATGACACAATATTCAAGGGAATCTACTCCCATCATTTGTCATGACCTGCTCTGCCACTTTGCACAGTCAAGATGAGGAAGTTCTTCACAAAGAGCACAGGATGGCTAAGAATGATGGAATGTATTTTCTGCATCATTATATGACCTCCTAGTTTGTTTTTTTTTCCCAAACCTACTAACTCAGAGGTGATGAAAACACTAAGCAGCATCCTCCTATACAGCCAGCCTATATTCAACATCAGTGAGACACACTGCGTGACACAAAGTTAGCTCTGTGCCTAATAAGGCCTCCCCAGGGCAGCACAAGACACACACTGACCCTGTGGAGTGAGTCAAGTGGAGGCCATTGAGACAATGGGCTGCTGGAGCAGCCTTTGCTGCATCGGAGCATGTCCGATGCCTTTGATCAGCTTGGGGATGAGAAAGCAAAGGAGAGCTCTTTTGGCTGCCTTCGGCTGCCTTCAGCTGCCATGACGAAGGGCTCTGTGTTGAAGGAGCCAGACTCCTCTGGGATGTGCACAGGGACAGCACTAATCAGATACATGCATCATGGGGCATTGCCAGGATATCAGGGGAGACTTTTTTTCTCTGAAGTGTACTCACCATAGGGAATACCGCCATCCTTGGAGATCTTCCCAGCTTGACTGCCCAAGAAGCAACATCATGGAGCTGTCCCTGCTCTGAGAAGAGGGGTTGGACTGGGCAACCTCTGGAGGCCCCTTCCAGCCAAATTATTCTACCAGTCTACGAATCCGCATAGATCAAATCCTCTCTCACCTCAGCTGCCACAAACACCTCTTTTCTAATTTGCAACTTAATTTTATCTCTTGCCATGGTGGAGATCTAAGTGACATGGGATTCTTTTCCATGTAGCCACAGCTGAGCTTCAGGGAACACAGTGTACAGTCTTGTCAGCCCAATCTGCAAACTGGCTTTAGGCTGTTTGTGTCCTCAATGCAAAATGAGATCTCCTCAAGCCTGTCCCTTCCCTCTAAGTCCTTTTTCTCTCCAAATCTATGTTGCATTAAGGACAGAAATGAGGACTGTGGCTTTCCCTGCGACATTCTGGAATGTAATAAGTACTGAAGACATCCATTTCTGGAAGGTGATAAGGATTGCAGACATCCATTTCAGTGCTTTGGTAACCACAGCTTCTGAGCAAAGCCAACTGATAGCAAGGCAGGACAGAGTCACCTGCACCTCACTGTTGACATGCATAAGTACTCATGCTGACTACAAATTCTTTTTCCATTGCAATTTACTGACTTAATTGCAAGCCCCAGGTGGGAAGACTGTTATTTCCAAACACATCATCTAGTTCTGGTCTCAGCCTTGTTATCAGCTGCTTTGCTCAATGCAGCAAAATGCTTTGCTCAAGACAAGCAAAAGTCTTTCTTCAAGCCATATTTGCTCAGGAGTGTGTCCCAAGACAGCAACAAACTCCTGTCTACCCTTTTCATTCCCATGGATGCTGCTGATTGCCAGTGCTAGCCCTACCTGTCTCAGGCAGATTTGCTCTCTTCTTTAATTAGATTATGCAGCATCTCTAGGCAGTAGGCATCCTTGAACAACCGTGTCAGGAGTGATGCAAAGGGGTTTGATCAACTTAATCACACCCTAGAGCTGGAAAGGCTTTATATCTCCCTCCTTGCTTGTAACATACAAATGAAATTCTGCACTAACACTTTGTTCAGGATGTACAGTGAAATCGAATGGCATTTGGGTACATGCATTCCCTTGAAAATCTCAGCCATCATGTTCAGATGGAAATATTTCCTGTTTTGTGACTGATGTAACCCATTCTTAGACCCTGGAAAGTTACTTCAACATGCAGCTATGAGAAGGGATGCTGCTGTTCACTGTTCTCACTGCACCACAGAGACATAAAATACCTCTTTCACTGCTTGGAAAAGTTTACAGTTGCTGACATAATCATCCAATATGTTACCGCCATCACTAACTCATGTTCTCCTCCACATGTCTTAAGAGAAAAAAACAGATGGAGAAAAAAGGTCTGGAGCTGTCTTTAGGACATGAATCCTGTGCCTGGAACAGGAACTTCTGCTCTGAGACCATCATAAGCCCCCCTGCACTGGAGCAAGGCTGAAGGCTCCCAAGGCACCATCTGGCATCATCCCAAAGACAAGATGGATGCTACTTTCTCGTGCACTGTATCTGCTTCTGGACACCTCCCTACGTACAGAGTGCTATACCAATAGGTGCATATAACAATACGTGCTGGTGATGTCAGGGACCAGGTGCTTTTTCTGGACCTTCCCACTTTTTCTAGTGAGATCTGAGGAGAGTTAAAATGAAAAGATTTAGCCCAGATCACTATCAGCAAATGTGCATGGAAATACCCCCAACTTCCCTGGAGCATGGCGACTTCTCACAAGCTTGGGCCAGTTCCACAGTTGCAACTGTGCCTACAATAATACAGAGCAGCCTTAGAGCTGTGCCAGTGAACACACATAGAAGATTAGTGACTCAACATGAAGTCTGGTTCATTGAACTGAAAAGTCAATCTCAAGAGGCAAGCATGTACAGCAAGTTACTGCAGCAGACAGTAACTCACAGGAAATCATCTCAGAGATTTGCCTAGGGCTCTGCCTGCCTGTCTTAAATGTGTTGACACCTTTCTGCACTAGTGTTCTTGATCACAGAGCAGACTTACACCTATAAACAGACATGTGCTGTGAAAAGTGCATTCAATCCTGACTCCATGCATATGTGATGCCTTAGCATGCTCTCAGAATCCAGAGTGACCAGACTCTGGTGTCTGTGCTCCCAGATGTTATAGTAAGAGCAGGGATCTGGCAGTAATTTCCCATTTCTGCAAGACACGTGTGGCATCTTTTTAGCCAATATGGAAGAAAAGACCTACTTGGACAAGCAAAGGTCTTCCTCCTATATTTTCTATTTTAAACTTGCATCAGCTGCACTGTTATCTTTGAAACTGTGTATCACTCAGTGGGGTGATACAACTCAGAACATCAACATAGAGGATGTGGCGAACTGAGGTGAATGTGACCTTCAGACCTCAAATTAAAAGTATGAAAAATTCTAAATTATCTGACTTGAACACCTGGTTCTAGTCTGGTAACGTTTACGAGATCTAACATTTACGAGATCTAAAGGTGGAGCTCCTTCACCAACCACCTAAATTACCAATGACATTGTACTCTATTAAGGCACAGGACTTCTCACATCTATTCAACAGTATTCAACAGCTTACTCCTTGGAGTAAACCAGTTCAATTAACACAGCACACTGCAGTTCCATCAGTCCTACCAGCTGAGGCCCAAAGTTTAGACTCCATATATAGGTATTTAAGTACCAGCCTTGGTTCTTCCTGCTACACACATCTCTAAACTTGTGTCACCTCAGTCTAACTAGCTCACATTAGAGCAATTGTAGTTTGGTAGAATCTGGCCTTTTGAGACTGTCTTGTCAATGTTACTGCTGCTGCAGAAACAGCACCTGCCTGCATGGAAGTGAACCAAGAACAGTATCCTTGTGAGGATTTGCTCCTAAAGATTATCATCAGCTGTGTTCTGATGTGATCGCTAGAGCTCATCTAAATCAGCAAAGCTGTAAGAAAGCATGAAATGAGTGCAGCACAGGAATTCAATTCTGTATTGTGAGTGAGCCAAAGAAAAGCTGTTTTGCACTGGCTGGGTACACCAAGTCAGGCTGAGTTACTTCATAATTTACATCTTTTAGCTGGTTAGCTCACTTGTAGCATCCCCTGCCATAGGATTTGTCCCATACTGCTGAGCACTTACATTCCCACCAGACTGCAGAGGAGGGGCTCTGTCCTCAGCTTGCCTTTGCCTTTGTTGGGCTTTTCAAAGCCACGTGGCCAGAGTATGACCCTGATGTCAGGCTGCACAGAGCAAAGAAACTAAGAGGTCTGACTCTGCTCTGTGTAGTGTGTGTGGCACCTTAGTGGCCTCACTTAAAAAAAAAGGCCATAAAAGCACAGTAATTAGAATGCATGGGTTGGCTGGAGACTAGCAAAGTGCATGCTTAATTTCCCCAGATGTTCAAACCCAGCAGGTGCCTGTGCACTGAGCTGAAGGTAATGCTCCTCAGAGACGGTAGATGCCCATGTGGTCACTGTGACATATTTCTCAGGGGAAGGACTCCCTTGCAAGGTCATCTGCACCCTGGCTCTCAGACTGCACCATGCTCAGAGAAAGGAGCAGAAGTGCGTCTGATCCCTCTCTTCCAATCTCTCCCTGGAGCAGGGTTTTCAAGTCCCTCCACTTGAGGTTATCATGTAGCTGCTGGGACTCACAGGGTCCTTCAATCCTCTGGGTGCTCCTTCAAGGATTGCACCTGGCCTGGAAGGGACGTCTGGCTCTGAGACATGTCATCTAGGATCCAGGGAGGCTGAGGACCAGTTTTCTGATTTTCCCTGGGGCCCATGTCCCAAGAAAGCATCACTAGCTCCAGGCTCTTCAGGAAGGAGGGCTGCAATGACCTAACATGAATGACATGTCTGTCAGGGCTCCTAGCAGTAGTGCAAGCGGAATCAAGTTGAAGCAAAAAGTTGTGGAAAGGACTGGGAAAAATGACTGAGCAGTTCATGTTTTGTTTTGTTTTGTTTTTTACCTAGTCCTTTTCACAACTTTCCTGTAAAACAGCCCTGCAACAGGAGTTTTCAGTAGTTGAGAAATTGTTGTAATTGTTGACTACAATTGAGCAGTTGAGTAGTTTGTTGACTACAATTGAGTAGTTGAGAAATTGTTGAAACAACTCCGCACTACGTGAGAGTGATATCAGTTATGATGGACCTGCTGTGACTTCCATGTGGGTGCACTGAGGAATCCTGGGGGAGTTTGGAGCTTACTGTTAAAAGACTCTGCTACTGAAAACATGCTAAGATCATCTGGACTTTTTTCTCTTCTGACCCAACTGCACAATTCCTGTGGCTCTTCTTTTTTTTCTTTTCTTTAAAAAGAAAAAAAACTATCCACAAAGCAGAGGTCAAATACAGACCATCTTAATCAGAGGTTCATTTCATTCTGCTTTAGCAGTTGTCTGTAAAAGTGCATACTTGTAAGCTGCTGGTAAAAGCACCTAACACAAAATCCTCTGAATTATTTATAAAAGCAGTTTGCGTCTTCATGTGCTGCTCAGAGAAACTAAGCATCCCCCCTGTCGAATTAGTGATTACTCAGTATTTAAAAGGCAGTATTTACGTGATACACAACTGCTCAAAATGGGACTGCACACAAAGTGAGTCATAACTAGCTGCCATCACCTGCCTGTTAGTTCAGCTCCTGAAGTAGCACAGAAATATCTTACAAACAAAGACAGCAAGGTTCTTAATTTAGCAAGGTGGGGAAACATTCTTTTGTAATACCATTGCTGCATTAGGCAGCTGAAATGTGGAGCTGTAATAATGAAATGCATAGATGTTTTGAAGATTCAGGTAAACTAACAAGGAATTATCTGCGTGGCATGAATAGTCCAGTGCAACATCACATATACCTAAGTTTCCCATGCCTCTGTGCTTCTGAAATATGCAGACCACTTTCTCTGCTTTAAAAAGACAATCCTTTCTCTGTGCAGAAATTGTGGGTAACATGACATGGTCTGTCACACCTGGAATACTCAGTTTTAGAATTTATAGTTGCTGCAGGCACAGATGTTTCATATAACAAGCTGTTAGGGAGGAAAAAAAGCACATTTTGTGTAGAATCCTGAACATCTTTCAGGACTGCGGCTATTTCAACCTCCCTTCTCATTTAAAAATGTATTGTTAGCCTTGCAATCCTCCATGTTTTGGAATAATCACACAGTTCCTACTTTTGTTTGTAACATGCTGAAACTTCAGAAGATAGCTTGGTCACAGGTGACACCTTAGACTACAGAAGCCCATTATTATTTTTATTAGATGTTTCCAACTTATACCCATCACTGCCTGGAAGGACTCTTACTAAACATACTAAACATTAGAAGAGAAAAACAAACCAGAAATTGTAAATTTATATATTTATGCAGCTATAAATCTTCCCAAATGATGCATAGAAAGTAAACACTTAAGAATTTTCTTCTGGTCATCTTTCTTTGTAGAACTCCACCATTTCACCCTCACACCTACAGGGTTCTGACAGCCATGCTGTCCAGCCTGGAGTTATAATTTCTCATTCCCAAAAAACCACAGATATGTTAAATTTTTAAAGGAGAGCAAGAACATATTCCTTTTGAAACACAATCATTTAAATTCATTTCTGAAAGTGTAAATGACTCACTTTTCATTAAAAAGCCCCACACCTTTTCCTTTCTTAAAAGAAGGTGGCCAGCACTGTAAGATCCACAAACTTATTCGATCTGATTACAAAACTCATAGGGACCAGCACGAGATTCTAACAAAGTTTAAACTATAAGCATATACCAGTCCTTCTGAAAATAGACTTGGGGTAGGATGGGACTAGTGTTTAGAAAAAATAAAAGAAAAACAAAAAAAACCCAAAAAACTGGACAACCACAGATGAGCTTACCTTTAAAGAAAGACAGGAACAAGGATGCCCAGAGACATAGTCCAGAATAAACAAATCCCAAGCACTTTTCTGTGAGCATTGTCAAAATAGGCTGGCTATCCTTCCTGAGCAGAGGGTGAAAGAGGATGAAGTCTTGGAGACAGCCTGCAATGACTGCTGGATTTGGCAATTACAGTAATAAGGCATCAAACCAGCTTCCCACCAGAAGAGAGAAGCGCGTTTGCTCATGTGCTTCTCCAGTCCCCAGAAGCCAAATCAGCTCAGTGCTGGGTCAGTAAATCCAAACACAAAGGGGCTGGTTACTTTGCTTAGGACTCACATTCCCAGGCACTCTGAGCCTTTTCTTGGTCAGAAGCAAATGCTAGCGATCCCCTCACACAGCTGTGTGTGTATGGCAAGAAGGGGGAGCGTGCTGCCTCGAGGATGCTTTCCACATCCCCATAGATTGTACCTAACTCGAGACAGCACGTCTGCAGCACTTCCAGTGCTTGCACTCGAGTGCCTCTAGAGCTGTTTCCCAGCAAATTGAGTTTGTGTCCCTCTCTACTCTCTCTCAGCTGCCAGTGCAACTTGCAGCAAGCACTTGTAGCATGGTCCCTCTGCCATGCACCTGTCCTTTCTCCCAGCAGAGGTGGCTGGGGAGATTCAATAATGCAGAAGCTGGGGAAGGTGAAACTAGCCAGTCTCCTGCCCTTTTTGATGCACCCCTTCCTGCGATCACATCCACCAGAGGCAGGGAACTGCAGGGAGTGCCCTCTTCCCCAGCTGCCCACTGCTGCTGGCTCCCCACCGTGGAATTTTGCACACACCCTGCCCCCTCTGAAACAGCTCTTCTACTTCTCCACTCCATTCTATTCACCAGCCAGGCAAAGGCAAGGCAAGGCAAAGGCTTGAATACATTTCATGATATTCATCATTTGGGCCTTTTTTTTTATTCTTTTGCCTGTTCTGCACACTCACCCACTTCTCTTCCACTGAAAACAGGTGCAGGACTTTGCACTTCCCCTTGTTGAACTTCTTGGGGCTCCTGCCCTGGCAGGGTACAACCCTAGGTTGACACAGCAGCACCAAGTTGTGACTCTGCACAGGAAGGATTTGGGTGCTGCCATAGCAAGGCTGCACCGGGCAGTGCAAGCTGGTAGGAGAGCAGAGCCCCAGGACGTGGGGCCAGAGGGTGCGGTGGAGGAGGCTAGGCCTGATGTGATGAGCGATGGGGCATAGGCTGGCCCTGGAGACCCGCAGGATATAAACATCTGCCCTGGGACCAGGTGCAGAGATGCAGACCTGGGGCTGGGCAGCACTTGCTTTTGGGGGGAACAATAAAATAGTACATGGCACATGTAGAAGGACCCATGAGCATCAACATCTCACCCCTCCTGGCCAGAGGGTGCATTGATGCACCCTCTCTCCCACCAGGCTAACCCTAGTGGCCATAGGGCCCAGCGGACACGTGAGGAAATGGCAGCCATAGCACCAGGAGAAGGGGGAGAAAGCAGCACAGGTGGGGACAGCAATGCCAACGGGACTGATAATAATACTGAGTCTTTTTCTGCAGTTTTCATGTTTTCACTTTCTTTTATTATATGGTAATTAGATCTGGGAGACCAGGACCACAAGGGGCTGGTGTGTGCCCTGGTTTAGCCAGCCCCTGAGGCACCCTGCCAGTGTCACTCATGATGGGGTGGCTTCCTGGGGGGCTGGGAAGGGTCCTTGGAGCTGCCAGCCCTCCTCTTTGGGGCTCGCCGTGGCCCCCCAGGGGAGCGTTCGCTGCCCCAGCTGCGCATGGAAGGCCCAGGCAGAGCCTGCTCTGGGTCCTCCTGGGCCTCTTCTTGCTCCCCATGGGTGGGAATGGGGGTAGAGGGAGGGCTGCCAGGACCCTCATGAAGGGCTGGACTGGGGGCAGGAGACCGTCCTCGGGAGGCAGTGGGGCCAGGGGTAGCCACGGTGCTATCCTGCTGCCCCCTGGCAGCACGAGCATTCCCCAGGCCCATTCGACGTCGGGCCTCCCCGCTGCACCGGTGCACGATGGTGTCAATCAGCTCATGGACAAAGCTCCTTGTGTGCCTGCCCAGGGCCTCCCGCAGCAGCTGGATCAGAGCCTCCTCATCCAGGCCAAAGTATCGTAGACTGGATGTGACGAGGCGCTGCACTGCTGCTGCTTCCTGGGCATCCTCAAAGAGCTGCCCCAGCTCCTGATGCAGCCAGGGCAGCAGGGGATGGAGGACAGTGGGGTGGACGCGGAAGAGGGATGCCCAGACATAGGCATGGAAGCCGCCCACTGGAGCCCAGGGCAGCGGCCCCGCAGCTGCTGGCCGGGGTGCTGCAGGGTGATGGAGGCTGTGGGCGGCTGGGTGTCTGGGAGCTCCTCCTGTCAGGCGGACGACAACTGATGGTGCCGCAGGTGGTGGGATGATGCGCTCCTCAAAGTCGTCATCCTCCCGCACCGAGTGCAAGATGGAAGTCACCCTCCTCTTGCAGAGGGGGCACTCGGGCTTGCTCTCAGCCCACCGCAGGATGCAGGTGTAACAGAATTGGTGGAGGCATGGCATCACATAGCTGGCCTCCTCCCAGCTGTCCAGGCATATTGGACAGCGGTTCTCCAGCTCCATGGCCGTGCCTTCCACCTGCTGTGGTGGGCTCGAGGGAGCTAGAGATGACAAGCCGCTCCCTCTCAGTGCCGCTGCAGCAGTGGGTGTCGTGCTAGAAAAGGAAGAGAGGCCACAATTGTTGGCTGGCCCGACAAGGGGTGGAAGAAACGCCCAGGTCCCTCAAGAAGAAAACCCTCCCAGCTCCCCACCCCAGGGTGAGGTTTCCCCGCACAGCTCACCTCTGCTGCTGCGAGCACACCTCCTGGGTACGCCGGCTGCCTGAACCAGGCAGGGCTGGGGAAAATCCTCTGATGGCTCTGGGGTCAGGCACCGAGAGCTGCAGTGAACAACTCCCCGAGCACGACCTCAGCACCAACAACAGCCTTGCACAATACTCCAAACCTCACATACCCGCTCAGCTGGAGTGCGGGCACGACCCAGCTGGGTGAGACTCGGTGCCCAGATATAAGCAACGATGGACGCATGGTCACAATCCATCGCTCGGGGACATCACAGTCTATTGCTTGGAGATGTCACAGTCCATCCCTCAGCAACATCAGCACCCATCGCTCGGTGACATCATCATCCATCGTGCGGGCACATCACAACCAGACATCCTCACCTGCGTGCTCCCCCTGGCAGCGGTCCAGCCCCAGCACACATGTCTGGAGTTACAGCAATGCCACTGCCCCTTCCATCCCACCATTGCTTGTCTTGTGTTCAGCATCGGTGTCTCACGCCAGCTACCAAGGCCTCGGCCATGTCCTTCCAGGGCCTCGTCAGGTCGCCCTGGCAGTGGCAGACATCGCCAGGCACATGTGGCAAGAGGGTTCATTCAACAACAATTCGTGCCTCCCTTGGAGGCTGCGGGATAAAGTCCCACAAGCTCTCCCCACACCCCAGCCACTGCTGGCCAGCCCTCTGGGCTCCCCTGCTTCCTCCCATGGGAGATCAAAGGCAGCACTTGGCTTGGTTTTGGGGATTTTCTCCTATTTGTAGAGCCATCAAACCAATGCCTCCAGCCCCAAGCTCTGTGTGTCCATTTGCTGAAGGTGGTTGCACCCCTCACCCCCCATGGAGACACCGCAGGACATGGTCACGTGGTGACCCAAAGACGGTTTTCTGTGTTCAGTTCCTGCCACCCCTCGGGTCAGAGTGGACATAGTGCTTGGGCCCCAGCTCAGATGTGGGGCTGGATGGGGCCCAGCATCCCCCGATTGGAGTCTGCAGGGTGATGGGGTGAACCCTGATAATAATACTGATAGACCTTGGGCTGCCCGGTCCTCTGAGTTGGAGGACCACAACTGTGGGAACAGTGACTTTCCATTTGTGGACATTGAAATTGTAAGGGACCAGTTGTATCAGCTGAATGTCCCTAAGTCCATGGGGTCAGATGAGATTCATCCCAGAGTACTGAAGGAGCTAGCGGCTGTTACAGCAGGACCCCTCTCAATCATCTACTAAAGGTTTTGGGAGTCTGGGGAGGTCCCTGCGGACTGGAAGCTAGTCAGTGTTATTCCAATTTGCAAGAAGGGCATGAGGGAAGACCCAGGGAACTACAGACCTGTTAATCTAACCTCAGTACCTGGAAAAATTATGGAGAAGATCGTACTGGGTGCTTTTGAAAGGCATTTAAAGGATAATGCAACCATCAAGGCAGAGTCAACATGGGTTCACAAAGGGAAAGTCCTGTTAATTAATTTGATATTTTTTTACAGTAATGTCACTTGCCTAGGGGATGAAGGGAAGGCGGTGGATGTAGTTTTTCTGGATTTTAGTAAGGCTTTTGATACTGTCCCTCACAGCATCCTTCTGGACAAGTTGTCCAACTGTGAGATGAGCAGGTACATGGTGCGCTGGGTGGAGAACTGACTGAACGGCAGGGCTCAAAGGGTCGTAGTGAATGGGGCTACATCTGGCTGGCAACCAGTCACCAGCGGTGTTCCTCAGGGCTCAGTTCTAGGGCCAGTCCTGTTCAATATTTTTATCAATGATCTGGAGGCAGGAGTTGAATGCATCATTAGCAAGTTTGCTGATGATACTAAACTGGGAGGTGCTGTTGACTCTCTTGAGGGATAAGAGGCCTTGCAGAGGGATCTAGATAGATTGGAGCATTGGGCAATGATTAATGGGATGAAATTTAACAAGTCCAAATGCCGGATACTGCATCTGGGATGGAGGAACGCCGGACATGAGTATAAACTGGGAGAAGAGTGGCTGGAGAGCAGCCTTGCAGAAAGGGATCTGGGGGTGCTGGTCAACAGCAGGCTCAATATGAGTCAGTACTGTGCCCGGCAGCCAAAAAGGCAAACCGCATCCTGGGATGCATCAAACACAGCATAACAGCCAGTCAAAAGAGGTGATTATCCCACTGTATTCAGCATTGGTGCAGCCTCACCTTGAATACTGTGTGTGATTCTGGGCCCCACAATTTAAGGAGGTTGTTAAGGTCCTTGAATGCGCGCAGAGGAGGGTAACAAAGCTGGAAGGCATGTCCTGTGAGGAGAGGCTGAGGACGCTGGGTTTGTCTAGTTTGGAGAAAAGGAGGCTGAGGGTCGACCTCATTGCTCTCTACAGCTTCCTGAGGAGGGGAAGTGGAGAGGGAGGTGCTGATCTCTTCTCCCTGGGATCCAGTGGCAGAACATGTGGGAATGGTTCAAAGCTGCATCAGGGGAGGTTCAGACTTGACATTAGGAAACATTTCTTTACCGGCAGGGTGATCAAACACTGTAACAGGCTTCCTAGGGAGGTGGTCAATACCCCAAGCCTGTCAGTGCTTAAGAGGCATTTGAACAATGCCCTTAATAGCATGCTTTAATTTTTGGTCAGCCCTGAAGTGGTCAGGCAGTTGGACTAGATGGTCATTGTAGGTCCCTTCCAGCTGAATTATTCTATTCTATTCTATTCTATTCTATTCTATTCTATTCTATTCTATTCTATTCATTGGTATTGCTCCATGTGAGACCCCAGGCCTCACAGTGCCTCCAGCCTGGGAAAGCCACCTCCTCCTTCCCCACATACATACTGCTTTGAATAAGGCTGTGTAGCAAAACCCTTTTAGAGAAAGAGGAAAACACAGCTTTTCCCTATATGCTGATGCTCAGAGCGAGGACTGCAATGGCGTACCAGTAACTGTGCATGTACAGGGGCAGTTCCCTGCTCTCTAGAGCAGGCTGAGCCCGTAGCAAGGAGACAGTAAATATAGTCTTTTCTGGCAGGCAGAGCTCTCTGCTGCCCAGGGCTGTGCTCTCCAACACTCGCTTGACATTCAGGGCAGAGCAGGGTGCAGGGATAGTGATTTAGGACCAGTTCTGTAAAGGGATTACACTTGGCATACAGCACTGAAGAATTGTAGATATTGGTGTACTGTCAGTTGTATTTGCTCTGGGCACAGCTTTGTACAGCCATAAACACTCAGTGACACTGGTACAAGCTTAGAAACTGGCTGTGCTGAGACTCTCAGGAGCAGCTGTCAGTGCCAACCCTGTGCAGAGCCTTCCCAGTTCTTGGTGAAGGAGTGACAAGAGAGACGTGTTTCCAGGGAATCACATCCTTCTTTAGTACTAAACTTCCCTAGAAAAGGAAGACCTTGGCACAAGGACATAGGTAATGCGTATTTCTAAAAACAAATGCAATGTATTAATCAACAGTTTTATCTAGCTTTATCCAGTAGGTCAATTACTGGATAATAGTATCACCAGTTTGGTAAACCACACAGAAAGTTGCCATAAAAACACACACAAAAAGTTGAAGGCAGTACCTATTGACCTTAAGATCACTGTTGATGCTCTCAAGTTCCATCATAAAGCAAACCCAAAAAGTTGTGTCAGTAAAACTGGCAGGCATTAATCGCTTCCTGCTGGCTCAGCCCCAGGTTTTTTACCCACTGTAGGTTTGGGTTCTACTTTCTTTGCGCATTTTTGATGTAAACACGGTGAAGATTATTGTTGGTTGTAAAACACCTTATGATCAGAAACTTCAGAAACTTGCTTCCCTTTCTCCACTGAGTCTTGTTAGAGACATCCTGCCATTTCCCTTGCCCTTGGGCTTTTACTCTGCTAGACACCATAATGTGGCCCACTTCTCAGTTCTAAGCAGTTATAACAGTCTGGATAATCTGTAAGTTGCAAGGTGGAAGACAAATAAATAGGCCATTGAAGGGCTGATGAAGCAGCTGAAAGGCTGTTCATTCTCCATAAGAACATTTCCAAAAGTCGTAACTAGAAAATTGTACCTTGACTGATTCCTACACTTCAACTGCCTCCTTTGAAGCTGAGTCACTTGCTTTGACAGCCCCTGTTTAGTTTTAGTCACTACTTCTACGTATATCCAGCACCAGCCAAAGTCAAAATGCTGATGAAGTGCAAGAGTCAACACAGAGGAGGACATCCACTCTGCCTGCAGGCAAGTGCACCAGATGGACAGCCTTGCTTGTTCATAAGACTATTTAAAACCAAGTTACAACATGTAGCAGGCTCTCCAGTTCATAGAATCACAGAATCATGGAATGGTTTGGGTTGGAAGGGACCTTTAAAGATCACCTAGTTCCAACCCTTCTGCCATGGGCAGGGACAACTTTCACTAGATCAGGTTGCTCAAAGCCCCATCCAACCTGACCTGGAACACTTCCAAGGATGGAAAATTTCTTTCTTACATCTAATCTAAACCAACCCCCTTTTAGTTTAAAACCATTGCCTCTTACATTTCTGGACTGACAGTTCTCTGAAATGTTTCCACCTTTCTTCTTAGGTGGGTTTGGCACTGAGCTACTACAGCCTGAACACTACAGAGTTTTGTGTGTTTTAACTCCTCGTTCTTCTCCTTCCCCCAGTGTAACACCCTATCAATAGGCTGTGTAGAACCCTGCAGAAGGCACAGCCACACATCCGGACCTCTGCACAAGATCACTCAGCCATGGTGCAACATGAGGGACATTGTTCACTGAGGAGCAAGGCTCGGGGAGAAGAGAGGAAGTATAAGGTGCTGGAAGGTCTGTGTGTGTGACATACCAACGTATCTGTGCATGCAGACAGACAGCCCTGACCTAACAAGACAGAAACATGAAAAATGGTGGAAATAAGAAACACCAAAAAGGAGAGTACTAGTTTAAAGAAGCTGCTGACCAACGATGGGCGTTATGAAGACAATCCCATCACAAGTATCAAGTAAAGGCATGAAGTCAGCAAACGCAGGACCACCGGGGAATGAGTCAACATGGTGGACTGTATTTGGAAGGGGATGAGGATGTTAAAAGGAAGAACATGACAAGGAGGGGAAAAAGGGGATATAAGGAGAAGCAAATCATGCGGGTGAGGCTAATCACAGGAACTGCTGAGCAGCCCTGAGCTAGATTGGCACAGCAAAACAGGAAAATAGGTCTGTTTTGCTCTGACCATATGTGTGTCTGACTTGCTTCTGTGCTCAGAGGAGACCCTGAGGTGCTTTCCTAAAACTGTAGGCACACAGGGGACACTTCCTAAAGCTGTGAAGTTCAGCTGGGTAGGGATAAATGGTGACCTGAAAGTAAACTTTCCATTTTGGTTTCCTCAACTGACAATACCACATGCAGAAACTGTATTTGCATCACACCAAAGGTTTACATAGAAAAGAAGATCCCATCCTACTGTAAATCAAATCAGATGAAAACCCACAAGCCTTGCTGGGAATGCAGTGCTGTTAGGTCACTCAACAAATACCTTTGTCTTCCCTCAAAGCTGAGCTCTGCTACAGCTACTTTCAGAGGGTTCACGAGTGGAAAACAAATCAAGGTGCATTTATCCATAACCACAGACAATCTCAGCATGTGTTAGTGATGTTGCCATGCTGATTTGAAGGGATTATTTGAACAACTTGGGAGGACAGTTGCAATTATTTTATCTTCAAGTTCTTACCTCCTGAAAATGTCATTACTCACACTGAGTGGTCTTGGTTCTAAGGCCCAGGACAAACACAACTGTAAGACAGAAAACTCCATGTGTATTTGATTTATACAAGCCTGAAGTCTTTCTACACAATTTCTTTGGTCTCTGTGTGAGTGAACAGGCTGCTAAGCATATCTTTGCCTTTAAGTTTCAGGTGAAGATGAGGCAGTTTTCAGTCAGAGGCTTAGGAAAATATCTGCCAGTGTGATAGACTGTGGTCTGGTTTTGCCTTTTTACTGATGCTACAGTATTGCTTATAGATCTTCTTGTGGTGAGAGTGCTGCTGTGTGTTTATGTGGCAATGGAAACAGCGTATTTTTCTTCCCCTACATCTACTACTTCCAAGCCCCTGAGCTGTGGGTGTTGCAGAATGAGGGAAGGGTTTTCCTACAGATGACAGTACTGAAACCCAGAGCCCTGAGTACTCTGTTCTCAGTACACAGAGCCTGCTTTGATGTAGATCTGGCCCAGCAATGTGCACTGGCTCTTATTCCACATCAACCAGCCGTGCCTGATGATGCTTTTCAAACAGCAGAACTGGCTTTCAAGTAGAAAGCATGGTAGAGCACCATGCTTGTCCTCTGAGGTCCTGGGCAAGTCCTGTAGAGGGACACCCTATGCAATTTTTTAAAGACAAACCACCACCCAATGGCATTTGGGTTAAAAACTACAAGGGGATGCTGCCAGCTGAACTCAGTGGTGAGGGTAAAGGGCTTGATTCCTACGACAGGAGGCAGAAGAGGAAGCCCTTGAGTCAGGGTC
>NW_008825499.1:1226247-1235240 GCF_000699105.1 Pygoscelis adeliae
CTTGTCTGTGGCAATCTGTGTGACCAGCTGTGTCCATGTTGTATGTGTGTCTTTGGGCACTAGGCTGGGCTCCAGCAGCCGGGAAGGAAGGTCCTGGGCTGGAGCTGCTAGAGGAGGCGGCCACATTCTTAACTTCCCTTAACAATATTATTTTCTCTATTCCTACTTTTGATGCCAAAAATAGGAATAGGACTGCATTTTTGCATAAAAAAGAAGATTTAAGCTTTTAACTCCTGGGAATGAGAGGTTAGGTAATAATTTGAGCAGAAGTCATGTAGATTAAATGTTGGGACAGCACTAATATGAGCATAATACTCTTTTAATGTGCCTTAGCTTTGCAGATATAGAAAAAGAAGCCAGAATAATCAAGGAAGAAGTCACTTCCCTTACTCGTGTTTGCTATGGCTACAAAGCAGAATGCTGGTATCATGTCACTATCCGGCTAGCTCAAACAGCTCAGAGTTCACACACATTGCAAATCATGTTCAATTTGATGGATAAATATTGGTCAGTACTTTCCACTGAGCTATTTGCTCCCACAGTCTACAGCACAGAAACACTTGGATGTGGGACACTTTCCACATACTCTGTGTATGTAAGCCAAGGAATGTGACCTCCTATTTAGAAGCCTCTGTCGACTGTGCAGATCTTTGCTGATTGCTAGGTCCATTCAATAATTTTTCCATATTCTCTCATATAATCTTTAAGCATTAGAAAAGCCCACACAAATTCCACTCCCCATTACATTGCCTATCTTCACATTTTGGCTTAATGTCCATTGCTGTTGATTTTTTTTCAAAACATTCCATAGTGCTCTAGTGATCCAGAATACCTATCACTTAAAGCACTAATACTAACCTTTGCATGCTGTCTTCCTGAGATTTTTATTGCCCTTTTACCTCTTAGCTTTAATTTGTTTTGTAAATCTTTTAGTTGTTAACCATGTTTTCATAGAATCATAGAATGGTTTGGGTTAGAAGGGACCTTCAAAAATCTAGTCCAACCCCCCTGCCAGTGGAGTAGAGAGTGAGAATCACCTCCTTCGACCTGTTCACCATGCTTCTTTTTATGCAGCTCAGGCCGCAACTGGCTTTCTGGGCTGCAAGCACACATTGCCGGCTCATGTCCAATTTTTCATCCACCTTTCAACAACTTTCAGAAGTTTGCTAATGATACCAAACTGGGAGGTGCTGTTGACTCTCTTGAGGGATAAGAGGCCTTGCAGAGGGATCTAGATAGATTGGAGCATTGGGCAATGATTAATGGGATGAAATTTAACAAGTCCAAATGCCGGATACTGCATCTGGGATGGAGGAACGCCGGACATGAGTATAAACTGGGAGAAGAGTGGCTGGAGAGCAGCCTTGCAGAAAGGGATCTGGGGGTGCTGGTCAACAGCAGGCTCAATATGAGTCAGTACTGTGCCCGGCAGCCAAAAAGGCAAACCGCATCCTGGGATGCATCAAACACAGCATAACAGCCAGTCAAAAGAGGTGATTATCCCACTGTATTCAGCATTGGTGCAGCCTCACCTTGAATACTGTGTGTGATTCTGGGCCCCACAATTTAAGGAGGTTGTTAAGGTCCTTGAATGCGCGCAGAGGAGGGTAACAAAGCTGGAAGGCATGTCCTGTGAGGAGAGGCTGAGGACGCTGGGTTTGTCTAGTTTGGAGAAAAGGAGGCTGAGGGTCGACCTCATTGCTCTCTACAGCTTCCTGAGGAGGGGAAGTGGAGAGGGAGGTGCTGATCTCTTCTCCCTGGGATCCAGTGGCAGAACATGTGGGAATGGTTCAAAGCTGCATCAGGGGAGGTTCAGACTTGACATTAGGAAACATTTCTTTACCGGCAGGGTGATCAAACACTGTAACAGGCTTCCTAGGGAGGTGGTCAATACCCCAAGCCTGTCAGTGCTTAAGAGGCATTTGAACAATGCCCTTAATAGCATGCTTTAATTTTTGGTCAGCCCTGAAGTGGTCAGGCAGTTGGACTAGATGGTCATTGTAGGTCCCTTCCAGCTGAATTATTCTATTCTATTCTATTCTATTCTATTCTATTCTATTCTATTCTATTCTATTCTATTCTATTCTATTCTATTCTATTCTATTCTATTCTATTCTATTCTATTCTATTCTATTCTATTCTATTCTATTCTATTCTATTCTATTCTATTCTATTCTATTCTATTCTATTCTATTCTATTCTATTCATTGGTATTGCTCCATGTGAGACCCCAGGCCTCACAGTGCCTCCAGCCTGGGAAAGCCACCTCCTCCTTCCCCACATACATACTGCTTTGAATAAGGCTGTGTAGCAAAACCCTTTTAGAGAAAGAGGAAAACACAGCTTTTCCCTATATGCTGATGCTCAGAGCGAGGACTGCAATGGCGTACCAGTAACTGTGCATGTACAGGGGCAGTTCCCTGCTCTCTAGAGCAGGCTGAGCCCGTAGCAAGGAGACAGTAAATATAGTCTTTTCTGGCAGGCAGAGCTCTCTGCTGCCCAGGGCTGTGCTCTCCAACACTCGCTTGACATTCAGGGCAGAGCAGGGTGCAGGGATAGTGATTTAGGACCAGTTCTGTAAAGGGATTACACTTGGCATACAGCACTGAAGAATTGTAGATATTGGTGTACTGTCAGTTGTATTTGCTCTGGGCACAGCTTTGTACAGCCATAAACACTCAGTGACACTGGTACAAGCTTAGAAACTGGCTGTGCTGAGACTCTCAGGAGCAGCTGTCAGTGCCAACCCTGTGCAGAGCCTTCCCAGTTCTTGGTGAAGGAGTGACAAGAGAGACGTGTTTCCAGGGAATCACATCCTTCTTTAGTACTAAACTTCCCTAGAAAAGGAAGACCTTGGCACAAGGACATAGGTAATGCGTATTTCTAAAAACAAATGCAATGTATTAATCAACAGTTTTATCTAGCTTTATCCAGTAGGTCAATTACTGGATAATAGTATCACCAGTTTGGTAAACCACACAGAAAGTTGCCATAAAAACACACACAAAAAGTTGAAGGCAGTACCTATTGACCTTAAGATCACTGTTGATGCTCTCAAGTTCCATCATAAAGCAAACCCAAAAAGTTGTGTCAGTAAAACTGGCAGGCATTAATCGCTTCCTGCTGGCTCAGCCCCAGGTTTTTTACCCACTGTAGGTTTGGGTTCTACTTTCTTTGCGCATTTTTGATGTAAACACGGTGAAGATTATTGTTGGTTGTAAAACACCTTATGATCAGAAACTTCAGAAACTTGCTTCCCTTTCTCCACTGAGTCTTGTTAGAGACATCCTGCCATTTCCCTTGCCCTTGGGCTTTTACTCTGCTAGACACCATAATGTGGCCCACTTCTCAGTTCTAAGCAGTTATAACAGTCTGGATAATCTGTAAGTTGCAAGGTGGAAGACAAATAAATAGGCCATTGAAGGGCTGATGAAGCAGCTGAAAGGCTGTTCATTCTCCATAAGAACATTTCCAAAAGTCGTAACTAGAAAATTGTACCTTGACTGATTCCTACACTTCAACTGCCTCCTTTGAAGCTGAGTCACTTGCTTTGACAGCCCCTGTTTAGTTTTAGTCACTACTTCTACGTATATCCAGCACCAGCCAAAGTCAAAATGCTGATGAAGTGCAAGAGTCAACACAGAGGAGGACATCCACTCTGCCTGCAGGCAAGTGCACCAGATGGACAGCCTTGCTTGTTCATAAGACTATTTAAAACCAAGTTACAACATGTAGCAGGCTCTCCAGTTCATAGAATCACAGAATCATGGAATGGTTTGGGTTGGAAGGGACCTTTAAAGATCACCTAGTTCCAACCCTTCTGCCATGGGCAGGGACAACTTTCACTAGATCAGGTTGCTCAAAGCCCCATCCAACCTGACCTGGAACACTTCCAAGGATGGAAAATTTCTTTCTTACATCTAATCTAAACCAACCCCCTTTTAGTTTAAAACCATTGCCTCTTACATTTCTGGACTGACAGTTCTCTGAAATGTTTCCACCTTTCTTCTTAGGTGGGTTTGGCACTGAGCTACTACAGCCTGAACACTACAGAGTTTTGTGTGTTTTAACTCCTCGTTCTTCTCCTTCCCCCAGTGTAACACCCTATCAATAGGCTGTGTAGAACCCTGCAGAAGGCACAGCCACATCCATGGACCTCTGCACAAGATCACTCAGCCATGGTGCAACATGAGGGACATTGTTCACTGAGGAGCAAGGCTCGGGGAGAAGAGTGGAAGTATAAGGTGCTGGAAGGTCTGTGTGTGTGACATACCAATGTATCTGTGCATGCAGACAGCCAGCCCTGACCTAACAAGACAGAAACATGAAAAATGGTGGAAATAAGAAACACCAAAAAGGAGAGTACTAGTTTAAAGAAGCTGCTGACCAACGATGGGCGTTATGAAGACAATCCCATCACAAGTATCAAGTAAGAGCGTACACGCCATTTCAGCGAAGCCACCGAGGCGAAGGGCTCCGGAGCAGAGGATCGCGCCGGGGACCCTTCCTAAAGTATCAAGTAAAGGCATGAAGTCAGCAAACGCAGGACCACCGGGGAATGAGTCAACATGGTGGACTGTATTTGGAAGGGGATGAGGATGTTAAAAGGAAGAACATGACAAGGAGGGGAAAAAGGGGATATAAGGAGAAGCAAATCATGCGGGTGAGGCTAATCACAGGAACTGCTGAGCAGCCCTGAGCTAGATTGGCACAGCAAAACAGGAAAATAGGTCTGTTTTGCTCTGACCATATGTGTGTCTGACTTGCTTCTGTGCTCAGAGGAGACCCTGAGGTGCTTTCCTAAAACTGTAGGCACACAGGGGACACTTCCTAAAGCTGTGAAGTTCAGCTGGGTAGGGATAAATGGTGACCTGAAAGTAAACTTTCCATTTTGGTTTCCTCAACTGACAATACCACATGCAGAAACTGTATTTGCATCACACCAAAGGTTTACATAGAAAAGAAGATCCCATCCTACTGTAAATCAAATCAGATGAAAACCCACAAGCCTTGCTGGGAATGCAGTGCTGTTAGGTCACTCAACAAATACCTTTGTCTTCCCTCAAAGCTGAGCTCTGCTACAGCTACTTTCAGAGGGTTCACGAGTGGAAAACAAATCAAGGTGCATTTATCCATAACCACAGACAATCTCAGCATGTGTTAGTGATGTTGCCATGCTGATTTGAAGGGATTATTTGAACAACTTGGGAGGACAGTTGCAATTATTTTATCTTCAAGTTCTTACCTCCTGAAAATGTCATTACTCACACTGAGTGGTCTTGGTTCTAAGGCCCAGGACAAACACAACTGTAAGACAGAAAACTCCATGTGTATTTGATTTATACAAGCCTGAAGTCTTTCTACACAATTTCTTTGGTCTCTGTGTGAGTGAACAGGCTGCTAAGCATATCTTTGCCTTTAAGTTTCAGGTGAAGATGAGGCAGTTTTCAGTCAGAGGCTTAGGAAAATATCTGCCAGTGTGATAGACTGTGGTCTGGTTTTGCCTTTTTACTGATGCTACAGTATTGCTTATAGATCTTCTTGTGGTGAGAGTGCTGCTGTGTGTTTATGTGGCAATGGAAACAGCGTATTTTTCTTCCCCTACATCTACTACTTCCAAGCCCCTGAGCTGTGGGTGTTGCAGAATGAGGGAAGGGTTTTCCTACAGATGACAGTACTGAAACCCAGAGCCCTGAGTACTCTGTTCTCAGTACACAGAGCCTGCTTTGATGTAGATCTGGCCCAGCAATGTGCACTGGCTCTTATTCCACATCAACCAGCCGTGCCTGATGATGCTTTTCAAACAGCAGAACTGGCTTTCAAGTAGAAAGCATGGTAGAGCACCATGCTTGTCCTCTGAGGTCCTGGGCAAGTCCTGTAGAGGGACACCCTATGCAATTTTTTAAAGACAAACCACCACCCAATGGCATTTGGGTTAAAAACTACAAGGGGATGCTGCCAGCTGAACTCAGTGGTGAGGGTAAAGGGCTTGATTCCTACGACAGGAGGCAGAAGAGGAAGCCCTTGAGTCAGGGTCGCCCATGTCACTGGCAGCTGGTCCCTGAGCACTTTTTCCCCCACATAGAATCATAGAATGGTTGGGTTGGAAGGGACCTTCCAAGATCACCTAGTCCAACCCCCTTCCTGTAGGCAGGGACATTTTTCACTAGATCAGATTGCTCAAAGCCCCATCCAACCTGACCTTGAATACTTCCAATGATGGGGCATCCCCAACTTCTCTGGACAACCTGTTCCAGTGTGTCTCCACCCTCACCATAAAAAATTTCTTCCTGAATCTAAATCTACCCTCTCTTAGTTTAAAACCATTGCCCCTTGTCCTGTCAGTACAGGTCCTGGTAACAAGTCTCTCCCCATCTTTCTTATAAGCCCACTTCATACATTGAAAGGCCACAATAAGGTCTCACCAGAGCCTTTTCTTCTCCAGGCTGAACAACCCCAACTCTCAGCCTTTCCTCACAGGAAAGGTGTTCTGGTGTTCTGACCATTTTTGGGGCCCTCCTCTGGACCCGCTTCAACAGGTCCATGTCTTTCTTGTGCTGGGGGACACAGAGCTGGACGCAGTACTCCAGGTGGGGTCTCACGACAGCAAAGTAGGTGGAGAGAATCACCTCCCTCGATCTGGCTATGATAGCCAGCTCAGAAGCTGGCTATGCTTCTTTTTATGCAGCCCAGGATATGATTGGCTTTCTGGGCTGCAAGCACGCATTGCTGGCTCGTATCTGATTTTTCATCTACCAATATCCCCAAGTCCTTCTCTGCAGGGCTGCTCTCAATCCATTCATTCCCCAGTCTGTATTGACAGTGGGGATTGCCTCCAGGTGGAGGACCTTGCACTTGGCCTTGTTGAACTTCACGAGGTTCACATGGGCCCAATCCTCAAGCCTGTCATGATGCCTCTGTATCGCATCCCTTCCCTCTAGCCTATCAGCTGCACCACTCAGCTTGGTGTCATCCACAAACTTGCTAAGGGTCTGCTCAATCCCACTGTCTCTGCCATTAATAAA
Source organism: Pygoscelis adeliae (assembly GCF_000699105.1). Lineage (NCBI taxonomy): Eukaryota > Metazoa > Chordata > Aves > Sphenisciformes > Spheniscidae > Pygoscelis > Pygoscelis adeliae. The sequence goes on from NW_008825499.1 coordinate 1,233,273, forward strand.
GACATTGAACAGTACTGGTCCCAGTGCAGACCCCTGAGGGACCCCACTTGTTACTGATCTCCGTTTGGACATTGAGCCGTTGACTGCAACTCTTTGGATGCCGCCATCCAGCCAATTCCTTATCCATATACCAGTCCATCCATCAAACCCATATCTCTCCAATTTAGAGGCAAGAATTTTGTGTGGGATGTTACTAAAGGTCTTTCAGAAGTCAAGCAACATCAGTTGCTCTTCCATTGTCCATTGATGCAGTCACTCCATCATAGAAGGCCACTAGACTAGTCAGGCACGATTTGCCCATGGTGAAGCCATGTTGGCTGATACACAATAGTACCACAGCAAGAGTAACCATGCACTCTGGACAAAGCCCTTGTGCTGCTGCTTGCAGCAACCCCTCAGGAGGGGAAGAAAATGCCATGTTTAGGGGGTCAGATCCAGAGAGAGATGAAGACCAAATTCATTACCATAGGACTGCAGATTAGCAAGACCGTTTTTTGAACCTTTACATTAAAAAAGTAACAACCCGAAAATTACATATTCAGACCAATAGCTGAATGGATCACAGTGCATTTTTACTCACATCAATATCTGGAGGGAAGGGATTCCTTTGCAATGTGACATGCTAAGCAATCCCAGCACTTGACAATGGAGGTGGAAGAAAAAGGATTTTTGCTACTCCAAGAGAGACACCCCGATCCATTCATCCAGCCAAGACTCCCGAAGTGTATTTGACCTCTACTACAGCTTTGGACAAGACCAAATCTCTTTCCTCCCAACCTCATCATTGACCTTTAAGTTGCTGAATGCTGTAGATGGTGTAAATCTGCAGCACATTCCCTCCCATGGAGCCTGGGGGATGTTTCCTTTGGTGGCATGCATCCATGGCTTATTTGAACATTTAAATTGTTTTGCCAGAGCAATGAGTTGTCAAAAAGCTATGCTTTCAGCTATTCCCAGCTAATTCATTTCACCCGTTTTGATCTGGGCTTCCCTATCTGTTCCTTTTTCAGTAACTCCACATCCCTGGACAGAAGGCCAAGAGTTTAACAAGCAGCCTAGGGCAATGCACATTTCAGGGACAATCATTGTGAAACGTGAAGGCTTACTTGTGCATGAAGATGTCAGACCTGGTCCTTGCATGTTTACAGCTTGGGGATATTAGAAACAGGCCCATACTTGGCCACAAACCCAAATCTTCAAGTGCTTCCTTTACCAAGAGTAGCACTATGTAGTGACAGGGTAAGCTGTCCCCTAAGACAAGCCAAAGTGGGCACAAACACAGTTACAGGCCAGGGCACATGTTCTCCCTGGGGTAAGCACAACCTCTAACACTGCACCATGAAATGATGCTAATTGGAGTCCCATCCCTCCCCAGAGCTGCTCACTAATTCCGATTCCTCCGCTGTTGCAGGGGAACAATGCTCAACTCACATGGCTTAAAACCAGTCAGAATCAAAGCAGTTTACCGGCTTCTTAATTACATGCAATTAGTTGTCAATCAGCTTGTACTTCTAGTCTCCTAGAAGTAGCCTGGTCTTGGGCTGCAACCAGGGAGGACAGTTGGGCAGGCCCTACCTTAATTCAGGTCCCAGAGCTCTCCCAGAGGGGATCAGCGCTCAAGGCAGAGTAGAAAAGGAAAAGGCAGCTGCAATTGCTCCCTGCGGCAGGAAGAGAACAGCGTCATCACCATCCTGACCCAGGGTTAGTGTCCTGGTTTTGGCTGGGATAGAGTTAATTTTCTTCCCAGTAGCTGGCATAGTGTTGTGTTTTGGATTTAGCATGAGAATAATATGATAACACACCGATGTTTTAGTTGTTGCTAAGCAGTGTTTATACTAAGTCAAGGACTTTTCAGCTTCTCATGCTCCGCCAGCGAGGAGGTGCACAAGAAGCTGGGAGGGGGCACAGCCAGGACAGCTGGCCAAAAGGATATTCCATACCATATGATGACATGCTTGGCATATAAAC
>NW_008825499.1:1235372-1240818 GCF_000699105.1 Pygoscelis adeliae
TTGTTTTGCTTTGCTTGCATGCGCGGCTTTTGCTTTACCTATTAAACTGTCTTTATCTCAACCCATGCATTTTCTTACTTTTACCCTTCCGATTCTCTTCCCCATCCCACCAGGGTGGGGGGAGTGAGTGACTGGCTGTGTGGTGCTCAGTTGCCAGCTGAGGTTAAACCATGACAGTGAGGTATGCCAAGTCACAGTGAGAGAGAAAAACACAGCCCTGGAGTATTATTTCCCTTCCAGGTTTAGGGCCACAACATGTGACAACTTCACTCTGTGCTCCAGGCACGTCTGCCTCTGCTCCTGAAGATGAGAGTCTTGAGATACTGCCTGCTCGTGGGGGATGGGAAAGGTACTCCGTGTGTTAGAGGAGCTGCAAATACAGGCTCCTGGGCTCGGGGCGGGCATGCAGGTGATGAGCCCTGGGGACTGCTGGGAGAAGTGGGCAGCAGTGACAGGCAGCTCAGTGAGGGCAGGGAGGGTGCAAAGGGCTGCTGGAGACAGACAGAGCCAGCCCCGAGCCTCTAACCACGTAGAGGGCTTTTCTTCCTGTCCCCTGCCCCACAGCAATTGGGCTTTCTATGCAGGCAGGTCTGGGGCATGCAGGCACTGCAGAGCCCCAGTGAGGTCCCTGGGAGCAGGAGGGCTGGGAGCTGGATGGTGGCCCTGGCACAAATCCCCAGCAGCAGGATGCTGAGCTGCAGGTGCTGCCTCAGCTGACATGGGAGGCAGCTCAGCACGGCCCCCACAGCACCATGCCTTGCCTTGCCTTTGGGTCTGTAAGGCTAGGGCTCCTCCGGATTTGGTGAGACACACAGGAGCCTGCTGGCACCTGAGAGCCTGGGACTCTGCAGGAGCTTTCGTTTCGGACCTGTTGGGAGGGCTGGGACCAGGAGGCAGCAACCTTCACAGCAGCTCTGAGAGCACTGGCCAGCCTCGGGCCTGGGACCCTGCTGCCAAGCCCAGGCTAGGGCACGGGGGGCATTTTGTAGCTGGATCCAGAACCCTGATGCATGCCTGGCGGCAGGACAGGCAACGTGTGCACCACAGCCAGGCATTTGGTGCTTGCAAGCATGAGGGTTTTTACTTGAAATTAAATCACCTTCCCCTCCTGTTTGTCATGCCCCACAGCCAAATAGGTATTTGCTACACTGTGGCTACACAGCAACAGTCCTTCCTACCCCCTGCTCTCTGCTGTTGCAAGGTGTTCCTCCTGTTTTTGTGGCCAACAGTCTCTACACTTCAACTGGAAGAGTTTGTGGTCCTTCATACTGCCCTGTCTGCCCACAGCCTTAGCTGCATGAAGGGTCCCCCTTGCTTTTAATAGCTTTCCTTATCTTGTGAACAGGACCCATTGCTAAATCTCCATGCTTTGAGCCTTTCATCCCATACGTTTTTGCACCGTGCCTCCACCATGGAGTTGTCCACTCCTCACCAGGGCTAGAAACCACTTTTCCTCTCCCAGAGCCGGGAAGCCCCATTTTGAAACTGACTCACGGGGAGCTGGGCTGAAGGGGTAGTTGGTCCCACGAGGATGGCAAATCCACCTATGTTACGGCTCCCTGCAGGCGGGAGACCTGGTGCTACATTTTCCCACTTTAAGCCTTCAGAAGCAGTCAGCTGGGATCCTGGAGCTTTGCAGTCCAGCTGCTTTCTGTGCTCCTCAGCCCTTAATCACGTTCCAAAATTAGGCTACAAGTGAATCCTTGGAAATGCCTGGGTTGCTTTGTCCCACAGTCACTTAACCATGCCAGATGGCAGAAACGAGCATGTCTTACTACAAAATATACACCCTGGAGACCAGAAAATCTCACTGAAAAACCATCCTTTCTGACTCTGGTCCGGGGAGGCAGTGGTGGACAGGTATCTATGGATGTTTTTTGTATCACATGCTTGGGGAGAGCGAAGCTTGGGGAGAGGGAAGCTGCGGGCCGGTCCTGGTTCCACAGAGTTGGGCTGTGAGCAGCGGTGGCCAGCTTCAGCACAGGGATCCTGGCAGGCCAGGCAGGTGGGGACTGAGGATAAACCACGAACAATTTTTCTCCTTTGAAAATCATGAGAAGGCACTGGCACTATGAGGCAGAGCACTTAACTTACTGAACTCCCGAGCTGGAGCCTGGCTCCTTGTCGGGTTCATTGCTCACATGGGCTTGGTCATCAGTGCAGGGGCCTGGAGGTGCAGTTCCCTGCTCACAGGCTGCTGACAAGGATGGAAACAGCGAGAGCGAGCTCATCATGCAAGTCTGTGTTGCTCCTCCTCTCTCCTGTTCATCTGAACTGTGCTGCCACTGGAAAAGGCTCTCCAAGAGATGATAAAATGAGGCTTTTCTGGCTGAGATCCTACAGGAAGGATGCACACCTGCCCCTCAGATCTGGCTAGGTTCATTGCTTGGCCTCCCTCTCCTGCAGAAGCAGATGAAATCAATATACAAACCAAGAGTTTCCACCAAAAAGCTGTGAGGCAAACATTTGCTTTCACCACCAGTTCCCTCTGAGAAAAACTGGGATAGACCACTGCAGACTGGGGCTTGTAGAGAAGTTCCATATCAAAGCTCTACCTACAGGTTCGGGCTGTGCTCTGACCTCGTGAAGTTATGTGACTTGTTCCTTCTTCCCAGGGTCGCTTCTCCTGCTGGTCACAGCATTGCATCTCAGCAAACTCGGCACTGGGCATCACTCCCCCACAGACAGGAGTGCCTGCAGGCGGGCCAGCTCTGCTTCTTCCAGCACCTCTCCCAAAGCTTGTGGCTGGGTTCCCCCCCCGGCCCTCCCCCCCTCTCCCAAAGCTTGTGGCTGGTTCCCCAGTCAGCCCTTCCAGCATTGGCTTGACTTCCAAGCCAAATCCCAGCACCTGAGGCTGGGAGTCAACACAGATAAAGGATGGTCAGCCACAGTCACATTTAACAGCTGAGCAAGGAGAAAGGAGAATGAAGAAAGCACTTGTACTGAAGGCAGCGCTGCAAAGTGCAGCTGCTGGCTTCTGTCAGCTGCTGCTGGCTTTTGTCAGCTACTGCAAGCTCCAGGAAAGAGCAGAAGCACAAGACCCTCTGCTTTGATTCCCTGGAAAAGACATGGGACTGCCTTGAATCTTCAGGAGAGCCTTTGATTTTCATAAAGCTGTTTTTTCCCCAGGAGTGGTTTGGGTGTGTTATATGTGGTTTTGGGAAGTCTGGCAAAGGTGTCAAGTGCTGGTGTGGATGTGCTCTGCAATGCATTGGTCATCAGTAGTGTCACCGGGGTTTCTCCACGCATGTCAAGCTGCACAGTCTACTCATCGGGTTCAGCCCCTGTCCAAGCAAGGTGGATGGCAGGGCTGTGCTGAGATCCCCCTGCCACAGCAGGGCATGCACACGCAGGCTGAGCAGCCTTGCTGGCAAGGCTGTGAATGGTGGAGGAGGACAGGAAGGCACTTCAGGATGTGAACATCTGGCTGGTGGAGCAGGGAGCTGGCTGGGGTGATCCTAATGCTGCTGGGTGCTGGGACAGGGGAGGTCGGGGAAGTGTGCAATGGGGGGGCCCCAGGGCTGGTGTGAAGAGAGGCAGATGGTGGTGGGAAGGTCTGCACGAACTGGGGATCTCATGGCTCCCCATTCCTGCAGGCAGCAGAGGCCCCAGTAGGTGGTCAAGGTGGCGGTGGAGCTGCTGCCTGAGCTCTGCATGCTCCAACAACAAGCAGGGCAGAGCTGCACGATAAAAGCAAGGAGCTCCGGCAGTGTCAGGCAGGTGTGCGGTGGCCCCTCGTCCCTGGGGGCTGAGGTGCTGACACTTGAGCCCCTGCTCTGTCCTTTCCCCACACAGGAGGAACAGAAGCAAGAGCTGCAATGCACCACAGCAGAGCTCGGCTGGGAAGTTGAGGTCCCCTCCTCAGCCCACGTGCCACAGCCAAGGCAGTGACTGGAGCTCACCTCTGTCTCCAGCTCCTCTTCCCCAAACCACAACCTGGCCCCGCAGTACTGGAGCAGGCACCAGGAGCTCCGGAGGCTGGAGCAGCTGCTGCTACACCTACCCTTGTGTCCAGGGGTCCTTCTCCTTGTCCCCCAGTGTCTGCAGAGCTGGCTGGGAGAGGGAACCCAAATGTGAGGGCAATGCCTGAAGGGGTGCACGAGGGGAAATGCCAGGACTTCCTCCCAGGCAAAGGTCTCACAGGAGTGCCCCCTCTGCCCCACTTCCCCCATGCCTTGCTTGGTGCTCCAGTGCCTCCCTCTCTGCAGGAGCACTTGCAGGCAGCAAAGGAGGAGAGAGCCACTAGGCTGAAAGAGCTGGACAAAGTACAGGGGTGAAGTGGATACATCCTGGCAGTGCCAGGGATGGGGTGTCAAGTGCCGGGGCTGTACACCCCAGCACCCTCAGCCAGCAGCGTGGCTGGGGAAGGCATCAGTCCCAGGGTCCATCACTTCCCTGTGCCTTGTGAGTCACCACCAGGTGTCCCTGAGCCCTGGAGCAGGGGGGTAGGTAGTGAGTGGGCACAGTGCCACGATTGGAGAGCATCAGGTGTCCCCAGGTCCCAGACTACACACCCTGCACTGCGTGCCCATTGCTTTGCAGGAGAAATAGTGCTCACCCGAGCTAGAGGAGCAGCTGTGGGGGCAAGAGGAGCGGAGGAGGGCCCTGCCAAGGGGCCAAGGGCATGGGGAGGTGCACACTGGCATGGAGTCTTCGGAGGAACACTGCAGTAGCCACATGGACTTGGACCGTTCTCTCTCCCAGGCACTCCATCATGAACTAGCCCACCTTCAAGAGGAGGTGGAGTTGGAAAATGCCCAGTGAGTGGGGACTGGGGACCCCTTGCCCAACAGGCGTAGCCAGGGTGGCTGTGCTGCATGGGCCCAGGGAGCACATGTGGCTCTGGGGAGCCCCCCTGGTGATGGAGGTACTCATCTAACCAAGCCCTGTGGACTGCAGCAAGCAGCAGACGGAGCAGGAGGCCGAGGTGCTGGGGTCTGCGCCACTGGGCATGGCGGAAGCGCAGCTGGTGAGGGGGCACTGCCAGCCCCTGCCCCAGCTGGCCGGGTTCACTAGGGACAGGGATCTGTGCAGTGCCCGGCCAAGATGGGTGCTGTGCTCCTGTGCAGTGCAGAGGCAGGGGCCCTGTCCTGGAGTCACCTGGCTGTCCCAGCCACATGGTAGAGCCCAAAATTCATCCCTGCTCTCCGTTGACCTGTGGGAGAGGGACACACTGTCCGAGATGCAGCACCACTTTCTGCCGCGGCTGTGCTGGCACCAAGCTCCATCCCTCCCCCATGGCCTTGCCTGCCAAGGGCAGCTGGAGAGACAGCTTCCCCTGACGCCTGTGTCAGGTGGCGAGGAGGGAAGGGAACCCTTTCCCTGGTTTGGAGGGGAAACAAGTGGTGAACCCCAGGACACGGCCCTGGAGCATGTGCAGCAGAGGATGCCAGGACTGAGGATCTCCTCTTCTTATGTGCCCTGTTCCCCATCTCTACACTTCTTT
>NW_008825499.1:1240856-1241318 GCF_000699105.1 Pygoscelis adeliae
TTTCCTGCTCTCCATCCCTTTTCTTCTCTGCCTTTGTCCCACTACCCGGTTTTCTCACTTTGCCCCTCTGTTCTGGTCGCAGCCCAATTTTCCTCTCTCTATCCCACTGCCAGGCCCTCAGACTTTGTTTTTTTATCCTTTTGTTCAGCTCCTCACCCCTATTTTTCTGTCCCCATCCGTCTTTATCCCCATCTCCCTTTCGCTCTCTCCACCCCCTCCTCCATTCCTTGTCCCTATTTCATTCTCCCTATCCCACTTTTTGTCTCACCATCCCTTTTCCTCTCCTGGTCCCCACCTTCCGCTCTCGCCCCCAGGGTCCTCGCTCCGCCCGTATTTCCCACTCCCCCACGCCTCCCCTGGCCCCTCTCTCCCCCGCTCCCCTGCTCTCGCCCTCTCACGCTGACCTGCTCCCCGCCGGGCAGTCTTGCCCCAGGGCAGTGTTTCCCCCCCTCTCCGTGCCTG
>NW_008825499.1:1242387-1257231 GCF_000699105.1 Pygoscelis adeliae
TCGGGTGGCCGCGGGCGTCGGGCTGTCCTCTGCCTGCGGGGACCGTCGCCGCCGGGAGCCGGGGGAGCGGCAGAGCACCCCCAGGACAGGTCCCAGCAGCACTGACCCAGCCCTTCACCTCACTTACTCTCAATTTAAAATTACTCCCACGCCTGCCTCAGGGTACCCGGCGGTCCCTGAACGCACCCAAGCCAGCCCCAGGGCCCCAAACACCAAAAGCTTTGCTTGAGGCGCCCAAAGGCTTAGCTTCAGGGTCCGGAATCCCTGCCTGACTAACCCCAAAGACCCTAAAGTTGCCCCAGCGCCCCAAAACACTCCCAACCCTGCTTCAGCCCCACACCAAACCTTTCTCAACAGCTCTTGGCTCTCCTCCGCTACCCCACGCCCTGCCTAAATGCCCCCAAACACCCCTGTTACCGTAAGTCGGCAGGTGAAAAACTCTCTAAGACTCAATTTGGAGTTTTAGAAAGCAGGCATTCTTTATTGCGGCGCCGGGCGCACAGGGGATCGCTCCACCTAATGTGCGCGACGGACTGCTCAACTATGGGAGTTACGTACAATCAGAATATACATATTCATTAGATTTCTGAGAAATGATTAGCATATCATGTTATTTCTTGGAACTCATTAACGTATGCAAAAGTCATTAACGCATGCCCTCTTATGTTCGTCGGTGGTCTTCCAGGGTCCTCTGGTGGTCGTCGATAGTCTTCCTCACCGTGTTCGCTAATGGAACTCAGTCTTTTCACCTAGTTGCAGTAGCTGATTTCAGCATAACTTCCTTATCCATTCCACCCCTGTACACAGAGCTTCAAGGATTCCTTTTATCTATGGAATGTCCAGTCTGCAGAACATTTAGCTACTTTGCTTCAACAAAGAAAACCGTATGTCTCCTTAGTATTTCGGTATCACCCCCATCCCTATGCCAGCAGCCCAAAACACCCTAAACTGTGCTCCACGGTGTCCCCATTTACCCCCACATCCTACCTGAGAATCCCCAGTATTTTCCAATCCTGTCACAGTACACTCCCAAAACCTGTTTCAAGGCCCCCAAATACCTCCAAACACTCTGCAGAGAATGTCAGGCAGGTGTCGTGACACCTGCAAACCCTACCCAAGCACCCCCAAAGTCCTCCAAACCGACCTCACAGCCCCAAAAAATACCAAACCCTGTTTCTGAGCCCCTGAAAGTCCTCCTCCAAAGACCCACAGACCCTAATTTCCCACAAAGACCCCACAAACCTTTCTTCTAGGCCACAAAACATCCACAGGTCCTTCCCAGGAGCCACCAAACAACCCCAGACTTGACCCAGGGCCTCAAAAGTCTCCAAACTCTGCCCCCAGGTCCCCAAAGACTTCCCCCAAACACCCTGAAACCTTGCTCTTGGGCCAGCAAAACATCTCAAATCAAATCCAAGTGCCCCCAAACACCTACCTAAAATGGCCCAAGTGGCCCCAAACACCCTAAACCCTGCTTCCAAGCTTCTCAGACCTCTCCCAGGCCATGCCAAAGGATCCAAACAGTGTTCTGAAGCTCCCACCAAATCCCAAATATCCCCAAACGTGCCATGGTCCTTGCAGGCTCCAAGAGACCCTGTACCCTGCCCAATTTTCCCCAAAGAACCCAAAATTTGCCCCAGGCCCCCAAGCAAACCTTACCCTACTTCAATACACTCAAAAACCTCCCCAAAACCATACAACAGCACCCCAAACACTGCCACAAAATCTCTCAGCAATGCTGAAAGTCCCACACCCTCCCCAGTGACCCTAAAGATTCCAAACCTGCCTCGTGCTCCAAAAGCCCCACAGTGTGCCCCATGAACCCAAAAACACCTTCAGTTGACCCCCCCAAGCCCATGACCAGAGCTACTGAAGACCCTCAAACCCTGACCAATAGTCCCCAAAGATGTCCAAACCTGCACTAGTGCCCCCAAACACCCCAAAGCCAGCTTCAGGTCCTCCAGAGATGTTTTCCAGCCCCCAAATCCTGTTCTGGGTTCCCCCAAAGTGTGCCAAAATGACCAAAGGACCCTAAAGCCTGGCCCAGTGCTGGAGAAAAAAACAAAACAAAACAAAACAGTTTCACAAGCTCCTAAGATCTCTTCTAAACACCCCTGACCCCTGCCCCAGCTTTCCCAGTCCCCCCAAACTCTGTGCAAGTTCTTCCAAAGACCCCTGCACCCTGCTTCAGGTCACTGTAAGACTTTCCCAAAACCCTACCAAACTGTGCTTCAAATACTCCATTTGCTCCACACAGTGCCCGAATATTCCCAGTGTCCCACAGTCCCGCCCAAGGGCTCCAAACCACCACCAAAACCTGCTTCAGGACCCTCAAAGACCCGAAAGCCTACCTCAGAGCTGTCATCAGACGATGGACTCCCCCAAACCCTGACTGCATGCCCCCACAATCCCCAAAAACCTACTCCCAGGCCACAATGCAAATCCTGCTTCTAAGCTTCCCTACCCCAAAGACTCCCAGACTCTGCCCCAGAGCCACAAAACCCCACAAACCTGGCCCAAGTGCCCCCAAATACCTCCAGACCCTGCTTTAGGTCCCCTAAAGCCCTCCTGCGACCCAACCCACACCCTGCCCCAGGGCTCCCAAAGGCCCCCCACACCCTGCCCAAGTACCCACAACCCCTCCCAATCTGGCATCAGAGTCCTGAAACACCCTGATAACTTGCTTCAGGACCCTCAGTCATCAGTCCCTAGACTCTGCCGAGCTGCCACCAATGAGCTCCAAACCCTGCCCCAGAGCTCCCCAGTCACCCCCTAATCTAGCCCAAGTGGCCCCTGCTGCCAAACCCTGCCCCAGGGCCCCCAAACACTGGCAAACCCTTCCCAAGAGACACCAAATACCCCCAAACTTGCCCCCAAATCCCAGAACACCCAACCCTGCTTCACAGCCCCTAGAGGCTTCCCCAAAACCTGTCCAAACTGTATCCCAGGCCCTGCAAAGATCCCAAACAATGACCAAGTGCCTCCAGAGATGCCCAACCCTGCCATTGGTTACCAAAACCTGTCTCAGCGTCCCCACATCACCCAAAACTCTCCTTCAGGCCCCTCAAACACCTTCCTCTGAACACACCCATAGCCCGCCCAGTTGCCCTCTCCTGGGCTGCTTGCACTAACCCTGACATCCTGTACCTATGTCTCCCTGCAGACACGCCCCAGGAAGGGCTAGCAACGATGGACGCTACTGCAGAAGCACCTTGCTGCCCTGCAGGGGTCATGATCCTATGCTCTCAGGGCCAGGTTTGGTCTGCCACTAGGCTCAGCCTGAGGAATCTCCAGGGGGTCCCCCAGCACCAAGAAACTCTGGTCATACGGCTTCTAGGACTCCTCTTTGTGGAGGACAGCATGCAATGAGCTGGGGGTTTGGAAGAGAGGGAAAAGCTCCTTCTGGGAGGGCAAGGGCAATGCAGGTGCCTAGAAACAGGACAGGACTACCCCACAGACTGCCCCAGCCCCTCTGGCTGCCCTGGACCTCTTGCCTGTGCCTCCCTCTGAAGTGACCACTGCCACGTGCTGCAGCGTAGTCTGAGGTGAGCCAGGGTGTGAGGCAGAGCAAAGGCTGCTTTAGGGCCTGACCAACATGAACGCTCCAGAGCCTCCTGGCTGTAACACTGGCTCTTTGGGCAGGGAATGGCTTCACAAACTGCCTAGAGGGGGACACCCAGCATCATCAGTCTTCTTGCCAGGCTTTGCAAACTGGCTGGAAGGGCAATGTATTTGAGAGTTGGTTGTTCCTGCCAAACCGCAAAAGTCTTGGCTTTCTTTTCATTTTGGATTAGCTAATTCTAAGTAATTGGAGGCCTTGGTGTTTGCAGATGAGATCTCAGTCTTCTCTTAGTAGTGTGCAACAGGTAGGAATTGCTGAGAGCAGCCTGGTAAAGCTTTGCGTGTACATGGAGGCAGGTTGCAAGCAGTGATTAAAAGCTGTGATTTCTTGCAGAGTTCAATCCTCTGCACTAGAGCAGTCAGTGCAGAGTTCCTGTGGAGGCAGCAAGGGGGCAGCAGGGTAGATGTTCAGTCTTTCATTTAAGAGCACTGCAAAGAGCAGCAGTCTGAACGAGTGGATTTGTGCCACATGTAACTCTGCTTAAGCTTGAAGTCCCTCCAGCCTATTGACAATTTCAGCATTTTAATGTGGTCTTTCTGCTAAAAGAGCATGTGCAGCAGCTGCCTTCCCTGGACTTAAAGAGGGACTGTCCGAGAGGACTGCTTTCAACACTGAGGTGTGCTGCTTTTCCAGAAAATGGGGTTACAATGCCCATAAAGTTTTACAGTTACCTGGCAGATTCTGTGGAACTTTTTCATAAATTTTATATGTGGTCACACCTCCCTGCAGGGGACACTGCTTGGGCAGAGCCCACTGGGCCATAGCAGGGATGCCTGTTCCTGCAGCCGGTTGTGCTTATTGGGGAACAGCTGTACCAAAACATCTCCTCCTCTTTTCCTCCTCCTCTGCTCCCCTCACCTTCCCACAATAGTACAACATGGACCATAGTTTTGGCCATGTTTCTTTGTTTTAGGTTTGGAGTTTTTTTAAATTTCTGTAAAAATTAAGGCATTCACCAGGGGGCACAGCTTCAAGATATTGCAGTTCAGGTAGCCGTACTCACCTCCAGCCACTGGAGGTGGCTGTCCTCCTGCTTTCTGGCTGGGGACAGCAATGCCCTTGACTTAGTAAAAGCCTTTGGGAAGCTCTGTCTGGCCCACAGGAAGTGCAGCTACCACAGGGTCTTGAAATTACTGTGGAGTGATGGAGTGATAGACTTAAGCAAGGATGCTTATGCTATAGCTGTTTGATTTTTGGATGTGTCATTTGCTCAGTTTTACTTAAGTCTTCCTCCTCCAAGCAAGGTGTCATGGCACTCATTTTGGCGGAGGCTGGGGGATGAGCTCCCCAAGCTGCAATAGCATCCCCCCATCCCTGGCACATCCAGAGGATCAATGGCATTGTGCAGGGGATGCACAGTCTGTGTTCTTGGTGCAAATGGAAGACACCAGGTTGGATCAGGTAGGAAGTGCTGCCTGCCTTTGCTGTGGGTAAGCAAGGGCCATGGGGATGAAGAGTGCTGGGCAGGGCAGGGAGGGGAAGGAGAAGCAGTGGGCATGCGAGGGCTATCCATCCAAATGGAGGGGCTGTTGCTTTGGCCACAGGAGCTGCCTGCACCATGACAGCATGAGGGAACCCAGGAAAGCCTGGGGACTATCAGCAGAGGAACAGCTTTTGATTGCCTCCCCAGCTCCTTTGCAGGCTTGCTGGTGGGACTGGTCAGGGAGCCAAAGTCCCCGAAGACCTTCAGGACACTGGCCTGTAAGCTCCTGCACCCCTGCGAGGCCACCACCTCAGGGAGGAAGGTCTGCTTGGGGAGCAGAGCCCCTTTGCCCCTTGCCCCAGCTGGGGACTCTGCCCTGCTGTGGGTGGACAGGCCACCCCTCCCTGGGTGACACTGGGAGGTCGAGGCCTGCCTCTCTCGTGGGGTCCAGCCAACTTAAGCAGCCCCAGCCTAAGTGCCTTTGGCTTGTCAGTGCTGACACCGAGCACTGCCCATTGGCAACCCTTCTTCTGCCCCTCCATGTCTCTGTCTTGCATACCGCATGCACCCAGAAACAGCAGCCCCTGAGCAGGACCTCCCCTTTTCCCTTTACAACTTGCTTGGAAAGGGGAAAGCAGGCTAAGGTGAGGCTGCACGATGGGCACAGTGGCATGTCTCACAGCTTCTTTTCCTCTGTTTCCTCAGTGCCAGAGGAAACCCAGTGAAGGCTGTCAGGTTTCCCAAACTTTTCTAAGAACATGTTCTGCAGCAACCTCCGAAGTGAAGAGGTATGGAGACTGGCAAAGAAGTCAACCAACCAACCCAAACCAGGATTGATGCCTGAATATGTGTGTATTTATCTATCAGGAGGGGAACTGAAGATATGTTCCTTAACAATGCAGTTCTTGCTAATGATTCATTCTTGCATGATATTCATCATCCTCTCTTCATTCTCCACCCTGAGTGTCTGTAGCTCTGTGCTCAATAAGCTGCAAGTACCATGCAGCTGATGACACCTCTTCAGCGTGGCTGGCTATGGTCCGGAGTGGCTTACAGTCACAGAGGGGAAGGTGATGAGGCTCAAAAGATCTTTGAGGAGGGAGGTTAGGACTTAAACAAGCTTGTCTTCTCTCTTCTGATTTTCCTCCATCGTGCCTGATGTTTTTATGTTACCGCCTCTCCCAAAATGGGGTGGAGGGCTTCTCTGTTCCTCACACTGTCTATCTTGGGTTTGGTTTTGCTACTGTGTATTCAGGATGTTTCTTAGTTGCAGTTCTTTGTGCTTATCTTCTGGCAACATTTAGCTACATGAAAACCCTCCTTCGGCACCTGCATCCATCTTTGCCCCTTTGCTGGTTTACATGTTTCACGTACTTAGCCACAAAATGTGTCTGGCTATGCCATCACAGTGGCTCTTGGATGCTGTTTGCGTTACACTATTTGAGTATGCTTATACATGCGTTTAAGAAAAGCTAATGTTAATTATATCCTGATTAGCACATTTATAATTCATGGATAACTCAACCTTTTGCTTTGGTTACAAAACTCCCTAACTGTGTTACAGATCCCTGCATGGTGAGATGCCATGGAGGGTGTGAGACACAAGGACTCTTGCAGAATGCAGCTGGACCCAAAAGTGCCCAGACCCTGACCCATCTAAAGATGCCCTAGAAAGTTTCATACCTGATGGTGGGGCAGGTGCAACCACACACCCTCCATAGGACATGTGGCATGTCAGCTGCTGGAATGGCGTGGCATCATTTGCAATGCAAAGAGAGATCCTAGAAGTGTGGGTCCTACGGTGCTTGAGTTACTAGAGGAGACTTGGGGTATAGACTTACAGTGAGCCAACCACACACCTGTTTTCTGCAGCTGAGTCGCATGCAGGAAAGTGGAATCACAGCTGTGCTGCTGACATCGCATCTTCAGTCCAGCCTCCTTCCCACAGTAGGGCCTTCCCCAGCAATAGGTCTGGACACCATGCCTTTGCCAATGCCAAAGCAATTGTTCCTTGGCTGTGATTGAAACAGCCTGGGTACAGGAAGAAAAGGAAGAAGAAAGAAGAAAAGAAAAAGGAAGAGAAAAGATCTTGAAAGATGGGTACAGTGGGGAGTATTAGTGGTGGTGGTGGTGGTGGTAGTAGCAGTAGTAGCAGTAGTAGCAGTAGTAGTAGTAGTAAGGTTAAAGTGGAGCTTTGGTGATTGGAAGTCGTTCTGCCTAGATTTCTCCTTACAAGGAAGCATGCCAAAGAGACCAAGGGGGCTTTTAGCTCAAAAGAGCAGCTTTGGAGCAGGGCGCAGAGAGAGATTAGGTTTTTTTGGGGGGAGCAGAAACTAGAGCAGGTCACTTTTTAAAACTAAGAGATAAGGCAAAATAGACAGGATGAAGTGGAGTCAGATTTCTACAGAGTTTCTTCTTCCAGGCATGCTGTGTTATTCCCTCCTTCTCCAGGGGGATGCACTTGATTAAATCACTCTCTTCTATTAAAGGAACATGATGTAGCAAACTAAATAATGCCAGTACTATCCACCATATGTTAATAAAGCCTGGAGTTCCTGAAGTAGGATCACAGAGGGTGTACCTGAGGGAAATGTATCCAGGCAGAAAGTACTATAATAGATGTTTCAGCTAGTTAGTATTTTTCTTACCACTCTTCTGGGCTCCTTTTCCACAAAAGCTCCCAAGAAATCTAGTTTTGTTCCCATTTTGTAGCACATGTGGTTTTGGGATATATTTTCTTCCATCCTATACCACCATCTGACTTGAGCCAAAATTATTGAGGGAGCTGCCTGCAAAGCAGGCACACACGTGAACACATTGCAGCTGCAAGTAGGGCCACTTGTTTTAAACATGTGATAAAATTTCCTGGGGAGTTTTAAAGCACTAGTTGCTTTTGATGTTTATTTTATTTAAGATTGCAGAGTATCAAGCAGAACTTGGACATGCTAGCTGCTGCTTTATGCTCCTTCGAAGAGCTGCAGCCTCACAGAGCTCCAGAAAGCTAAATTACAGTTTGCTTTCACTGGTAGGCCATGAAAACCTTGTGACAAACTTGATCTAAAGAGGGGTGTAGATGAAGGTGAGAAGTGGACAACAGGTCTTGAGGGTCTGGGCATTGGAAGAAAATAAATCTCTATTTCAGAAAGGCATGAGGCACAAGAAGGTTTTCTGTATCTCCAAAGTATAATTGCTTTTGACTTTCAACCTGTATCTGTCCTGCTTACTGAGTCTCTTTGCTCAGGGCTAATGGTGTTCAAACACAGTGGTCCCAAAAAGGGGCAATAACAGCTGACAGAATGGCTACTCCAGCCGTTGTCATAATTTGTTTTTTTCATGATGTGTTGCTTTCACTGCCAGCTCCAATCACTGCAATATCCATACAGTTTATACACAGGTTTCGGATTTTTTTCTACAATATTTTCTTTCATTTGAAGAAACAAAAGGTATCTTCTGCCTTAAAGTTTCCCTGGATTTTTTTTTAACATTTTGATGACAAGTCTGCTTTTACTTACTTAAAAAGACAGCACCAATATTAGTTTTGTTTGGTCTTGGGGGGATTACAGTGTAGACAACCTCTGCCCCAACTCCAGCCAGGGTGACCTCTACAATCCTGTACAGGCAGGCCTTCCTGTGCTGGTGTGCAAATATCTGTGGAGGCAATAAGGACTTTGTTGATATGTCCACTGCCCACTGTGAGACGTGCAGCATGGAGTACTGGACACTGACAACTCATCCCATGGCAGCACAAAAGGTCTCACCTGGGCCCCTCTACAGGTCTCTTGTGAGGCAGCTGTACTCACAAGAGCATCCTTGGGGCTGCTTTTTTCCAGTACAGTTCCTGCCCGTTCTGCCTTCCTGGCACCTACAGCCAAGTCTGGCCAGTACAGAACAGGGTGGGCAGGTTGGTTTTCAGACTGCAGCATACCTCACCCCCAGGCTCATGTGAACTTGACCTCCCTCTGCCAGCCCCATGCAGTCCTCAGGAGAGGCTGCAGAAAGAGGGCAGAGGGAATTGGCTGTTCTGAGGGGCTGCAGGAAGCATGTAGGGGTATCTCACCAAGCAGAGTTTCTCTAGAGACAGGCTGTGATAGTGCCCTGCAGAAAGCCTTTGGACTGAGTGGCTCCAGGGGCCTCAAGACTGGCTGCTGTGCAAGAGGAACAACCTTTCTTGCAACAGAAGTGTTGTCTTGGCCCCAACCTTGTGCAGGATGGCAAGAATACATAACCCTGCCTATGTCAGAGAGCTTCTCTAGAATCCACAGCTGTGATGGGAGCAGTTGGCTGACCTTTATGTCCCTCTCCTTTGGCTTTACAAAAGCAGAAGGCCTCTAGGGAGACCAGACCACAGCCAGGACCATTCACCTTTGCAGGAGGCTTTCTGCATCACCAGTTTTCTGGTGACCCCTACAGACCTATTGTAGAGGCCTCTGCTGAGGTTACTGGGGTCACAGAAGGCTTGTTAAGGCAGCCAGATCACTCCTTTGACAGGGAGAGGACATGGGTCCACCCCCCAGCATACCAGACCCATGCCTTAACATCGAAGTCCCCCTGTCCTGCTAAGATTTCAGCTTCATGCTTTCCATAGGCTTTCCAGGGAAAGGCACATCTAAATGTGAGCTGTGAGAGACAGATGAGTTACGCAGCCTTGGGAAGAGTGTATAGCAGTAAGCTGACTTCAGCTATGTGGTAATTACAGGCCAGAACAGAAATTTAAGCCTCTTTTGTTCTAAAGGCAAAATGTGAAGTTAGCTGAGCCAGCAGAAACAGCTGATGTAGGTTGGTATTTGTGATGAAGGTAGGCATTTGTGTGAGCTATCTGACCTTGCTCTTAGCAGTGCCATAACGCCTCTGTGGCATGCTGCTAGGGTATGACAAACCGTATAGTGGAGGAGCAACCTGCTCCACTACACATTAGGAATCCAGAATTAACCTCACACACCTATATGTCTGACGCATTAGTAGAGAGAAAAATCTCCCCTTTCAAATCCCTTTTATATGCTTGGATAAAGAGAAGAGTGTCTTAGCTGGTGCAAGGCAGACTCTCTGACCAGGGCAATGGCAGAATTTGGAGACATTTGCCAGCAGTATTTCCTCACTCCTTTAACCTATCCTTCAAAATACAGCTAACTGTAGTTTCATCTACAGCTAATTTCACACCGCCATTTTAAGGATCTGAGATACCACTTCACATCATCATTTTAAGCACAACTTAATGCACATCTGGCAAACAGGGAGACCTTTGGTTTGTGCTACATAGCAGATCTGATGCACCCTTGCATCTATAAAATACTTTTTAAAGTTTAACATAGTGAGAAAAGATTAATAATTTCTTAAACCACCCTTTATTAAAAAACATAAGCATTTGTAAATATATAAAATTATAAAGTACCAAGTGCTTCTTGTTTCCCAGTACAGTAGGACTCAGGAATGGCAGGTAAATTTGGTGTTCATCTGTTCAGTGTATTAGGTCCAGGGCTGCAGAACTGACCAGCTAGTTTTAGAAAAGACAGCTAATCTAATTCCTCTGACAGGTCCAAATTGATGCTGTTTCACCGCAGTTTCAGACTTCCTTCCTGCTCCTTTTGACAAACATCAGCGCTTACTGGTGAGATCAAGGCTGGAGCTGTAGAAACTAGCAGGGTCCCTAGAAGGATGCAGCTAGGTGTTTTACAAAGGGAGAGATTTCCAGTTGCTAATGGGGAAGATAATTCAGACACTGAGGGAGCTCCTCTGTACAGTGTTCCTCAGGGAAAGTGCATCCTTTGCTTCAGGTTCATCCTCTAGCTGGACTGGACAAAGCCAGTCACAGGTCCAATTTGCATCAAGTTCCCTTAATCAGCAAGTACTCAGATCCCTTGCAAGATGCATGGTATGAAGCATCATCAAGTCCCATCTATCTAATTTTTTTATCACTGAAATGTTGTAGGGTATAAAGGTCTCAGGTTGTACATCTAGACCTGAACACCAAAGCAGGACACTGGACTTCTGTGGAAGTACTGTAAAATGAAAAATCCATTTATACCCATGGCAATTGTTAGGGTAACTGAACTCCAGATGGGATCTTTTGTCTCACTACCCATCTTTTCTAACACTGAAGAACAGCTGTCAGTTGCAGAGAGAACTGGAAGGTACTTGTTGATGCTGTTTCTTACTTGGTCTTCCCCCAAAAGCCCCTATCATCTGCAGAAACTTATTACAGGTCCCTGCATTCTCTAAGTGGTCACCTTTGCAGTTCTCCTGCCAGCTTCCACCACACCAGGCACTGCTGCATCATTCCCCAAAAAGTGAGCTGCCCTCTCAGTGTCCCCCTATGGGAGAGCATGACTTGGCCTGGGGAGGGTACACTACCCTAGTCTTACACCAGCAAGTTTATCTTCTTGTGGAAAACTTAAACCACTGGAATTGCAGGAGAGGTGGAGAAACAACAGAAGCCCAAGTAAAACAAGCTTATCCTGAACATCGCAGCATCTGGCAGCAGACCAGAAGGGTGAGGAATGCTGCCATATTTAACTTCTGCTGCTTACTGATATTTTCTTTTACAGGTGGCACTGCAGGCAGGGCTTTTCTTTTCCTGTTTGTAGGAGAGGACAAAGTGGCCCATTGTAACAGACTTGTATTACAGATCACATACCTACGCTTCCCTGCTGCAATGGAAGGATGCTCTAGCTCCTACCGCCCTTTAGCTAAGAGGCACAATTGGCTTCAACCTTAGCGTGGAAGAGTTGTTATGCTGTACAAGAACCATAGTCCTTAAACAGAAGTTTTCCACTAGGTTTGTGATAGGCACAGCTTCCACCCCTCTGAAAGCTTCACCCCTGATCCAAGTACATGAAAATGAAAAAATGGCTGAAATATGATGCTCCTCTCCTCTGCAACTTTCTTTAGCTTGAATCAAGTCAGCTAAAAATCCCTGTTACCTGCATAGTTGTCCAGTCCCACTTTGACCTTTCTGGCAGCGCAGCCTTTCTTACAGCCCGGACTAAGAAATAAATACAAGATTGAGGGAAACACAGCAAAGGTGCCGCAGTGACTCTGCTCTAGCCCTTGCTTATTGTGCAACAGGACCCGGATATCCCAGTGTGCCAGCTGTGAGCGTATGCAGTCATGGTCCCTGCCCGCAGGCCTGAGTCCTTCCCTTACTGGGCCCTTGGCATCCCCTCTTTGGCCTGGTTAGGCTTCAGGAACATCTGCTGTTGCTGTATCTTCTGCCTTGACCAAATCACCACTGTTTGTCTCAGCATGGAGCCGCTTGTAGTCAGTGTGGAAGAAGATGACGTAGAAACAAGCCATAGCACTGCAGAGGCCAGCCAGCACCAGTACTGGAGCTGCAAGGAAGATACACTTTTAGACGGCAAATTCACAACTCCCCGCGGGTGCAGAAGTCTAGAGGTCAGTCCCCCAGCAACTGCACAGCCTGGGTGATCTCCTCCCAAGGACTACCCAGAGGACAGTGTGCAGCTCACAGTGGGGCAATGTCAGTTTGGTAACAGCCAAACCTTGTCTCACATAACACTGGCATGTGAAGAGGATTTGGGTGAAATGTGGAAGGTTTCCAGGACTCTTGTCCTGCATGACCCCAGAGGTTGGAGGTCTTACACTGGTGCACACAGTGTGTTTGTGGGAGTGTGTGTTTCTGTGTATGTGTACACATTTGTGTGTTGGGGGGTGGTGAAGAAAATTACAAGAAAGCATGAATCAAAACACTTGAGCTTCATAAGAGAACAGGTCCACACAGGTAGTGCTTCCTGTTATATCATCTGAGAGGGATGTGTAGGAAAGGTTCACTAAGTATAAACTTTAATCAAAGAAAAATTTGTGTTGAAAGAACCTTTTCTGAAGAAAAAAAAAAGTAAATCTAAAAGGCTATGCAATGAGGCCTGGAAGTAGTTACATTCTCATTCCAGCAGTGTCTCAAATAAACACCTCCATGCCTTTCTCCACAGATGTCCTTGCATGTATCAGACCACAAAATGAGTAGGAATAGGTACCTAATCATGAGATCCAGCTCTGATCTGGTGAGATGGAGAGTTCCAGGCTTTCAGACATGAAGCAGTCAGATTGCTTTTTGGGGTCAGTTATTGTGAAGTCTTGTTCCCTGCCAGCTAGTGGAGCTTGTTCTAGGGAGTTTCTGCTCAGCCAGGTAGGATATATTTAAAAGGTGCTTGCCAGCCTTTCTTTTACAGTGTGTCCCCAGGATTTGGTGTCAGTATCGCATAAATAGGAACCAGCTGAGAGATCAAGACCAGGGTTTAGCCTGCAGTGAAAACACATTTGTGCTCCTGTTCATCTCAGTTGCTGTCTCTTCTCCTGACCAGCTAGGAAAGGAAGGGAAATGTGGAATAAGTCAGAACACAGCTGTACTGGCATGTTACAAAACCAGGCAGCTGTGTGTGCGGAAGCAAGGGAAGTAGCTTTCAGTGAATGCATTTGCAGTCTTGGCCTCCCACACTGCAAAGCAGCACAGGCTGTGCTACACGGACAGTGTCTTCCGCCCAGAACAGGTGCTTTCCAGTTTGGTGAAGCTCAGGTCTCTGCAGGGTGGCCATAAAAGAAATTTTAACCCAGAGCCAGCAGCAGCATTCATGGCACCTGAGAGGTCTTCCCATTTCAATCCTGCAGGCCTGGTTTAGCAGGAGCAGCAAGGAGTGCACCATCAGGTTGGGAAAGGCTAAGAGGTACGCTACAATAGGAATCAGTCTTGCAGGCTCCCTCACAGTGAGACCTGGAGGAGAGTGGGGGTACGTGGGGTGCAACCAAGTGTTCAGCATCATTTCCCAAGATTACACTTACTTGTCCAGTCCAGGGCTCCATCCTGGTCAAGGGCGCAGGTGGAGGATGGATCCTCAGAAACACGCACGGTGAGGGCTTGTAGCAGAATCATTAAAATCACACCTTCAATCTGGCTGTGGGGAGAAGCCAACATGCAGTCATGGCACCTACCTAGTGCTGCAGACAAGCCCCGCTTCCCCAGTGGGGAAGCAGAGAAAGCTACTGCCAGCTTCCTCTGGCCCAGGCATTTGGTTAACTGGCCTTGGCTCACAGGGTGTCCAGATCAGCCTTTCAGCACACCACCAGACATGGAGCCAGTGTGTCAGGACCACTATATACTCCCTCTGGAGGCGGGCAGGTGTTGAACTACAGCTGAGGCTGTCAAGGAGCTGAGGCTTAGTCACTGGGCAGAGACTTGGAAATACCTCTCACTGCAGGGTTGAGGATGGGAAAAAGTCAGGCTATGACTTCAGCCTCCTCCTCATTCATAGCTGACTGGCAGCAGCAACAAAGTCCACAACCAATGGGAGACAACAGCTTTCAAAGGTGGTGTCTAATGCCCCTCTTTGATGTTTCTTGCTGCTGCAGCTCCACCTGACACACACATGGCACCAGGCCACGTATATCACTGCTTAGGGCTCCACCAAGTCATTCTTGCTGCAGTCCAGTGCCAGCCCTAGGCATGTAAATTGATCATGGGAAGGACTGTCACTGCTCCATTTGTTGTGACCAGCTGCCGTGTGAGTGATGAGCCCCATCTCCCTCAGCAGAGCACTGAGACCTGACAAGTCCTGTACTGCCGTGGGAATGGGTGCCACTCTTGGGCATACAGCCCCCATCTGCTTCAAAGGTAGGTGATGCTGGGCATGGTTAAATCCCGCTTTGTGCCAAGAAAGAGAGACCTTCATCTTCCTTCTTGCTTTTCTTGCACCAGTTCCACATACTCCTTGCTTTAAAACCTTTAGCTCTTCAGCTCTATGGCTCAGCCAGCCAGCCAGCTCCCCCCTTGCCATGACCATGTACACAGACA
>NW_008825499.1:1257255-1271652 GCF_000699105.1 Pygoscelis adeliae
GATGGCTAGCACTGGTGTCCACGCTCTTCTCTATCTGCACCCACACCCCTCTGTGTGTGTGTTTGAACCCAAGCTCAGCTGTCAATTGGATTTAACCTGCCTGCTTACCTTGCAACAAAAATCAGACCTGTAGATGTGCCCTCTCCCACGGGGTAGGAGCACTCCACAGCCAGCTCCATGGCAATGGGGTAGATGGCAAAACCAAAGAAACCAAAGAGCGAGCTGGTGATGGCCAGCATGACGGCCTGATGTCTGAACCGAGAAGTCTGCAGGCAGAAAAGCAACACCAAAGTCTCAGTGTCAGCAGTGCTGCACAGAAAGTCTCTGAAACCATAACCTGCAGGAAGTCCCAAGGGCTCACTGTTCTTACCAGTACCTTTCCTACCTGTTCCTGAAATCTCTCTTTTACCTCCAACCATCTATAGTCAACAAAAAGCTACATGATGGAGTATAAATATAATCTGTTGAATTTAAGCAAGGGGAGAGAGGATCAGCAGAGTTAGCTAAAAGCATTGGTGTGGTCATACTACTGTGACTTGACTTCCTGGTCAGTAACTTACCAGGAGTGTGCTCAGCATATCTCCAGCACCAAGTAAAACACACCTTCCTCCCAATGCAAGCTAACATTTCAGAAGTGGTGTTTGCATTGGGCTATGTATGAGAATTCACTGGGTTGCTGCAGCTCATTGATAAGGAAAACTATTCCTTACCATGTTAGACTCATGTTTGTAACATCGGGGTTTTACCACAAAACAAACAAAAAACCACCTGAAACATTCACAAACCCTGGAGATTATTTTAGTACCTAGGACAGCCTTGTCCCTAAGTCTGGAAAAAAGAGCATGGCCTTGTCCAGCCAATGCTAGTAAAGTCAAGGGCATAAATCCTGCAGCCACAGTGCTGGTACCTCCTTCCTTAACCATGTAATAAATTCCCACAGAGGAACACAAGGTGTCTGTCATGGCATGGCTGCAGCAGGCCTGGTCCAGCTAAACTGGTAAGGTCAAGGAAAATTCTGTGTGTCCGGTATTCGAGTTCAAAGCATCAAGACATCAAGCAGATTTGAATGGGTGGTTTTTGGTTTACTACTTTGAACTAGTAGTTCAGCTGTATGGGATGAAGGGGATGGAGGGAAGGGGAGGAGGGAAAGGTTTGCTTGTTGCTTCTGACACAGCCTCTTGCCTACTCTGTGCTTTACCTGAGCCCAGGCATGCTGACTTGTATTCAGAGCATGCCCCCAACAAATGCCAGAGTACTAAAGGGGGAAATGCAAGGTTTGCTTTAGGCATCTTGTCCTACACTGAGAAAGGCATTGCATTTGTCTGTCTCTTCAAACTGGAGCTAACATCACTGGGATCTTGGCCCAGGGGTAGGTGTGATCACGCTGTATTGAAAGTCTGGATTTTTCAACACACAGGAGAAAGGCACAGCACAAGCCTGCTGGGAAAGCAGAGACCTGCACCTGTCTGGGTCCTCTACAGTGCTAGGAGTCCTGTGCCTCATGCTCAGGTTCCTGCTGGGTGATCGCTCCCATTTGCAGTAACTACGCTTGAGCACAGTACTTGCACTCCAGCCCCATGGGTGTAAAGTCTCCAGGTTCTGCATTCCTCTCCTGGCTGGATTCAAGCGTCCCCCTTTTCTGCATCTCCCTTGTCTTGTCTCCTCGAGGAACTACTGCAGAACTAGGCACATAACTAGGTCCTTTCTGCTAATCTTACACTCCTGGCAGCCAGCACTGTTAAAGGCAGGTGTTGGGAAAACTATGACATTCTTGTTCATTTTTGTAAGAAAGATGGATATTTAGCAATTCCATTTCTTTTTGGAAAGAATGGTCTCAGGGCCAGTAAACAAACTTGGTGATCCAATGTAACAAAGTAAAATTATGCCAATTTATTTATATCCTGAAGCAGTCTGTCTCAGGCTCCACAGTGACTGTGAAATCCTCAGTAAAGGATTTTTCTTTAAAACATTCCTAGCCCAGAGAGATAATCCCAAAGCATAACACGTGGCTTAATAAATACGATGACATCAAATGACCTTGGCTTGAGTTGACGATTTATCGGATGGCAACAGAACTAAGCCCACAGGTATGGTGCAATGCAAGGGAGAACTCACCACTGCAAACACGATGCTGGCAAGTGCACTCAGACAGAAACAAATCTTGGTGGACTCTATGAACTTCCTTGTGCGGTCGACGTACAGGCCTAGCAGGAAAGCACCCAACAAACCACACACTGTGAACAGTGCACCATTCAGGCCAGCAAATTCCTGGATGGCAGAAGAACAAGTAACTGAGCAACTAGAGCAGTTAGGAAACAGGTTTTAATGTCACTGACCCATCTGCCTGCTACTAGTGGGTCACTTACTGAGGTAGGAAAAGCTTCCCTGCCCATTGCAATAGCTGAGGCCTCCACAGGGCTCTGAGGCAAATAACGGGGCCCAGGTGCTGCTACAACAGCAGGGTCACAGTACTCCCAAGGTCTCAATGGATGACAAGTCTCTGCACACCTGGCAAGGGAGACTGGGTGCAGAGCAGCAGCAGTTCCCTGGCATTAAATGCTCCAGCCCAGGCATGAGACCGTTCTTGGCTCCTCCAGGGGCAATCAGGTGCCTCGTCCACACTGGTGGTTACAGGTCCAACTGTCTTGGGATCTGCTACTGTTTATAATCATGCTCCTGGCCCTTTTCTTACCAGGGACCTGCACCAGTGGAATGTCTTCCACAAGGCTGGCAGCCCCAAAGCATGTTAGACGAGATACAGTATTGCCTGGCTGTAGCAAGGAGGTCTAATTAGAGAGGCAGTGAGCAGTAGTTAGGTTAGGGTACATGCTCTGTTGCCTGCAGTGACTATCTTTGCTTGTCCCACTCCTTCAGCTCCATAAGAATTCAAATGTAGACACCAATCCTGAAAGCAGGGAAGCTTCAATGAATTTGGGTAAACATTTTTGGGAGCCTCAGGGGCAGGCCGGAAAGAAAGGGTATCTGGAATAGCTTCTATGGGCTAAAGGGCCAAGGCAAGCCACTCACACACAGTCAAAAGCATCATGATGCACAGAAAGTGAGGCTGCAAAGTTTAAAAGATTTCCAGTTAAAAGCCAATGGAGTGTGCAAATATGACTGGGCTATGGAGCACTGAGCCAGGTATCAGACCTGGGAGTTGAGAGGGAGTGGACAGAGACCAGACATGTAGATGTGCATACGTAACAGCTGGAGAGGTGTTTTAAGAGGACCTCCATGGGGATACAGGCAGGAGAACTGAAGTGCTGCCTGCCTGAGGGGAAACACAGGAACTGGGGCAGCCCCTTGCTATTGCAGGGGAGAGAGCAGGAGAAACCAGCTGTGCACACACTGTGCTCAACTGTAAAAGCAGCACCTGGTCGATGTCATGGGAAGGACGGGGAAACAGCTGTCACACTACCCATGACTTCCTCTGTTGCCCTGGCTTCATGTAAGACTGTGCAAAGAGGAAAAGGCGCTTGCATCAGCCTGCCTTCAGCTTCACTCTAGGGCCTGCCTGGGCCCAATCCTACGTTGGGGAAGGTGTCAGAAGGTTGCATAGACAGCAGTGCTCTGTAGTGGCTTAGAAAAAACACAATACCCTTTTTTCCTAAAAAGTGTCTGAAGAGTAAAGGTTTTTCATTCGCAAATGGGAGTCTGGCCACGGGCAGTAATGAAAATGCAGATCATCCATTATACTGAGAGACTGACTTTGCTCTGGATTAATGTACTGCTTTATCGATATTAGATAATGTGAGCACACAAGATATGAGACAGTGCAGCATATTCAACTGTCTTCATTTTGCTCTGAGTCCCTTATCAGGGAAAATCATTTTGATTGTATCATAGATGATGTGGACAATGGGGAGGAAAGGAGGAATACTCACATTTGAATACCCCTTTTCACAAAGGATCTGTTCTAGCAGAGCTGAAAAGCAGGTGAACATCCCAATTCCTCCTCCAAAGCACACTGCCAGGATGATGTACGGCTTGTTTCTCAGGAGCTAGAGAAAGAAGTTAGCGTATCAATTAAACAAGTGGAGGGGGAAAAAAGGCCTGGCTGTGACAGTAGACTTGAGGGTCAGTGGCTCTGACCTCTCAGTTGGAAATATTGACAGGGCAACCCTGTGATCATTAGAGGAGTTTGGCTCTCTCCTGTCAGTTCAGCCGGAGGACAAGTTAAAATGGGAACCATGTAGGGAGCAAGGATCCCTTCAGTGCCCAAATTCTTCCTTCACTTTGCCATGTGCTATCCTACCTGTTACCACATCTGCTCAGAAGGCTCAGGTTGTGTGGTCCTCTTGGATGAGCCCAGGGGTGCCTGTTTGAGCTAGCCGAATGGCAGCCAGCCCGCAGCTGAGCAGTCACATAGCATCTCTTGCAGCTTTGCTGTGAGCAGCTTCCACTCCCTGAGGAAGGAAGGGATCCTGGTCTCCTTCAGGGGGCTTTCCATGGTGGGTTTGGTGGAGTGGAGTTCAGAGACCGCTTTGTCAGCAGATTCCCCAGCATAGCCCTGTCTGGCAGGGCTACATCCCTTACTCCAGCTCTGGTCTCTCTCTGTGCTACAGCACTTACCATTTTGAGCCCCGTGAGGAATGGCTGGGAGGTGGAGGTAGTGGCACTGGCTGAAGGAGGCGTTGGAGGAACCTTCTCGTGAATCCCCACAGTTGCTAGAGCACAGGCTGTTACTGCTGGGATGGCATAAACACCCAGCTACACAACACAAAGTAAAGACATGTTACCAGTCTTTCCAGCTCCACTGCCTCCAAATAAATAAATTAGCTGGACCCCAATCAGCCCAGCTGGCTGATTAAAGCAGTTTTCATTTACCATCAATGGGATGTGCTTTCCTTCAGGAACTAGTGCAGGCGACAGCACGTTTGCTATAAGAATACCCAAGGGATTGGCTGGAAGGAAATAAAACAGAGAGAGACTTTCTTCATGCAAGCAGTCAGAATCATGTGTCCACCCCTACTGACAGTCAGCACCAGAGCTGCAGTGGGCAGCAGAGCAATGAGTAAGGACAGAACAAGGCATATATAGGGAGAAACCAGGAGGGGAACATTTGGAGACGTTGACTGTATGGTCTTACTGTTGCCACATCTGTTCCTTCACCCCCATGAAGTCCATTCTATAAACCTCTTTTCCTACAACCCCTAAATCCTGTAAACTTGTTTTCATCTATAAATCACAGTGTCCTCACCTTCACAAGGCTGCCTCAGTAAATGCTACACTGAAGGGACAAAATGAAGATGGACGAATCCATGCCATCTGTCCTGATGCTATATAGCAGCAGTAACAAATAGAGGTGCTTTTCCTTCTTTACTCCCCCTTTGCCGGGCCTCAGCTCGGCTGGCATGACAGATGCTCCATTGCCTTAATTGTCTTAGTGGCTCTTAACCGGACTTAAACTAATGTGTCTGTGTCCTTCTTGTACTGAGGAGCCTAGAACTGGACACAGCTCTTCAGATATGGACGGGGACCTCTCTCAAGCCGCTGGCACTGCTCTTCCCAATGGTCACCAGGATGCCATTGGTCTTCTTTGCCAAAAGGGCATGAAAAGCAGGAAAGCCCTATGACAGCTCTCTAAAGTGACCCTAGGTCATTCTTGACACCTTTCAAGCCAATACATTTCATCAGTAAAGCCCAAGCTGACATATAAGTTGATCTCTGCTACCAACTACAAAAATCACATAGCAGAAGAGAATCTTGGACACTTTTCTGTACTGGAGTAGGGGGTTGCATTGTTATGGGGCTGGAGCTGAGCAGCATGTGAAGCAGCACTCCTGGGACGCAGCTTGGGAATGTCTAAAATTGCAGGAGATAATTTCTTAACTTTAAGGTGATGTTCTGCAAACAGTCAAACTAGTGAAGTTGATTTTCTACTAGTGTGCAGTGATGGGGTTAGAAAAGCCAAAGCCAACCTGGAATTGAGTCTGGTGGGAGTTGTGAAGGGCAACAAGAATGGCTTCTACAAGTACATTAGCAGCAAAAGGAAGGTTAGGCAAAATGTGGGCCTGCTGCTGGATGGGGCAGGAGACTTGGTGACAAAGGACATGGAAGAGGCCAAGGTATTCAATGCCTTCTTCACCTCAGCCTTTACTGGTAAGACCGGCTTTCAGCCCTGAGACCAGAGGTAAAGTCTGGAGCAAGGAAGATTTACCCTCAGTGGGGGAGAACTAGGTTAGTGAACGTTAAATAGACCAGACATACACAAGTCCGTGGGATTGACAGGATGCACCAACAAGTGCTGTGGGAGCAGGCTGTGTTAATTGCAAGGCCATTCTTGGTTATCTTTAAAAGGCCATGGCAATTCCAAGAGGCTCCTGAGGACTGGAAGAGAGCAAATGTCGCTCCCATCTTCAAGAAGGGCAAGAAGGAGAATGCAGGGAACTCCAGGCCTTTCAGTCTCACTTTGATCCCTGGGAAGGTCATGAAAAAACTAATCCTGGACATCATTTCCAGGCACATGAAGGACAACAGGAGAAGTCAGTGAAGGAGAAATGCTTAACCAACCTAATAGCTTTGTACAGTGTGATGACTGGCTGGGTGAATTAGGGGAGAGCAGTGGATTTTTTTTTAATCTCAGCTTTACTAAGGCTGTTGACACTGTCTCCCATAACATCCTCACAGACAAGCTGACGAAGTACTGACTAGATAAGTGGACAGTGAGATAAATTGAAAGTCAGCTGAACAGCTGGGCCAGAGGATTATCATCACTGGCATGGAGTCCAGCTGGAGGCCAGTCATTAATGGTGTACCCCATAAGCCAATACAGTTTAACCTTAATGAAAAAACTGGATGATAGGACAGAGTGCACCCACAGCCAGTTTGCAAATGATGTGACACTGTGAGGAGTGGCTGATAGAAGAGACAGCTACGCTGCCATTCAGAGGAACCTCAACAGGCTGGATAAATGGGTAGAGGGGAACCTTGTGATGTTCAACAAGAGGAAATGTAAAGTCCTGCACCTGGGGAGGAATAACCCCATCCACCAGTACGTACTGGGGCTTACCACCTGGAAAGCAGCTCTGCAGAGAAGGACCTGGTGTGGGGGGTAGGGGTCCTGGTGGACACTAACTGGACCATGAGCCAGCAACACAACCTCATGATAAAGAAGGCCATCAGCATCCTGGGCTGCATTAGGCAGCGTGTTGTCAGCGGAAGGTGACCCTTCCCCTCTGCTTGGCACTAGTGAGGCCACATCTGGAGTATTGTGTCCAGTTCTGGGCTCCCCAGTATGAGGGAGACATGGACTTAATGGTCCAGCAAAGGTCCAGAAAGATGTTTAAGGGATTGGAGCTTCTGTCATGTGAGGAGAGACTGAGAAAGCTGGGACTGATCAGCCTGAAGAAGCTGGTGGAAAGCAGTTTTGCAGAGATGGACGTGCAGTTCTGGTGGACCTCAAGCTGACCATGAGCCAGCAATGCACCCTTGCAGAAAGGTGTCCAACAGCATCCTGGGCTGCATTAGGAAGAGCATTGCCAGCAGGTGGAAAGTGGTGATCCTTCCCCTCTACTCAGCCCTGGTGAGAAACACCTGGAGTACTGAGTCCAGTGTTGGGCTCCTCAATACAAGAAAGATACACAGTTAATGGAGCAAGTCCAGTCAAGGACCAAAGACATTATTAAGGGCCCAGAGCATCTCTCATACATAAAGAGGCTGGGAAAGCTGGGACTGTTCAGCCTGGAGAAGAGAACCTTGATCAGAGGTTGTGAAGAAGAGGGAACCAGACTTTTCTTGGTGGTGCCCAGTGGCAGAATAAGAGGTAATGGGCACAAACTGTAACAAAGGAAACTCTGTCTGAATATAAACTTTTTTACTGTGACAGTGATTGAACACTGAAACAAGTTGCTCAGATAAGTTGCAACACCTCCATCCTTGGAGATAGTCAAAACCTGA
Organism: Pygoscelis adeliae; assembly: GCF_000699105.1. Classification (NCBI taxonomy): domain Eukaryota; kingdom Metazoa; phylum Chordata; class Aves; order Sphenisciformes; family Spheniscidae; genus Pygoscelis; species Pygoscelis adeliae. The sequence goes on from NW_008825499.1 coordinate 1,265,155, forward strand.
CTAGACACAACCCTGGGCAACTTGCTCTAGCCAGCCCTCCTTGAGCAGGGGGTTGGACAAGACGATCCCAAGAGATGCCTTCCAATGTTGTCTGTTCTACGATTCTGCTGAGGCATCATTAATAGTGCTATAGCACACAACAACCATAGCATTTCTGCTCTGTACTTGGGAACGTACTAGCTTATGACCCTGGTGAAATGTTACCTGCTTCTAACTACATGGACACAATTAAATACCAGTTTCTGAGGAGATGGATTAAAGCTTTTCTGCTGCGGTAAAATGCATCTGGTCATTATAGGGGACTGCCTGAAAACTACTGTCAGGTGTTTCCATGAACTATCGGCATGCTGAAGCAGTTCCAGAAGATATGGGTGAGGGGTGGAAATATGAGCATAAACTTGAAAAGACTAAGTGACACTATCTAAGTAATTACAGGGTTTCAGCCGCCTTCTCTTCCTGGGAGGGGAAATTATATGAGCCTAGGCTAAGAATGGAAAGGAGATCAGGGTCGTGTCTAGTCAGGTTTTGACTATCTCCAAGGATCACTGGAGTTAATCAACTGTACGTTATGGTCCAGGGGTCCTGGTGGATTAGCTTGCAGTACTCTGCAATGGGGCTGCGTGTTTGTGGACAGCAATGCTGATGCACTAAAGCTGAAGTGAAGGTCTATCTCAGCCCTGGGCAACAAGGTGAACCATCAGGTCCACCCTATTCTAGGGAGGGCAGTGCAAAAAGAATTTACTTGTTCTGACACCATAAATCGATTCTTGCTAAACAACAGTGCCCACGCTCTGGGTTTGCAGCAGCATTGGGAAAGCTGTATAGGGGTGCTCCTATGCCGCCCTTTTCCCCATGCCTACCCCTTCCCCACAACTCCAAGGCAGTGGGGAGGGAAGGCGGCTGTTGGCTGTTTTGAGGTGGGGCTCCCCCACACATGTAGGTACTGTGAGATTTCCCAGCTGGAGCCAGTGAGCCAGCCCAGTTTCTGGGGCACCTCTCAAGTCCTTGGAGAAAGGAGGAAGAGATTTCTGGCTGCTGGGGAAAATGTCACATGGAGGGAGGAAACAGGTCTCTCAAGTGCAGTATTCTGTCTCTAGCAGGGCCCAAAGGACCCAAGAGAGGAATGAGATTGGAGCAAGTGTATCTGGTGCATCCCCTCCAGTTTCCCAGCTTTCAGGCACTTTGCAAGGCAGATGTGGTTTCTGCGTGGGTAGTCCTGCTGCATTCATCCCCAACATGTTTGTGTGGCCAGCTGGGTATATTTTATCTGTGCGTGCATACATACCAATTGGGAACACATGCTCAGCCTTCCTACTGGACGAACTGGTGGACAAAATTGCTGCAGCAGCCTCACCTCTATCCGGTTACAGAATTTGGCAGCTGTGACCACTGGCATCACATGCAATTTGGACACCTTCCTAACAAGCTGCAGAATTAAGGCCACTACAGACTTTAGATTTAGTAACACTGAGGGCTGTCCCCAACCTCTATGATATTTAGGTAAAGATGATCACTTTGTCACGGCAGAGAGGAAGAAGGTTAGGAGCCTGGGTGGCTTCCTTTGAACTTTGCACCTGGATGTGGCTAAGGCCCACTTCTTGCTCTCCAGCATGGAAATGCCTGCCTGTCTTGCGGGGCCTTGAAGGCACTGGTTTATTGCACATGGCTCTGGGTGGAGCTGTATTTGCAGGGTCAAATGGCTGTAGTACAGAGGGTTTCCCCTGCCTGGTGCCTCTGAAAGGCAAACAAATGCCAGCAAGTTCTGGGAGGCAGCAATATTACTTTGCAGCTATCACTTACACATTGATGCAATCATATTTGCTGTCGCTCTCTGGTGGTCTGGGAACCATAGTGCTGCCAGCTTTGTCGGTGAAAAGATGATAAGGGGCTGTGCCAGTGCACAGAGGCATTGCCCAATAAACAGGTACCAGTAACTCTGGGAACCCAAGCTCAGGAACTTCAGGACACTGAACATCCGGATGATGCTACCCGTCATGTTCAGCCATGCGCTCAGGATCACCTGCAGCAAGCAGAAACAGCCAGGGGTTGTGTGATGAATCCTGAAGGGCAGAACTTAGTGCAATCAAGTAGCATGAGCAGGGTCTCAGATGCACTACAGGAGATACTGGATGTTAGTAATCACTGCATGGAAAGTTGCCTCCAGACCACCCCTACCCCTTTGGACCACTGCAAGATGCTCCTTATCCAACAGTGAGTGAGTTACCTGTCTCCTTAGGGAGCAAGATGGCTGTCCTGGCCCCACATGAGAACTACACCACAGTGCAGCTTATGCAAGACAGCAGACACTGTCATGGAATTTATGAGAAATCCAAAGTTCATTAATTACACTCTGTCTGCAAGTTTGCGTGATCAGCCATGCTTTGCTGTGACAATCCAAGGATCATGGCAATGAGTAATCTAGCATATGGATACTGCAAACGCTCTTCTATACCACTAGCATGCTAGTGTTTCAGTGCCACACTCCACAACACTCTTGCTTCTGGGAAGACTGTGTAGAGATCCCAAGCTGGCTTAGCATAGACCAAGCTCTGATCTGACAGGGGTCCCTTGCTTGCACCCTTCCCTGCTGCTCCTTAAACTGGCCCTGCAAACAAAATAGCTGTGCTAACACTTTTCCACAGCAAACCCTCCCCAATTACAGCAAGCTCTTCACAGAGTCAGCTCTCAGCAGCTGTCCCTGTCAGTTGGCTAAGACAACAAAAACTGAAGCAGGAAAAGGCAAGTAGGGATGCAACATCATTCTGACTTTTCCCACCGCTCCCCACCTCACAGGTGATGTGACAGCTATTACTGAACTAGGAGCTTGCAACATGCTCATCCTCTGCAGCATTTGGGAAGACTCCCGTTCACATTAGTGCTTTGTGCAGCTACTGCTGTCTCTAGGTGAAACGCCCTCAGGGAAACAGAACAGTTCAACTCACAGCACATCTGAGCCCCACGCTGTCGAGAACCCATGTTGCCACCAGACCAAATGGGATCGAGATGAGGAGGTACACTATTGAGAGCCAGTTGACCATCTCCAGGGAAACGTGAAAGTAGGCAGCTGTCTTATCAGCCACAGGAGCAAACGTCAGCCACAGCTGCAGAGTAGAGAGCAAAGATGGGTAACCATGAACACCTCCACCAGAACAGAACTCAGCATCCCCTCAAACTGTCTAACTGAGTTGCGAAGGGGCTCGCTATCTCAGTCTCTCCTTGAAATCCATCTCCATCCATCTCCTAGGATGTTAAGGTTGGTAATAAAAACTCAAACCTCCAGTGTCTGCAGTTACTCATGCTAGGACTATTTTACCACTGATACCATCACTATCTTGGCCCAGAGCCTGCCATCTGTTTCATTACCTCATCCCCAATCCCCTAGTCCTGCTGCTGGGAGCTGGTAGAAGCAGAGGTCAGTACCTTTTTCTGTCCCCAGGCTGAACCCGTTGGCCCCCGATTCACTTACTTACCTGACATAAACCACAAGCAATCCTTCTACGTTAGCATAAACAAAACAGAGGCTGCCACCTCCTCTCTGCAACTAAGAGCCTCTTAAACTCAGCCTGGTACTATGGTTGCATTGGTAACCCCTGGATGTGGCCTTGTAAGAACAAATTTGCTATGTGTCAGCCAAGAGAGACATTATTCCATGCTGCCCTACACACACCTAGGAATTTGCATTATTCAATATATCAGAACACATAACAAGGAAACACAATAGGTACTTTAATAAGTATCCATCTTTTCCTTCCAGTGTCATATCTGAAAATATTTCCCTAAACCTTGTTTTAGGCACTGGTTTCCTAAGGTTGCTGTCTGCATCTGGTTTCTTCTGGGAATGACAAGGCCTGCTTTGATCATCAAATCAGGTCCTGAGATCATGTCCACAAGAAAGAAATGAGGATACTACCCCAAATTTAAGGATGTTTCTGTGGATTCTTTGTGAAGATGCCCTCTCTGGTGCTTTTCGAAAAGATTGGCCTAACCTGCGAACAGGTTTCAATAATGTGGATGTAAGCTACTCCACTGTTAGAAGATGATCTTGCAGCTGCTGAATACTTCAGATGATAAAGTTTGCAGAAACGTGAACAAAAACTTCAGCTATAGCTTCCTACAAAAGAAGTCCAGCCACTGCCTCTTTCCAGGCACCCCTCTCTGCCATCACAAGCTTCCTCTTCACAGCCTGCATCCCGCACACAGCATCAGCTGTGGAGTTCATGCGTAACTGAAAAAGGGCTTGGGTAACCTCAGAGGAAGGCGTGTACCTACACTCTGCTACTTGTTATTTCCAGTGTTCTTATTTACTTCTCACATGCTAGAGACCATAAAAACTACCACATTAAATGGAAGTAGAAGGCGAGATGGGCTTTTCTTCTTTCTTAGTGTCACTGTGTGAGAATAGCCACATGCAAATCATTGTTTAGCTAACCTTTTCTCTTAGCAGGGATGCAATGAGTAAATGGCAGTAACAGAGAAGTTTTGAATGTATTATCAGTGTCCTAGCAAGGACTTCTAGCATCAGCCCTTTCCTCTTCTCTGAAAGGAGCTGACATGCCAAATCCCCTGCATCCAACATGAAGCTCACATCACCATGCTGGGCTCAGACACACCCATGTGGGTTCAGTTAAAGGTCTGACAGGGAGTGGATTTGGTGTTTACTCAGCTTCCACAACCAGGTGGATGAAGATGCTGGGTGCTGAAGGAAATTGTACTCTTGTTAGACAAGCTCACTGGGAGACTTGCAGCAGACTTCTAATAAGATGAGCTTTTTAAAAATTCCTTGAAATAATATATTATAGTGGAATGATGTTACCATCTTGTCTCAGGAAAAAATTTCACCCACCTTTGTTTTTCCAGAGCTGATCTCCATCAGATTGGGATGGGAATTTAAATGTTTAATGCTAATGTAACCATTTAAATGTTACAAGCATCACTAAGGCATGAGCATTAGTTTGATTATGGGGTGCTAAACTGCTGCTAAACAAAACCCAGCTGTGTATTTCTAGCAACAGCAATTCTCAGTTCCTCACTGTCTTCCAGATGGGGGTGGTGGTGGTGATGAAACACTGTACCAGGAAATAGTGTAATCAAAGAGATGGTACATTTTGTAAGCCAGCTTCAGGTACATTTTCACCCCTCCTGTTCCTCCACACAAGATGCTCACGCAGGCATGACATCATTAGGAGAATGATGCCACAAGCCAGAGCATAGCATTTTGTGTTCAGTGGCTGTATACGTCTAGGTAAGCTGGGATCAGGCACTCTGGCATGTTTCCATTAGACCTAGTAAAACCATTCCTTGCTGAAAACCAAGCATTTGGGCTGCCCTGTATTTCTATCCTGAGCAAGAGCTCCAGTTCTAGCATATGTGTGTGAGAGCACAGAAGGTGGGAAGTTGCAGCCTGTCCAAGCCCAAGTTTGTTCTTCAAAATAGGAAGTGGGTTTCTTTATGGGTCTGGAGAGATGAAGTATGTTTCTGTCTCCATTCAGACAGTGGTTGTTTACCCTGTGTTGCTCTAACAGAGAAATTAAGAACTGGGCAATGGAGCTCGAGGTGTAGCTGTGGTCAATGCAGCCACCAAATGCCCCTGCAACAAAGATAAGGCACTGTGGGGTTTTGCCAACATAGGAAGATGGCCATGCTAAGCAAGTGAGTATGCCACGTTCTGCTTCTGGTTTTCCCAGCTACAATGACTTCATCCGCAGTAGTTAGCAAGCTCTTCTGCCGGGCCCTTATCCTACATGTTGTTTCTGAAACTCTCCACTGCCAAGGTTGGTAATCACACAGGGACTGCTGTGATACACATCCCCTCAAGCAGAACAGGGTGAGGATGATGGCAGTTCTTTCCTGGTGAGGTCCAAGCCCTGTAACCTCTAAGGACGCAGAATAGATACTGAGAGAGGTTTCTCTCTCCTACACTCCCCAAGGGCCATTGTCTTAACTCAGCTTTGGCACACCAAAAACAATATCAAAGCTCTCCAGTGTAGATCACAGTGACAGATGCAGGAGGAGAGATCATGTGTGGGGTTATAGGATGCCAGCCCCAAAAGCTGGTTGCTCCTGGGACAGATAAAGGAAGGAGAAACAGGCAGACACCTCTGCCCTTGCAGGGTTGTCTACACACTTGTTCAGTCCCTGCACAAGCCTCACTTTGTGGAAATATGCCCTTGTAGTCCGGTCAAGCTGCACTCAGCTCCATTGCTTATGTAGCCACACAGGCCTAGAGCCTCAGTATGAGGTAAAGAAGGCATCAAGGGGAGTCTGTGTTATGCACTGCACTACTATGTCCATGTCCACATACTCTCCTCTGAAGGCAGCTCAATGGAAGTCACAACAGCAGCACTGAGACGACTCAATGTCTTTTCCTGACTTGCAGTAGTGACAAGCAATTTCCATGCACCCACTATGGCTTATGTCACTTTTAAGCCCTATCAGGGCTACAATTAACCAAAACCTTTTAGCAAACTTTGACAAAATTCCCAGCTTGGCACCCTGCAG
>NW_008825499.1:1271699-1274961 GCF_000699105.1 Pygoscelis adeliae
ATGCACCCAGCTCAGAGTCCCACACCCTGACTGCTCAACAGCTACCTTGTGCAGTCCCCACAGCAGAACACAGCTGGGCTGCTTAATGAGTTGGAGTGGATGATGCTGGAGGTCAGCAGGAGTCCTCTCTCTGGGCCATGGCATAGTCAGGTCAAGTAATTTACACAGAAGCCCACGCAGAGCCGCTCAAGCACAGGGACTCTTGCCTTTAAACACCAAACCACCACAATGGGTTTGTGAGCCCAACCCCCTAATACTTGGGAAAACTCACTTCCCAGCATTACCTCACAGATTTTGCATTATTTGTTCTCAAATGACAGCTCCTGCTGTAGTATAATCCAATATCATTGGCCATGGTCACTCATGTTGTAGACCAGAGTATTTGATCCTTCAGCATTTGAGATGGACTTTTCCCTCCCTTCAGATATGCATCTAGCAGGATGTTGAAATAGCTGCTGTAATAACATACACCCATTTCTTCTCCAAATGCAGGAATTGTAGTTCCCACACTCCTCTCCTGAGCTCAAGCCTTAGAAGCATGTTCATCTCACTGTGATTTCCGAGTTTAGAGACAGCAAAAGCTCCAGTGCATGCTAGGCTGGGCAGGAAACCATACCTCGGCACACGCTCTTCACTATAAAATCTTGTGCTCTGCACAGTGGGCACAGCAACTGATAAAGAGGACAGAAGGTCCCCTGAAGACCCGCAAGCCTGCTTTCAGCACGCAGCTGGCTGATTGGGTAGCCATGCCCCATCACTAGAAGAAAAGGACAGAAATGTTTTCCACCCAGAGTCTACTTATATCCTCAATTCCAGAAGACCCCCTTCCACACCTCCTTTAACAATGGAGCATGTGGGACCACTAGGGAAAGCAAGTGTACTGAAACTCAAGCCATCTGACTGGTACTGATGTTGGAGGGGTACTGCCTCCACTTTCAGCTCTCCCTCCCTTTGCTTTAACTTTCTTCTAGCTGACATTTTGTTTTCTCTTCTCCTGCACCTCCCAGAGACTGCCTGCTCCCTTCCCCATTAATTGCAGGCCTGCTTGGGCACTCCTGTAACCAAGAATAAGTTACAGCTGTTCCCATCCTGCCCCCATTTCTAAGCTTCTTTGTTGCTCTTTCTGATACCCTTGTAAACCCTTAATTCATTCTCAGATCGGGATTCAGCCCTCTTCCTCCCAGAATCAGCCCAAACCCTCTAGTTTTCCTCCTGCTCTGATTCCCCTTCTACCTCCATCTTCTCCAGGTTCAGTTCCTCTACCCTATTGCCTTTACTGTTTTCACTCTCACACAGACTCTCCAGGACCTATTTCATCTGCAGGACCCGGTTTCCCTCCATCCATTCCAAAGGAGCCCAACATTCGCCCTCCCTCCCACTTCTGCAGGAAGTTACTGGTGGGCTGTGAGCCAACAATTCTCTGTCTGCAGTGGTAGCAAGGTGATGGCCGAAGGCAGGACTCCATACAGACTCTACACTTTGGTAAGCAATAGGCACGAGCTGCAGAAGGCAGCATAAACAAACACAGCCCCAGGATTTTCAGAACTCAAAGAGCAGTAATGATATATTGATGCACCACAAGCATAACCAGTGCAGCCCTGCCAGAAGCAGTACCAAAAATGTTGTTTTTCATGAAAGGCAAGCTGTTAAGCAATGTCTACCTTCCTCACCAACAAATCAAGAGTCTAAAAGTGAAAAGCAAAATCATTTGCAGAATGGCAAGCAAATGCAATCAGGCAGGGTGGAAATTAAGCCATTTTGCCATGTCAGTGGTGGTGTCAGCTAGCAAAGGCTGCCATATGGAGTGCTCTTCACTGTCTGGTATACTGTATAGCTGTGCACAGTGTAGCAATGCCCCTGTAATACCTTCTACCTACAGCTTAAAAAGGAGGAGCCAAGGGGAACGACTTAGATGAAATGGGACCTTCTGCTCTGTAACAGGCACAGGCACAGCTTGCCAATCCTGTCAGGCACTGCCTGCAGCAGCTCTCCCAGTCCCAGCACGCTCTCTCCCATGCACCCAGACACTGCTTTGAAGGTGATGTAGGATGTCTTTCTGAAACACGCAGGCTGCCTCCTCCTCCCCTGGGGCCGGGCTATGAAGCCCTTACACCAGACTCCTCACCTTCAAGGTCAAAAGGGCCAGAGAGTCTGGAAGCAAACAGCCCCTGGCCTCAGCTGAAGGCACCCATGCTGACACAGCAGACTAGGAAGTACGGACAGAGGCGTGGTCTTCCAAAAGGTCAGATCCCTGCCTAGATGTCACTTTTAGCCTCCACAGCTCTCAGGAGGACTAGCAGGACACAACAGCCAGGCAGAAGCAGCTGTGTGTGCATGTGTATCTACAGGGGCACTGCTGGAGCAGACAGGCGTGGGCGAGGAGCGTGCGCACCCTGCCCTGGAGCACGCCAGTCTCCACTTGTGCAGCTCTCCTTCCTCTCCCAAGTACACTAAGTGGTGGTGGAAGTCCTCCAGGCTGGTGAGTCAGGAACCACCTGGCCAAGTGTGAACGAGCTCCAGCCCTCTGCTCCTCTCCTCCTCCCCAGCTTTCTCATGCTGACAAGCACAGAACAGGGCAGGAAACATTCTTGGTTTCATTCTTCTGTGCATTTCTCTGTCCCCAGCGCTGCGTTAAGAAAAAGTTCCTCCTGTGAAACACCAAGTTCCCGCCTGTTCAGCTTCACAGGAAGGAGGCAATGACGAAGGAGGCATTTGCCTTAGCAGTTTACTGCTATGGCAGCTGTCAGCACACCATGAATACTCTTAAACATTAAGTCTTCAGATTAAAAAACCTGTACACTCAAAACCACAGCATCAGTTTGGCAAAACAAATCTGCGGAGCAACCACAAGCATAGTCATTTCACCTCTCTCCAGGAGTGCTGCAAGAAACAGCTGGGGAGCAATCATCTAAGCTTGGCTGCGGTCAGAACAGCCTCTCTGTCCAGGACTTCAGGCAGCAAGTGAATTATACTGATGCCTACTTATGTCCTTCTTAAGATAATGCAAGGATTTCTTACACTACATTGTCAGCTAGGAATTTCCAGAATAGCCGTATTTAGGAAATGAGAACCAATCCCTGGTAAGATAGTACCCACTTTGTACAGCAGGGAGAGACAGAGGCTTTTAAACTCATGTCAGTAATAGAGATTGAAGTAAGGGACTATTTATCATTGGTGTAAAAGCCTCCCTTATATCATATTTACCCCACTGTGCTCTGGTTGAAGAAGGGATTTCACACGAAGATATGGAGCAGGAGGAAGT
>NW_008825499.1:1275008-1277250 GCF_000699105.1 Pygoscelis adeliae
GAGTGCCCCTTTCATCACCACATAGTCTGGCCTGGCTGTGCTCAATCACAATCCTAAAACAGACTGAACTAAGAAATACTTCTTTCTCAGCCTGCCTTTGCTGCATGACCAAGTGTGCTTTCCTGCAATTAAGTTGCTCCTACCTTGTCTTCCTGACACTGACAGTCTCTCCCTCTCAGGACTGTCTCCTGCCTGCCACTGTTAGTGGCACTGAAGGCCACTAATAGAAAGCTGCATGTGTGCACGGGTAGGAGTGGGTAATACAAGGCATCGTCCTGGAAGCTTGGTCCAGCACATGAGGTGATCTGCTCTTTCCAAGTCAGACAATTCAAAAGTCATGTGTCCTCACCATACGCATTTTGCAGATATAGCCTGACACAGGTATACATAGAACAAAGTGCTGCATACAACATCTGCACAGGAATTGAGGACACATCTTAACTTGCAAGACAATTTTCACACCACAGAACTGGTAAGTTAATCTTTCCATCTGGAAATTTAAACAGCAACAAACCACTTTGATTTCATGGCCTTTCAACCACTCCCTCCATTTTAATGTGATTTTTATCAGGAACACTTAGGAGAAACTTTAGCACCAGGAAATGTTTGGTTACAACTTTATATGTCAGCATACTTGCTGTTCCAGACCTTTGCAGTGGCTTAGAAACAGTATTTCCACCTAGGATATTTATTAAGCCCCCAGTTTTGAAGTGGTGAAGTTCTGGCTTAAGTTCATACTGTGGGAAAATAATACTGTGGACAGTCAGGAAGCTGGCAAGAGACCAAGCAGACAGACAACAGTACAATCTCTCAGGGCTACAAAGGTTTCAGCAACATGACTCAAGACACAGTTATACTTGCAGATGCATTGAAAGGACCTTTTTAAGTAACCCTCCAGTTTCACTGTTAAGGTTTCAGCAAAGTCAAGGTCTGTCAAGACATCCTGGAAAGGTTTTTGTACAGTTTCCTCCACCTATGCTGTCACTTGTCCACTTCTAGCAGAGTGGTTTTTTTCCTCCTACATAATGTTCTTGTGCTATGCCAATTTAACTGCTACGAAGCAGCAGGGCTTCACACTGCTTTTCTGTAGGACGCTTTTTTACACTCTTAAAGGATACACTGATACACTGATTTTTCCTTGAGAAGGCACATTCATTTTTTGTTTTCTATATACAGGCAAATTCTCACTATGTTTTCCCATTTCTCTACTCCAGCACTCTTGCATCATGGAATACCTACTCTTCCTCCCCAGCATTTAAATGTTTGCAGGTTGCAGTGCCTGATCTTGGCTACCAGACAGCCTGCATTCACAGCTCGGTAACCCTTAAGCACAAGAATAATTCTACACCAGGCTGATAATTATCAACAACGACATCAATGACTTGGTGAGCAAAGGTTTGGGCTTCCATCTCACATACTAGCACTTGGTAAGGGGAAACTTTATATGTTCATCTTGATAATTACTGAACTTAGTTTTAATCTGTTCAACAGGTGGGGTGTGATCTGGCATCCCTTTTTTTCAGGTTTTTCAGAATAAAGTACCTGTAGGCAATAAGAAGTTCACGTACCAGTATGTTTAGTGCAGAATCACTCCTATACTATTCTGTATGTGCAACAGATCCCAAAAGGAAACCTACTTGCTCCTTTTTCTGACCAGACAAATCCGCTGCCATAAGCCAGCAATAAGGTAGAGCTAACTCCTGCTCCTCTACCCAAGGAGTTTCAACACTGTTCTCCCATTCTGAGGTTTGAAACGTGTGACCCTCACAGGCGCTGAATACTTTCTATTCCTCCCCACGGCCTATGACGTGGACTCGGCAGCAATTTCAGCTGTGCTCCAGAACACATTCTGCTCCATCCCAGCCTGGCTCGACGCTGTGGTACTTCCTCCTGTGCTCCTCCAGATCACACACACCCTCCCGCCCTTCCCCCGTCACCACCCCGCTACGCCCCGGGTCCCACCGGTCAGAAAGGGAGGTGTGCAGGCCGAAGTCGTAACCAGAGAAACAAAGTTCAAAAGGAAAAGCCGCTTATTCGGTCCCGAAGGCACGGCCAGGATGAGGCTTCTCAGCGCTGTGCGAGTACAACTGAGTCCCGGTGCTCCAAGGATGAGGGGGTGGATCTGAGACAGGGCACTGGGGCAAAGCCCTGAAGATTGCCTGGCTGCTTCTAGGAAGAGATGGGAGGTGGTTTTGGCTCAGGTGAGCCCTGCCACCCCATCCTCCCACGGCGGCGGCAGCAG
>NW_008825499.1:1278311-1284070 GCF_000699105.1 Pygoscelis adeliae
TGGCAGTAGGAGGGGGAAGGCTTGTGGGAGCAGCCCTGTCCGAGGGTGATCGCCTACTGGAGTAGAAAAAGGACTAGAGGAGAATAAAGGGAGGGTGTTAAGACCCACAGGGGTCTATCAGCCACTGGATGTACAGCTTGGTTATGGTTTTATATGACTGATTGTGCTGCAGACAGCAGTGTCTTCTTCCCCCAGTGCAGAGACACGCACACTAGCTGTTCTCTCCTTCCCAAAAACTCACCGAGGGAAAAAGCCAAGAGCACAAAGCAAAAGCCTCCTCCACTCCTAACCAAGAGCTGTGACTTCAGGTTGGTTGGACATTGATAGTGCCTGGATGTCTTTCTCCCAACCCCGAGATTTGATCACCTTCCCACACTCACCACACCCCTCTGGAGTGCCAAGCTGACAGGCCAATGGATTCCAGATACTGCTCCACAGCACTGTCGTCCACCATGTCACCTCTTACTCAGCCCTTTGAAACCCTTGTGCCGTTCCTCACTACAAACTGCTAAGAGCACAACACCCTCTCAGTCAGAGGCTGGGGTCATTTACTGTGAGAAGGGCTTTATTTCAAATGCTTTGGACATATTTGGAAGAGTGGATAGGGAGGGTTATCCTGCATGCAAGTATTCTCTCATGAACAATTTTACCTGAAATTTTCCATGCCCGGGGGGTGGGAGAAGTAGGGAGTGGAAAGGCGGGCCGGGGAGAGGGAGGAAGGAGGGAGAAGAAACCATTTCAACGCCCAGTCGAGCTTGTTGTTGCAGGGTAGAGAGAAGCATGGGTTGTTTGTGCTAGTGAGCGAGCTTCACTGACTGGTAGATTGTGCCTTCCAGTCTCCCCCAGCTGGAATTGGGGGTTGACATTTAGTAATAGCAAGTGTGACTATTAAGCTAATATTAATGATTGACGTGTTCCTATGTCTAGAAATGCCTGACCAGGTTTGCCTGGCTTATGAGCTGCTGACAAAAGAGGACTGCTATTGGTAGGCTGTAGGCTGATGCACAGCAACTTCTGCCCTGCTCTGAAGAGACATGCTGTGCCCTAGGTTGTGGGCATGAGTTAACTGCCCTCCTGACCTGTCAGTGCTGACACATGGGGAGAAACTTGTACACCAACATGCTAGAAAGAAGCCCAGGTGTATGGGACAGCAGAAAGACCCAGAGGTCAGTGCTCACCAGGAGAACCATCATTCCCGCCTCTTCCTGGTCTCTCCTGTTGGCAGGCAAACCCTGTATGAAAATGAACTTCCCTGGGGCTCTGTCTACGTGATCTGTCCACTGTGTCCATTCCTTTTTCAGCTCAAAAATCTGTGTTATCATCAAAGAAGTCTGAATAATGCTGGCAGAAATCAGGATCCCATGTGAAATACCTTTACTGCTTCTGCTCTCTGCTGTCCATTTTGTCAGTAAAATACACAAAAAGCCCAAATTGCACATATTTTTAGGACAGACCAGATTCAAGACTGCCCTGACTAGCCCCCTTCTGCATTATTTTTGATGTCAAGATAACATGGTATGCTGTTTCCTACTTGAAATAAGGTCCATGAGTGAGTTGTACCTGGACAGTGAAGGAGATGCTGTCTATGAGAGCTCTGTCACCTTGGGTGCAGACATCAGAAAGCATGTGTCAAGCAAGGCCACGGAAAGGGAAAAAGACAACTGCAGCAGGAGGAAACTGCTTTGCTGTTTGGACCAGAATAATCAGAGGAATCTGTGTAAGTAACTCACATCTGGGAGGAAATACAGGTTTTTTTCCCCTCATGCTCCTCTTAGATGTATTGCCTTGCTGTATGTACCCTGCCAGGACTAGTCTGGGGCTGCAGGGAGCTAAGAGCACTCGGAGCAGCTCTGTGCAACTTCATTCCATTGCTCTATACCACGTCTCCCGTGAACAGGGGTACCACTTGTTACTAGCAGCACACCAAGGACAGTGGTAGGATTAGTGTTGAAGGAGAACAGCCTCACCTGCCCTGCACCTCCTCATTCCTTCCTGGTGCTCCACTTCTGCCTGATACATCTCCATCAGTCCCTTTCTCCCCAGTGTCACCCTCTCTTCGCCACACCCCAGCACATCCTATACCCTCTTTTAAACCCGGCTTTTGTTTTCAGGAACTGGCAGCTTAAGCCAGATGTCACAGGTGCTTCTCAGTTAGGCAGTTTCTTGTTTTGTATGTACTTGTACTGAGGTACCCATGGTCTCTGACGTGTGAGCATATGTGATATGCACTGAGCAGACCCAGCTACACAACTTGTACACTGAACAGTCCCTGCTATTAAAAAAAGCCACAAAAAAAAAATATTTATTTTCTGCCAGGGAGGGAAACGCTGAGACAGTAGGTATGTGAAAGGTTTGCAGCATGGGGTAGTTGAAGTCTCTGTACCTTGGTTGTAAAATGGGTGTGGAACAACTTGGAGTTGGGAGAGGATTCTGCATCCAAAGCAGCTTTCCAGTATTGAGCACTCATGGTAGGAATTACAGGATCATTCAGCCTGGAAGAGACCTCAGGAGGTCTCTAGTCCTGTTCAAAGCAGGGTCAGCAATGAAGTCAGACCAGTTCGCTTAGGTCTCAATCTGGTCTTGAAAACCTCCAACGATGGAGACTGCACAACCTCTCTGGGCAACCCATTCTACTGCTGGACCGGTCCTAGGATAGAAGCCACAGTACAGCCTTCAGATAGAGTACAACTTATTAACCACAACCCTCTGACCCAATCCAACCAGTACTTCACCCATCCAGTTGGCTACCCATCCAGACTATAATGTCCTAACTTACATACAAGAACACTGTGGGAGACTGTGTTGAAAATGTTGCTGGACTCATGGTAAATACATCCACCACTCTCCCCACATCCACAAATTCCTTTTTTTTATGAAAAAAACACAATCAGGCAGGTTCACCAGGTACGATTTATCCTCGGTGAACCCATGCTGATTATTCCCAGTTGCCTACTTCTCCTTCATGTGTCCAGAAATATCATCCAAGAGAACTTGGTTCATGTTTTTTCCAGCGATTGAAGTGAGATTGGACAACTTGCAGTTGCCTGGGCTGTCCTTTGAGTGCATTTTGAATATAGGTGTAACGTTTCTCTGGTTGGCAGGGGTACCCATGGCCTCCCAAAGATGATCGGAAGTGGCCTTTCTGTGGCATCAGCCAGCTCTCTCAGCACCCTTGGACACAGCACTTCTGGTTCCATGGACTTGTATGAGTCAAGTTTTCTCCAGCAATCCCTGATTAATCCACTAACGGTCATCCTTCCCCTCCATGAATCCCAGGCCTTGAGGCCTGGGAGACCTCGCTGGTGCAGATTAAGGTAAAGAAGGCATTGAGTTCCTCAGGTTTGTTTGTGTTCACTCTCGCTAAATCACCCACCCTATTCAGCAACCATCTGCCATTTTCCTTGTTCAGTCTTTTACCACTAATTTAGCAGTTGAAGCTCTTCTTGTTACCCTTGACATGCAGGTTGAAACTCCAGCTAAGCTTCTGTTTTCCTGACACCATCCCTATGTGCCCAGGCAATGTTTCTAAATTCCTCCTTTGTAGCCCATCCCTGCTTCCACCTCCTGTATGCTCTTCTTTTGCATTGGAGTTCTGCCACGATTCCCTACTTACCCAAGCTGTCTGCTGATATGTCTCCTTTTTTCTTGAATACCGAGATGGCCTCTTCTTGCACTTGGTTGAAGCTTCAGAGACCTCGTCACTGCTGGAGACAGTGATAGAGTGAAAGGCTGCTTCTTCCCCTGCTGTGCACTGAAAGAGGCAGGGAACAAGATGTCCTGAGCTGCAGAACTAAGAAACCAGATATCTTAGGGGTGCACCTTTGGGTTGACTAGTGTTGAGTAAGCTGCAACCTTTCATCATGGTTGGGGCACTAGTAATATCCCCCTGCTGCACGGATTATCTGCTTGCTGCTGACACTGCAGGTTTTCTATGCCGGGGTGCTAATAGGTTCTTCTCTCTCTTCAGCCACAGATTTTCATGAAACTGTAGGAATTTTGCTGGTTTTGAGAAGGCTGTCCCGCTGTCAAGTTCCATTAAAACTCGCTATCATTAAAAAAAAAAAAAAAGGGAAGGGGAAGGAAATAGGCAGACGTACTAGGTTTGTGCACTCCTTACTATCTAAGGACCACAGGTTAAAACGGTACCTGAAAGTGTAATTAAAGACCATGCAGGCTCATTAGGTGCAGAGTGTGTGTATGGGGGTGAAGGTGGAATTAGGATTGCTCAAACAATTTTTATTCTGGCATTTCCTCATGTTTTAATGTTTAAATTAGCAAGCCTTGATTAATTTTAATTCCACAGAAATATAGTGAAAAGTGCTGTTGTTACACAAATGGATCCAGCATCCACTGCTGTTCTGTCTCTCAGCCTGATATTAGAAGCATGAGGAGACTTCCCCAGGGAATCCCAGATTTTGGTTAATCTGGACCTTTTAATGCTAATTGAAAGTGTGTGTTTGTACGGTTTGTGGCAGAGAGGGCTTTGAAGACTCATTCTGCATACCTGGAGGCCAGCATCCCGTTTGTTTCCACAGTGCGCACTGGAAGGTGAATTGGAAGAAACCAGTAAAATTTTCATTTCCAAGACTGCCACGATGCCCTGGCATGTTTGTGAACCAGACGCCTTCCTCCAGACATAAAGATTAGTTGCTTGCTTGGCCAAACAGAGCAAAACAGGCCAGTCAAATCAGAAAAACATCTTAGGAGACTGCAAAATGCATGTCCAACACCCTGGGTAGCAAACCGGTTGTCCCGGGGCTGAATCTCTTCACGGCGAGGCAGGTCCTGGGAGTGGTTCCTCTTGTTGCCATCTCTGGCAGTTGTGAGCCTGGAAAACCAACATGTCCCCTGAGAGAGCTGCACGCAGCTGACAGAAGTGCAGGGAGCTAACAGTCACCCCTGCTGCTCTGAACACCAGTGAAAGACTAGTCCACTATGCCGTCTTATCTCTGAGTATTCTTCTACAGAATACAGTTTTAAAGACTTGTCTACACTTCGGCTGGCTCCTCCTTGTGAGGATGTTCCTTTTCCCAAGACAAAATACAGGTTTGTCTTTGTAGCTGTAACCATTCCTGCAAATGGGTGGACCCAACCCGACAATAGGACTTTTCTGGCTAAAATAAATTACATGTGCCTTAGAAAGGTCTGCTTGTGGACTCTACAAACGTGAAGTAAAACACGCTCCTGATTGACTGCTGTATCTGTGCTGCCAATCTTTTCTGAAGCCTAAGATAACTCAATGAAAGACTTAGAACATTAAAAGATGTTCTAAGACATCTGTTCTAAAAGACTTAGGACCTGACTAAAAGTGTTTTATTTTGGTGTTTAGTCATCCTTGCACCAGGTTTTTTCCATTTGTGTCTATGCCAAACTGACCTACTCACATAAGACAAGCAAGTGGAATTATCAATATGTCTACATAAAAATCAATTGGTTGTGCACTGACAGCTCCATTAGTGCCTGGTAGGATGAATCTTTCGAGGGGAGAAATGGAAATCATTCCCCGCGCCCCCACCCCCGGAAAGCATAATCAATTTCATGGCTTTGCAAACGTAAGTAGCTGAAGCTATTTTAGAATCATTATATCTGACCATATTTCTTGCTCCATTTAAAATAAGTGAGTGCAAAATCCGAAGGGCGTTGGCCTCCAATCTACATCTCTCAGTAAAAGGAAATTTGAACCATCAGCGTTCCTGGTGCAGCGTTGCCTTTGTTCCTATTTTTTACGAATTCCTTCCCCAGCGGGAGCGTGGCTCGCT
>NW_008825499.1:1284507-1285432 GCF_000699105.1 Pygoscelis adeliae
TGGGGGGACCGCTTCTTCCCTGCCGCACAGCCGGCTGCGCTCCGTACCGCGGACCTCTGTTGTGTGGCCGTTGGAACCACAAAGCTTTTCTAGCTTCCTCCTCTCCGATTTTTTTTTCTTCTTTTTTTTTTCCCCCTATTGTGAGCTTTCTAAAACATTTTCCTCTTACACATTAGCAATCAGGGCTCTAGCATTACCGTATCTTCACAGTTCTTGCTCATTCTTACTTGCTATGCTGGTGCACAGCCACATCCAACTACTACAACGTTGAGTCCGTCTTTGCTTGATCCCCAGTACAACGGTGGTGTCCCGTTCCAAAGGCATCAGAGATGTCCTCAACGCACAAGCAGCTGCTGCTGTATTGCAGGCACAGTGCCAATGACACAAACAAAGTCAGTCTTTTTCTCAAAAACACTCCCAGATTTATCCTTTGTTCTCTGCACAAAGAAATGTGTTACATGGGAGCTAAAGAATGGAGTAAAGATCCACATACTGTAAACAAGATTGGATGCCTGGTGGTCCCGGAAAGCAACTGCTGTAAGTCCAGGTACACTGCAGCCAAGATGAAGGTGAATAAAAGATGCTCAGTGCTGGAAGTGAGCTATCCAGGTAGAACACACAAGGGGCTTGTCACGTCCCACCTAGGAGAAGGGGAGAGTGACTAAGATCCGCAAATCCCCTCGGCGTGGATTAAGGTGAAAAAACACTCAAGGTCCAAAAACAAACTCCAACTTTAATGGCACGAACACCTCTATAAACATCAACCCTCTATGTCTTAATGCATAATACAAGCTAAGCGGCTTTGTGAGGAGTTGAGGTAGGCCTTGTATTGCTTAACAACATCAAAACAGAGAGCGAGAAGGGGGAGGAGAAGAGAGAGAGAAAGGGAAAGCTGGGAAGCAGGAGAGAGGTAGAGAGAGAGAGA
>NW_008825499.1:1292363-1324730 GCF_000699105.1 Pygoscelis adeliae
CATAATACAAGCTAAGCGGCTTTGTGAGGAGTTGAGGTAGGCCTTGTATTGCTTAACAACATCAGAACAGAGAGCGAGAAGGGGGAGGAGAAGAGAGAGAGGGAAAGCTGGGAAGCAGGAGAAAGGTAGAGAGAGAGAGACAGAGAAATCACCGATCCTGGATCCAGCGTCGGACCTGCCAACAGGGGGTGTCGGTGTGGAGAGTGTCCCCCCGGGGGCTCACGTGCGCCCCTATTTATTGGCTCCCGCCCAAGGTTTCTAGAATCTTCTCTCACCCCAGCTCCAGGAGTGGTTGAGACATTAGTCAGTCAAGGAGAGTGACACCGGGCGCCTCCCCGTGGCTGGCGTCTGGAGCTTTCCCTGGGGCATTGTCTGTGCTTACAGCACTGCCACGTGGGCCTGGTCCCTTACAGGGCTTTGTTAAATCTGCTTTGCCGGGATGCTCTTCAAGGGCCATATGATGATAATTATTACGTATCACAACACACCATTGTTCACATTCCCAGAAAGCAGTGATGCCTGCGGACAGTGGCTCTCTATTCAGCCTTTCTCTCTCTCTCTCTCCCCTTCCTCTTCCTTCTTTCTGCAAGACAAAAAAATGTTGGATGATTTATCCATGCCTCTCCTGCACATTAGGTCATCTTACTTCAACTTCTGGTGTTTGGAAGGCTTGTCTTGTGGTAATTGCAATTTCTCTTCAGTGCAATTTAACGTGATTGGATGCATACTCTGTTTCATACTTATAGCTGGACATTTACCTGGAATTGAATTCCTTTCCCAAACATTTAAAACACCAAAGAGAATGACGCCATTTGTGATTGCTAATAACTACAGAGAAGTTCTCAAACCCCCCCCCTTTTTTTTTTTTTTTGCCTTTCAGTAGTCAAATTCACGAATGTATTCCTTCTGCTTTGCACCACTTTGCAGATGTAGAGAGCAGCTACAATACACAGGCTGGGTGAGGAGTATACAGGCTGACAGAGGATTACAGATTGTAGTCCATCCTTCTGCTTTACACCACTTTGCAGATGTAGAGAGCAGCTACAGTATACAGGCTGGGTGAGGAGTATACAGGCTGACAGAAGATTTTAGACAAGTCTATGCAAAGGACTATAAACACATTTCCCTCTCTTCTGTTTTGCTTCTCTCTCTGCATGCTGGAAATCCCCAGCATAGGACTTCTTAATCCCTCTGCAGGAGAACACAGAGGACACACAGTATGCTCACAGACCCGTACCCTGCAACACATGGAGGCACGCATGTTTACTTTACTCCTTGCCTTCTGCTGTCAGTTTGTGTAATTGCAAAAGAGCAATTCAATATTTTTATTACATAGTGGCTGCAGGAAGTGGCATGTGAAAACTTCAGAGAAGCCCAGAAGTAACTATCCTGTTTAAGAGTAGTCTCAGTTCTTTTGTTTCTGAAATAGCTGTCGACCAGAAATGACCAGTAAACATAAAAGGAACCAACTGGGCCCTAAACCAGCCCAGAAGGATGAGACATGGTGCAGTGACTATATTTGTCATGCATATATTCTACGCTACTGAAAATGAGAGCTAGCAACTATTTGGGAAAGACGCACAGTGTCCCTAGTGCTGCACTGGAAGACCCTACCCTTTGCCAAGGGCAAAATCTGTGATCTATGCGAGTAACTCGAGTGGCCATTTACTGATACTGTACCAGAGTGCACCACTGGGACCAGTGTTGTGCAGAGAGGGGGCCAAACAGGACACTTGGGACACAAATCTACTACTTAAAGGCACTATGTTTCAGAATGAAATTGAACTGGGTTTGTATTATTTCCCTATGGATTATAAAAAATTCTTTACAGAGGAAATACAGGAAGGTTTTTGGGGAAAAGCTGCACTTCATTTTGCAAATTTCGTATGCTCTTTTTGTGTTAAAATTTCCTATTCTGGATTTAGTATTTCCTTAATATAATAGAAGGCTATTCAGAGGAAAGAATCATTCAAGGTTCTCCTCCTGTTGTTCCCCACCCCTCCCACACCTTATTTCCTAGTGGGTTTTTTTTATACTGCAACAACTTCCCTCTCCCCTCCCCTCCTTTTTTCCCCATCAGGCACATGTATTTTTCAGTGCTGACTGTAAGGCATGAGGAGCTACAGTTCTGTTTAGCTGGAAACTGCATGCTTTGTCTTTCTAAGTATGGGCTGTCCCTTTCTCATGTGTTTTGGTTTTTTGTTTTTGTTTTTTTTTTTATCGTGAGGTTTTACTGCGGCTTACACTGCTTATTTTTTTTCTTTTCATTGCTAAAGGAGTGGTCCCTTCAGCATTTTAATATTCTTGCACGAGAGCCTGTCCTGAGCCTTTTTAGAACAGTTTGCTTTAGAAGAGGGGGTTATGCATTCATGCTATCTGCATGTATCCATTTTCTTAGTCCCTCTCTGACAACTTTCATATCTGCTGGCCAGCTTCAGTCATGCTAGATGGAAGGGTGGAAATCCCAATGACTTTGATGTCTTACAAATTTTGTAAAACTTGGCGTCTAGGAAGACAGACCACCGGTACTGTGCGTAAGGGAAGGCAGAGGGAGGTCAGTTATTCTCTCTTCTGGCCAGCTCCGCAAAATCTCAGAAGCAGGGGTAAGCTGGGCAGTCGGCACCCTGACTCCTGTTCCAAGCCAGCCACAGCACACAGTGCCTCTTGACCCCTGTCCGCTTAACCAAAAAGAGCTCAGGGTCATGAGAGGCACTCTAGGTCTTAGAGGGAGACCAAAAGAAGAGATAATGTGGCAGAGTGGATCTGGACAGAAACCCATGGAAAACACAGCTTCTGCAGAAAGAGCAATTTGTTTGGATTTTTATTACACCAGACCAGAAAGTAAAAACCAGCTGGTTAAAAAACGTGCCTATTTTCTCGGTGGTCTTTTCAGTCTTAATGATTCTTGGTTCACAGGATCACAGAGTTGCTAAGAAAATGTGTGGGATATAGTTTAGGTCTTACTTTAAATCTATTGGACTAGCATCATATTTCACGAAGTACCTTTTTTGTATTCTCATGCTGAACTTCTCAGTTGCTTCTCACCTTGAGCAAACACCCAGTTCTTGTTTCAATGCATAATTATCAGATCTGAAAGCAGAATTATTTTATAGAGAACCCAATTGTTATAATTTGAAATTCCCTTTATGGCCCTGCAGAATCACTGAAGTTTCTTCTGATGCTGCAGAGCTAAACTCACATCAGAAATTAACCACCCAGAGGCTGATTCATTTTCTATTCCGTGCTGTCACACATGCTAACGTAGCTGAAAATGCAATTACACCATTCAAACATTCTTAATAGCACAACTTTTTAAAATCAGAATTGTTACAGATAATTTTTAATACTTTCAGGGAGTAATTAGCATCTGTATAAATGATGGGGTTTTTACATCCTATGGCTTCAGACCAGGCAGCTGGAACAATCATTTGACTTAGAAAACCTGATAGACTGCATAGACCACAAAACTTCTACATGATAGACCTGAATGCAATTTTTATTCCAGCAGAAATCTCATTCAGATTTAACTGTCATTATGGCCTTTACAATTGCTCAGGAGATACATTATAGCGTTACACAGAGACAGCATAAGGAGTTGTTCATGCAAAGAGCATGGGATAAACTTCACAGCACAGAGGCCAGTAAAGATAATCCATGTAGAACTGATTGCTTGTAAAACAAATGTAAACTGTGATGGCAAAGCCAATGCCGTCAGCCGTTCAGGCTGATGTTGCAATATATTATGCTGACTCATTACTAATGTAAAGAAAAAACTACATTAAAATCATTTGCTAAAATTTTACTACATTAATGCTCTAAAATCCAGCTGTGCATTTCCACATGGAGCACACCCCCAACTGCATTTTTAGATGGGCTCCCTTGTTGACTGAAAGGCTTCCATTAAGATGCTATATTTTTAATGTAAATGGGGAAGTGTGCACACTCATTTCATAAAGGTGAGGTTGCTTACTTTTCACCTACACACTCAGAAAATGAATAACACTGTTGGGAAAAAAGCATGCCCTTATCTTTCTTATGTCAGAAGTACTGTGAATTACAGCAGAAGCTCCTGTTGCCTCCTGAGACATCAGATTCCCACAGTGGAAGAAGCGGCTTCCTGCTGACAATAAATCAAGCTGCTCTCCTCTGCTTTGTCTCCAAGTACAGTCAGTATGAGCTCCACAGTAAAACTGTTTAGTCTGCCTAGTTACTGAACAGTCAAGAGGGCACAACGAATTTTGTTTGTCAAGATAAGCTTTCGATTTGGCACTGAAATCTAGAAAGAAGCCCAACAAATAAATTGAGTGGAGAAGGCTGCATCTTAAAAGTCACTTTCTCCTCCATGACTTTCTTTATTTCTTGCCCCCCAACTAGGGCAGGGATGATGTCTGCAATAGGCTGTAAACTATTGTTTTCTACAAGAGGCTTAGAGACTCCCTGGGACTGGAGCTTTGCCACAGCATGCTCATATGCTTTCCTTGCAGTCATCCCTTCTGACACTGGTGCAATTTATTTAGATCCCAGGGGTGGGGTTAAGACCCTAGCTTCTGATATCTGTTTTTTAAAACATATAGGCCAGGTTTTCTCCCCTGAGCCCTGCTATATCTATAGCAATCTGCATGTCTTAGTGTAAAAGCAAAGACTGTCCAAAAATAAGGCTTCCCTTTACATTGGAATAAATATTTCAAATACCTTTGAGAAGGCAAAAAGCCATCTCTCTGCAACTTAGCTGTGCAGCTTTTCTCCCATATTTTCATTTTCCTAAGGGGAGGTATCTTTCATAAGACTTGTTGATATCATTCTTAAAACCAAAGGCATTCATATATTCAAACTCAGTTAATTTTCTTGTTTGGCCTCTGACTATTCTATAGCAGAGTTGGCAGCTTGAAAGGTAGACCCATTATGCTAATTCTGTACTAAAAAGTCCAATTAACTTTCCTACCTTTATTTAGGTTCAACATCAAGGTTCACTTAGATAAAAGACTTCATAGTAAAACAATCACTGAAGATCTCAGGGAGCTTTTCAGGCATGTATTTAGGTCCTGTATTAATAGTTCATGTTCTTTTCATTAAGCCATAGAGGGTTCTGATGCAAAATTGCCTCCCTCTTTGCTGGAGTATTTTCCATCTATCCGTGCAGACATTGGGAACTAAGGTCTCCAACCTGCTGCAGGGTTACTGCTTCAGAAATGGGGAGAAAAGCTTCCCAAATCCGCCGCTGGATCCCCTCTGCAGAGCATGCTGAAAGGTTTGGCTTGTATTCAAAACCAGAAGCAAAAGCACATTTCAAAATAATGAATCCTTTTGTACAGCAAAGTACCTATCTCCACCAAATCCTCCTAAAAAAAGCTTCTAACAAGACAATTTACAGGCCTGGCAGCCGAGTGAGCAAGAACCATAAGTGGAAAAATGCCTATTATAAAACTCTTGCTCTGTCCTGAGCAAATTGGGAAAAAAGCAACTTTCAGACAATAGCACACCTGGTATGACAATATGGTTCATAAAATCCTTTTTCAGACAATGCAGCAATAGCAAAACATGAACAGGCTTTTGGCCTAGAGGTCAGCCCTATATTGGCCTGACCTAAACATTCCCTAATCAAGAAAAGCTAATCCCTGCTCTGCCCCATTTTCCCCAGTGCTACCCAGATGGTCAATCACTCATTTAAGAGAAATAAAATATGAACTTTATCATTGCCTCCTGGTCTCCAAACTTTTAGGATTCCCTCATTTGATTTCCGCATTCTTTCCAGAAGACTGGAATTTTACTTCTGCATTTTTGAGGGGTCTTTTTAGTGAAAATTTTACATTCACATACAGTCATTCATTGCCATGAGAACTAGATCACATTGCAGAGAGACCTGGACTGTAATAGGGTATGGAAACCCCAAATCCCACTCGCAGCAGTCTCCACATTGTCCAATATGTTTTCCCTTGTGGGTCTTTTTACCCAGACTCATGCTTAGCATAAAACTTGACAATGTATTGTTGCCTTACCCACATCTCCAAATCACTTTGCGTTCAGGAATTTCGTCTCTTGCTTCTATTTAATCTGAGTCAGCAGCTGAATTATGTTTGTTCAATTTATGTCCAGCAAGAATGACTTGTTAGGCTAACATTTTTTTAAGCATCCTTTTGAACAGGATTTGCATAGAGGGCAGAATGACAAGAACTTTTTGTTGCAAGAACATGGAAGAACATAATAAGTTGTATCAGCCATGTTCAGGTCATTTCTGCATATAATCTGTAAAATTGCTCTTTAAAATAACTTCAGCGCAAGAATGTATTTGTTCACATTAACAATGTCCTAAAGGGTATGGAAAATGAACTGAGACTCATGTCAGCTCCTTCTACGCCGAACTGAATGTTCTGCCTCTGATGTGCAGCCTGTTTTTCCTGCTGGTAGTTTGCTGTAGGTGGGTTTGGGAGAATGTTTGGAGCATGTAAATGTTATTACAAAGGCAAGTCAGGGCTCCCAAAGCCTGTGGTGTTAGGGAGGGTTTCTCATGTGTATCACATGGGCTGCGCTTGTGCCTCCTGTCAATGGTCCTGCCAGGACAGTGCAGCTCTGGGCCTTGCATCATGCTGCTTGTGAGCCTGTGCACTTTTATTTTCCCTGCCTCGCCAACATGTCCCATGTACTGACCATAGATATTTCACTGAGACCAGCTGAAGGCTTAATCTGTACAAAGGGCTTCCTCCTATATGCACTGACAGCAAGCAATGAGTTCCTCAAGAACTGCTTCTTCAGCACCAAGCATAGTTTCTCTTCTTCCACAACAATGTAAAGCTATCCTCATTGCCAGCACAGGCCTCCAGAGAAGCAGCCTGTGTCACCTGAAAGACACTTCTATCCCATCTCAGGTAGGAGCCTGTGTTTTCTGGGCTTCTAAGCTTCGGGGTCTTGTTGATCCCCCAGGTGAGGCCAGGGAATGCACAGGGCTTCAGCTTTGGTGCCACGGTTCTACTCTGCAGCACTGCACCCGGTGCTGAGGTGAGCACCTCAACATTTTTACCCTCTTCAGTTTTCTTCTCAGTGCAAGCTCCTACCAAGTGACTTCAGCCTGGCAGGAAATGCTTCGTCTTTCCCCTCAGCCTGCCGTTGCAGCTGATAGGGGTCTTGCTGGGCTCTGGTGTAGAGCAGAGGCAGGAGTAAAGAGCTGAGACCTCCTGACCTGGGGTTTGACTGGGGCCCTGCCCTGCCTGGGGAGGAGGGCTGTCTCAGGGTGGCTGCTGACAGCATCTCCTTGTCACCATGGTGGGGATCACAGAATCACAGAGCCACAGAAGGGCTGAGATTGGCAGGGACCTCTGGAGGTCATCTGGCCCAACCTCCCTGCTCCAGCAGGGCCATCGAGAGCCAGTTGCCCAGGTGAGATGTGAGAGTGAGCTGGAATTAATTGCTGTGTGTTTATATTAGACAGGGTCTGCAAACTCTCTGCAATTAAAGGCAGCTAGTGGCTCCCAGACCAGCGTTAAACATCTTGCAGACAGTAATTATACGCGGTTTCTCACTTTCCCATTTTATGGGAACTGACGCTGTAGGTTTGTGAACAATAAGCTCTCGCCACTCAAAGGAAAGGACTGGTCTTGTTTTCTCCTCCTCTAGGGTTGTTTGCAAGTACCTCATATCTAATATGATTACAGTACGGCTGAGTTTGAACCACGGGGTCTACTCTGCTAAAATGGTTGATTTTAGTTTTTCAAATTTAGATCTTATTTAAGCTACTTAGAATGCAATTGTAACTGATCATCTTGGAAGTCAAGCTCCAAATCCAATAGCTTATTTAAAGAATCTAAAAAAATTTCTAGACATTTTTATGTCTAAAATTTAATCTGTGGTTTTGAGAGAGAAGTTTTAAAGATGGTTTTAGATAAATTCTTTGGTCCTGAAAATAATTTGTTTGAATGGAAATGGATAGCTTTTAGATCATTGTACAGAGACAAGTCTCTGTGTAGTTTCTGAAAGGTACTTATAAAAATTTGAACTAAAAAACTTTTAGCAAGAGTTTAAGAATTAATATGGTATGTGTAGATGTCCCAAGGTGGCAGTGTTAGGCAGCCTTTCAGTTGTTTTCTGTTGGACAAGAAAACCCTCTGTCGTGAGCAGACAGGCAGTGGAACAGCATTCATTTTATTATGCAAGAGACTGGATCGCTGTTTCACACAGCAGGATCTGCCAGTAATGAAAAACAAAATTAATAAGTGCAACTATTTAGAGGATCTCATGGCACAAAATAGATGACAAGCTTAAACCTGTCACTTTTTTCATTTTATGAAGCCAAAGAAAATCAGACTGAACTTTAGATACGATACAGTAGAAAGGAACACATCCACTCCAGCATCCCTTGAGGACAGTTTTAAACGGAATTCCCCTCCAGGGCTGGCGCAGCATTAAGGAACTATTCTATACACCGTATTCTGTGTCATTCACACTTTGATGTCTCCTCCTGGAAAAATCAATATCTTGTGCACACCAACTTCTGACCCAAGAATTCCCCTTTCAAACCCAGGGGAGAACCAAGGCCACTGCTTTGGATTGCCCCAGTAGAACAGACTCAGCTGCCTAAACTTGCTTCTGTGCCACCTCATCCCGATCCTAGGTATCCTTCCCCTTGCATCAGCACCACTGAGACTGACTGCATCTGGGGACCTCTGCCCAGTTTGGGCTCCCCAGAGCAGGGCAGCCATTGACTCCATGGAAAAAGTTCAGCAGATGCCACAGAGATTAGGATGGTGATGGAGCACAGCACATCTGGAAAGAGGTGGAAAGAAAGGCCTTTGTTCAACCTGGAGACAAAAAGGGAAAGGAAGACTGTTTTGGCTGCCTTCAAATTCCTTGGGGTGGGGGAACAGAAAGAAAAGAGCCAGACTCTTCCCAGAGGTGCAGAGGACAGCATCAAAGACACTCGCCAGAGGCCAAAGGAGCCCCTTCTTCCCCAGGAGGATGTCTGACCCAGGAAGAGAGAGCCCGAGAAGCCATGGAATCTCCACTCCTGTGGATCTTCCCAGCTCTACTGGACAAGGCCTGGAGCAGCCTGATTCAGCTGGCACTCCTTTAAGCTCCATGGGTGGTGATGGGGCAAGTGGTGGATCACAGACCTCCAGAGGTCCCTTGTGAAGGAAATTATTCTACAATACTATCTCACAGCTTCCTGAACATTGCTTCAGCTCTGCTCATTTTCCTGAAATATCCTCTGCAACATGTTAGCGTTCCAGTGCTAACAGGGGTAGTACTCAGTGTGGTGGCTGAATCCTCCCCTTGGAGGAAAAACATAGGCAAGAGGAGATAATTTTTTGTGAGGCTTTTTTGCCCTGAAGCTGTAGTATTGGTGACAAGTGCCCTGGCCTCAGGTCACAAAATATATTTCTACTGCCTGTTCTTCATCAAACTATGATCCCCAAATTTATCCTGATTTCAGAAGTTAGTTGTGTTTTAAAAAAGAGACTTTTAATCTGTCATGTTACAGCCAGGCAAATAAGGTGGGATTCATCCAGGTACAAAGCTTTAAGGAAGCCTTACAGGAGGAAAGGGAGTCTGGGGCCTCTATGAGTAAATCTAGATAATGCCTTGGCGACTGGAGAGGGGTAAGAAACTGTAGCAGCAGCACCAGGTACAAGCAGGTAGAAAGGGCTAATGGTCTACTCCAGGGAGAAAAGCAGCACAAGAAGATGTTTATGAAGGTGTTATTTGAGGGAAAAAAAACAGCTTAGCAAGGAAAGGGACAGAGCTGAAATCTAACATGGGTATATGCTTTCAGTTTGTCAAAGAAAGGGAATACTATCAGCTTGGCTTGCTCAGAACATGAAGGTTCTTCAAAGGAAATCAGCACAGAGCTAAGGGATAATGTGTTTCCCTTTACAGATAGCTCTTCTAATAAATACTGTGTGGTTTATATCTAGATATGGACTTTGGAATTATTTTCTATTTCCTGGGTCTGAGCCTTAATTGTCTGTCCCATAATTTTCCTTGGCTGCCTTAGTAACAAAACTTCAATGTGCACGCTGAAAAAAATGAGCTGTGATGTTTTTCCTAATAAGAAGCTGAAAACACAGCCTTTGTATTCCTCTGGTATCCAGCTTCACAAATGTGCCCATTGTTTCTGCTTGTTTTCTGCCTGTTGCACTAGAAATACTGAAAAAACAGTGTTGTAGTCACAGAGGTGTACTTGGGAATCCAAGAGCCCTCATATCTCAGCCCCAAATTTCTACACGGCTGAGACAGTCTTTCTGTCTGTATTTTTGTTTTGTTATCCATTTGAAGCATCTTCTTGCTCCTTTTAAAGGGTACTCATCTTCCCTAAAGATCTGGCTGCTTCAGGAGCCGGGACTCCGCCGTTAACATCTCTTATCACTGTAGTCTAAATATGATGCTGCACTGGTCACCATAGAAATACCCTGCCACTGTGAGTGTTTCATGCATTTCTCATCATGCAAAAACATTTCTCAATTTTCTTTTTTAAATCTGGACTGCAGTAAGCTAACCCACAAATGTGTTGGCATAATCACACTATTACTCACTGTCATTGCTTTGTAGGAGCCTGGCATCTCGGTTTATCCTGTGTTTGCAGTTTGCTCCTTGATACTGAGGCTAACCTGGGAAGAGGGAAGAGAGAAAGGTGGGACAGCACCTCCCCTGCCCTCAAACTCTTGCCCACTCAGGGCTGCAAAAGCCTGTGGAAGTCTTATACCACTGAAATAATTCTGCAGCCTGCAGATCCTCCCCCATGTGCTTGGAAAAGAGGCACAGATGGAGCCGTGCTATCAGTGGGGATTACATACTGGGGGAGAGTGACTACATTCAAGAACCCTGTCAGTGTTTAAACGCATTTGCTGGAGGCTCATGGGTGAGTGGGAGGAAGAGAACATGGGGAAGAGCTGTGACATTCCAGCTCTGGGCTGGGTCCTGTCCCAGACAGGGAAGCACAGCTTGAGAGGCTGTCTTCTGACCACAGACAGAGTACCACCTCTGGAAACCCACAGTAGAAATGGATTTCTTAGCACTTCTAGGAAGGCCGTAAGTGGGGCTGAAAAGCAGATTTTTAATGAGGGAAAGACAGTCAGGAAAAGAAGTTAAACCATGCATGTTTTCTGCCTGCACAAAGTGCAAGTTACAACCCAGGGACCCAAAAGGATCAGATCAGATCAAATGGAAATAACTTCTGTCTTTCCTACTGTTCCCTGCAGAGCTGTTTCTTCACAGCTCCTGTTTTCAGGGCACAGTAACTCCTGCATGCTGCACCACTTGAAGGCTACACATGCTACCAAATCAGGATGTGCTGAAAATCTTAGCAAGAGAAATTCTCCTCCTCAAAGGAGAATCATGCACTGTTCCGTATTCAGGAGAGTTTCAGGGTTTTCAGTGTCTGTCTAGTGTTAGATGTGGGGCTAATGAGGAGGAATTACTTTTGAGGCCACTTACTCAAGTGTAGGTCTCTTAGCTCTTGCAGAATTTTTTTATTGCTATGCTTTTTTAACTATAGTTGAGCATTATATGTATTCCAGATAATATCATAATTGAGCTGGTATTATTGGCCAAACAGGCCATTTTAACAAAGTGCTGGATGACTGCTCAGTATGCAAATGCTATAATGACACTGAACTCTGGAAAGAGAAAAGCACCCACACGGGAACTGTATATTGTAGCATACAACAAATCTTTGAATTACCCAGTGTTATATGAGCCAAGCTGAATCTTTAAATAAATGGGTATAGATTAACCATTAGAGGTTTATCTTCAGTAATCGACTCAATTCTAACTTGCAGCACTCAACAGAATTCTCTTTGCCAGAGATTCGGGCTCCACAGTGGGACCTGATCCCACCCTCACCCACACCCCACCAAAGTGAAAGGTCCTCCTGTAGGAGTCTGCTGGGGGGCCCATCTCTAAATGAGGAAGCTAGAACTGCTGTAGTCCTGTGCTTAGATGGTCCCAATGCTGTCCTCAGTCCATGCAACAGCTCATTGAGCAGACTGCCCACTTCAGTAGACTGGAGGTAAATGTGAAAATTTGACTCTCCCTTTACATATAATGGAAATTTCATTTAAATGTCTTAAGCATAGCTTTAAGTACAAAACTTTGTATTCGCAAACCTGTTTAGGTTGACAGTGGTGGCTGAACCTGATTTCACAGAGTGCTGGCTAAAGGAGCCATATAATTGCTGTTAGCTCTGTTAACTGCTCACCTTCTCCAAAGTCCTTTACTGTCAGCCTGTTTTTCCCCCAGGTTAACAGTGAGGACTAACTCTCCAAAAAGATCAAAATTATGCTAATAAGCTAGCATTTGAGGTACAAAGAAGGCAGAAAAATGTTAGGAAAAAATCCAGGGTTTCAAAGCAGGCTAGTTCAACAGTTGGTACTTCAGAACTGCTTGCAGTTTTATTCAAGTGGCCTAAGCAATCTTCTTTGTTCTCAGAGAAACATGGCACTCTTTCATTTGAGCCAAAAACTTTAGGGAACCTAAAATGGGATTTAAGAATGGAAGTAGGTTGCTAACTTAATTTTCTTCTCATAGAAAAAAATATTAAAGACCAAAATATTTCAAAAGGGACTAAAGGTATCGATTTAAGAAACCAAAACCAGATGCCTGACTTCCAGAGTGAGCATGCAATACTTCCTGTACTGCATCTCTTCAAAACACCCCAAATCATTAGTCACTGGTGAATAATATCATCGTCAGAGTTCACAGAAGGGATAAATATGTTCCTGTTCATGACTGGGGACCTCAGCAGACAAAGATTCATTAATCAGCACTGCCTTTTCCTCAAGGAAAATGACAGCACTTCTAAATTTTATCTGTAGGTTTCATAATGTGTGGGTGATTTGGCTGACTCATTAACCCTGGGGGGTGATTGTTAGTCAGTGGATAACTGCTATATGTGCCACAAAGCCACGATTCACATTTGCTCCTCTATGGGAATGCCTGATTGAAATAAATTGCATGTCTTACACTAAGCTGTAGTCTTCTCATTTTGATCCTTGTTTTCCTAAGAAACGTGGCTTATGTAAACAGTTTTCTCTGCTTTCCCAAAATCTTTGCTTTCCTTTGCCAGTCTCAAAAAAATTCATCAATAAAGTAGTGACCTCAGTCTCTAGTTGTCACAAGATTAGTGATAGCGGGTGGCTGGGTCAAGAGACACCACATTACCATAGCCTTCTTAAGAGAAAGAGTTGCAGTCCTTAGTAAACCTGGGTGGAAGAAAGGGTATGGGAGCCAGAGCCTCACTTCCCCTGTTACACCCAGTGAGTGCAGGACAGCGGAAGGCAGGTTCTTCTCCTGCGCATCTTCATGGCCACTACAGAAAGAGGTTTTAG
This sequence comes from Pygoscelis adeliae, assembly GCF_000699105.1. Lineage (NCBI taxonomy): Eukaryota > Metazoa > Chordata > Aves > Sphenisciformes > Spheniscidae > Pygoscelis > Pygoscelis adeliae. Next base: position 1,305,677 of record NW_008825499.1, read on the forward strand.
ATAAGCAATTACCGATCTCCAGAGGAATTACTTGCATTTTTTCCACTCAGTTGATTTATTTCTATTTTTGGTCTTGATGTAAATAGTTCTTCTATATCCCAGTGTGCGGTTACAGAACAGGATAAAAATTGCAGGTGTGAAGGGGACTAAGAGGAGGCAGTTAGTAGACTTCATCCAAGTCTTAGGATTCTCCAGTAAAAACTATGTGAAAAAGTTGTCTTAGTCATAAGCCTGGAAGTATTGCAGGGCTTTGTACACAGAGCTGGACAAAGGGTAGCTGAGTGTCCCAACTTGGCAATTCCTTAACTAAAGCTGTTTAAAGGAAATCTGGAAAAGCTCAACCAAGAAATCCCTGGGCTTTATAGTGGCTGGCTTTTAGAAGAAGGCCCACATGCCGAAATGTCCTTTCAAAATTGGATATAAATTCACAGCTTCAACAGTACCTTAATGCAATGTACCTTCATTGGAAAGTAAAAGAGAAAGGAATGCTCTGGTGTCAATTTGGAAACACAATCCAAATCCAACAAGCCAGGTGACTTTAGGTCATGGCACATAACCTTGTGCCACTGCCACATAACCTCCCGGGCTCAGTCACAGGTCACACACCAAACAGAAGGGGGACCACCCATTTCATTTTGCCTTCCAATGCTTTCAAGCTGCATGCAAGAAAGGAGGGTGTTTGCGGTATGGATACCTGAAAGTATAAATGGGGAATTGGCTTTTATGTGTAAGTACTACATTTTCTGTAAAACTTAAGAAAAAAACAAATCCAAACGTCATATGCTGTCTCCTCCACTTTCTCTCATCCTCCCCCTTCCTCCCCTCCTACAGACTTTCACAACAGTTTATATTAACTCTTCTCCTCTTCTCTGCAATATTCTTCTCTCCCTTAGTATTAACTTGTGCTTAATTTTTCCCAGCTTAGCTTGCCTAGTAGATCTCAGGGTGCGTATCTCCCAGCCTCCCTTCGCTCCTCTCGCACAGCCCATTGCTGTGCTCACAGCTGTTCCTCCTTGCTCCCTGCAGCCATGGGCCCATTAATTTGCCACTCCTCCATGTCTCTGCCTCCTTGCAGTCCTTACTGTTTGCTCCTTCCCCCCTTCCTCCTTAGTCTTCTGTGGTTTTGCCCACTTCTTTCCTTCTGTCTTGTTCCCCATCACTGGTTGAGGCTCCCATGCACTCCTGACCTCTCTCCAGCTTTCCTCCTTTCTTCCTAGTTAGCAAGTGCTCCTTATCTCCCCATCTGGAGAAACCCAGACCCAACCTATAGAGTTTTTCACTTGTATTGGGTTTATGTGCCAAGGTTGCAGTAGCAGAGGGGCTGTAGGGGGGCGTTTGTGAGGAGAGCCCAGGGCTGCTCTGTGCCAGACCCACAGGGTACACCTGAGCCCCTCAGCCAAGACGGTGGCACCTTGGGGAGGAAGTACTTAAGAAAGGTCAAAAATGGCACAAAGGCAAAGAAGGAAAGGAAAAAAAAAGTGTGAGAAATAGCCCTGCAGACACCAAGGTCAATGAAGGAGTGAGAGGAGGTGGTCCAGATGCTGGAGCAGAGGTTCCCCTGCAGCCTGTGGAGAAGACCATGGTGGAGCAGGTTGTCCCCCAGCAGCCCAAGGAGGACTATGGTGGAGCAGATATCCATCCTGCAGCCTATGGAGGACCCCACATCGCAGCAGGTGGAGAAGCCCTGAAGGAAGCTGCTGCAGCCTGTGGAGAGCCCATGCTGGAGAAGGCTCCTGGCAGGCACTGTGGTCTGTGGAGAGGACCGCACGCCGGAGCAGGTTTTCTGACAGAAGCTGTGGCCCATGGGGGACCCACACTGGAGCAGTCTGTTCCTGAAGGACTGCACCCTGGGGAAAGGACCCACGTTGGAGCAGTTCATGAAAGACTTTATCCCATGGAAGGAAACCCATGCTGGAGCAAGGGAACAGTGTGCGGAGGAAGGAGCGGGAGAGAGGAACCTTTATGGACTGACCACAACCCCCACACTCCATTCCCCCGTGTGTCTGGGGTGAGATGAGGTAGAGGAGTTGGCAGTGAAGGAGTGAAGTTGAGCCTGAGAAAAAGGGGTAGGGTGGGGGAAAAGTGTCTTGTCTTTGTTTCTCACCAACCTACTCTATTTGTAATTGGCAATAAATTTATATAATTTTATTTATATAAATATTTATATAATTTTCACCAAGTTGAGTCTGTTTTGCCTGTGATAGTAACTGGTAAGCAAATTCCCTGTCCTTATCTTGACCCACGAGCTTTTCCATCTTATTTTCTCACCCTGTCCTGTTGGTTACGGGGAGTAAGAGAGCGGCTGGGTGACCTCAGCCAGCTGAGGTCAAACCCACACATCAGTCTTCATTGGGCATCTTCCCTTGCCCAGTTACTTTAACTGGACTTTCAGCCCTCTGCAATCCTGTTTTTTTCTGTCCTCAGCACAACACAGCTGTCCTCCACACTTTCCTCAGCACTCTTCTCTCCTTTGTCCCTAGCACTTTCTGGTACTTCACTGTTGACTGCTGATTTGCCTGTTGGCTGTGGGACCCCGTCACTGCCCCATTGTGACATGGCACTGCAACTCTAACCACGTGGGTGTGTCTGTACTCAGCCTCTCTCTCACTGTTAGTTCTCTGCCCTAGCACATCCAGGAACCAGTTGTCTTCTGAAATCTGGTTTGAACTTCACCTTGGCATCTCCCTTCTTTGATGTAACAAACTTCCCCTACACTATCCCCATTCACTATAATCCCATGCTTACACCTATTACTTAGCTTCCTCCTGCTCCACTGGGTAGTGACTGCCTTATTGTGCCCCTAGACACTAACAGCCAAACACAGAGGAAAAGGCATCACAGCAGCTTCTCCTGGCCATGATAGGAGGTGGCATCTATGGGCAATCCTGCTTGATGCTGACTGCTCCGTCTGCAGAAAGCAATTATGGGCAAGCTGACACTACTCTGTGAAGACAATCTCATTCTGGTGATGACTGGGCTGGATTACCTCAGGGAAATGGATGAAAGTATTAACCACCTTCTGCCTTTCCCATACCACATATATATTCAGGAGTCCTTTAGCATCAGTGAGGCAAAAGACCTAACTTTACCTCAGCCTCCTGGGCAAAGAGTGATCATAGCACATCCACATTAGAAATAAGGGCAGTAATTCTCCTAGGGCAAGATAAACTTGGTTTGCTCATCCCTGAAAATGAGCTTCCTGCTTTGAACTCCTGTCTAGTGAGTACTACAAACATGTTAGCTTGGCTAGTCCTTTCAGGCCAATGCAGGACATAAATAAGGCAATGCATCAAGACTGATCTACACTGGAATGAAACAGTGCATAAAATAACTTGCCCTGCTGGGAGGAGGGAGGACTCCTCATCGCATCTTTCCAGGCAAAATGATGTTGACACCAGAAAAAGTGGCAACTGAGACTCTGTTCTGGAGGAGGGAGGGAAGGTTGATGCAGTGGAGGAGAATTGGGAAATTGTGTCTTGTTTGGAAAAGACATCACTTGGAGATCTCTCCTAGCCCATAGGTGATGAAAAGTTTCTGCTACAATCCTCTGTATTTTATTTGGCAGTTGCCAAGCCCTTGATATGTAATAACCTGTGAGCCTTTTCCATATCTCTTGGCCATATGACTATCTTTCACCTTATTAAGCAGATTGAATGTCTGTTCTTAGGCTGCAGTTTCCATGTAAGCTTCCAGAACTCCAGTTTTCAAATCTGTCATTGGAGACATGGGCTTGTCATGGAGCCTGCCAGTGGCTCAGAACTCATTTTAGGATATGGTTTCTATTCCCTCCCAACCTTCTGCTTGGTTTAGCAGCTGGTTCTGTTGGACTTCAACCTTCCCCCATGGCTTCTAGCTAACTCTGTCCCTTTGTGGTCTTACTGATTCGTTACTTTCCCAGAGAAGTCCTTGCAGCTGTCAATGGAAACACTGATGCTTTTTTCCATAGTCAGTAATAAATCGTCAGAAGTCTTGTGGTTGTGGCAGCTTGTCCAGGTTGCCTATGGTGTGCAGTGGATGGTTCTGACTAAATTTCTTCAGTAGCTTGAAGGTTTGGGGAGACATGAGTTAGCAGGTACATGTCTTGCTGATCAGCCCTAGGTCTCTGTACCATTTGGGGAAGCATTTTTTGTTTTCCTACATTATCTAAAATCACAGAGTTGAGGCCTTACAAATTATTTTGTCTCCTTGTCCTAAGGGTAATAAACCCTAAGAAACTGAGGAAAGCCCACCTACAGCCTCCAAAGATAGACAATCTTTTTCTCCTCAAACCCTTTTCTATTTGCAGAACTACGAAGCCTGATCTGGGGTCTTGGAGCACATAAACTTACAGAAGCAGACCTGTTCTTTCAACCTGAAATGTATTCATTGAAACAGAGCTGTCCTTAAAAGACAATGAGGCTGAAAAACTCCAGCCAAGTTGGCCATATTCTGTCCAAGAATATTTCAAAAGCATTTCATGCTGAAGCAGATAACTTATCTAGCGTCTGACCTGTGACCCAACATGTCCACTGACAATTGTGCTCCCATTCAAAAAGACCAGCAAGTGCCTACCCTGCACAACTGCTTTTGAGGCTGAAGCTGAAGCATCCTTGAGGAACTGTTGGATATACTACATGTTGGTGCAGTGGCAAGCAGAACTTAGCAAAGCTCTGGCTGCAACCAAAGTATTAAATAAACCTAAAATTCCCTTGTGTTGTGGTTTAACCTCAGTCGGCAACTGAGCACCACGCAGCCACTCGCTCACTCCCCCCTCCCCCCGTGGGATGGGGGAGAGAATTGGAAGAGCACAAGTGAGAAAAACTCATGGGTTGAGATAAAAACAGTTTAATAATTGAAATAAAATAATAATAATAATAATAATACAACACAAAGCAAGACATGAACAGTGCTATTGCTCACCACCCACCGACCGATGCCCAGCCAGTCCCCGAGCAGTGGCCCCCCCGGCCAGCTTCCCCCAGTTTATGTACTGAGCGTGACATCACATGGTATGGAATGTCCCTTTGGCCAGTTTGGGTCAGCTGTCCTGGCTGTGCCCCCTCCCAGCTTCTTGTGCACCTCCAGCCTTCTCAGTTGGTAGAGCATGGGAAGCTGAAAAGCCCTTGGCTAGTGTAAGCACTACCTAGCAACAACTAAAACATCGGTGTGTTATCAACTTTGTTCTCATCCTAAATCCAAAACACAGCACTGTACCAGCTACTAGGAAGGAAATTAACTCTATCCCTGCTGAAACCAGGACACCTTGGTTTCAAGTCATTGTACATGTCCTGATGAAAACAGTGGTGTGCAAATCTTCTCCAAAGCAGAATTCAAGCATGAGGAAAATAGGGAAGAGCCAGGAAGAAAGGAGAAGAGAAATGTTTGAAATAACCTTCTTGAGGAAGACTAAGCGTGGCGTTGGTTTGGAGGTGTGCATTACTTAACAAGGTGCTTGGCCCGGTTTGTAATATTGTCTATCTGAGTTCAGGGAGTGGATTGCAGGAAACCTGTCCCTGACTTGCGCGTGGGACCTTGTTTTTCCAGTGGTGCAGACAGAAAATGTACAACTACTTAATAATGTAAATATAAAACCCACAATTATTTTTGTTACCTTGAGTAATATATCTCCCTGCAGGGCTGACATGAGCAAGCAGACAGCATAGATGGTTCTGCACAGGGCAAGATTCTGCAAGGGGTGGCAAATATTGAGACATCTTGCTGTGGGTATATGCAGATGAAATGGTAGCCACCCCTGCCTTCCAGCTGTCGACGCTGCTTCTGCACCAGAGATGATTTCTTCCTTACCAGGGATGGCCGATCGACATTTGCTTTTGGTCTCCAGTTACTAACTGTACTGACCTACACTAGGAAGCTGTTCAGAAAGTGGGCAGTGTACTGTTCCCAGATGTTGTGAGTAGGTACCAAGGTTTAGTACAATTAAAGCCCTTTTTTAGGAGAACAACAATTTTTTAAAACCTTTGTATGGTTATGCATAATCTTGTCTCCTAGATACAGACAGAACTGTTACTTTTTGTTAAGTATTTAAATGTCTGAAGTAATACTGTTAAACAAAGAGTTGGGGAGATACCAAAAGGAGGTAAAATGGTACCAGCTTGAAAATCAGACTACTGTAACTAAACTGTATTTAATACTTTCAAAAGCAACTTTTATTCTCTTTTCATCCTTCACTTTTGTTTAGTTTTCTTGGTGGATTAGGTGGTAGATGGGATGGTTAATATACAGTATTCCCTTGTGGTAGTCAGCTGTTTTCTGTTTTCCCCTCATTCTTCATAGAATGAAGCATTTTCTGACTTACAAGAAAACTGGGAGCCACTTTCTTGTCTGTGAAATTTTAAGCTGGCGTGATTTCTACCTCTTCCCTGAGCTCAGAAAAAAAATAATTTCTGATGCTCTGACCAACAATTCTTCCTCTTAGAAGGGGCAATTATTCATTGCAATGCTTTGAAGGCATCGCTGGAATCCCAACTCCTGCTTACCTGCCCACCAACCCTGCAAAATTCCAAGGATGGTCTGGCTTTGTGGCCCATATTTTTTCAATCTTGCTGAGTCCTAAAAATTGAAGTACTTCGAAAATGTCGCCTAGGACAAAAACGGCATGCTAGAGAGTGACGCTGATTTGACTGGTAGGGTTCAAGGTGGAGGAAATATATTTGTCCATTTAATTGTTAGATGTAAGAATCCAGAATCCCCCTATCTCCCACTTTCTGTAGTTCAGGGGTTACCACATTATGTTGTATGTCCTAGTATTGGTATGCAAACCATTTCACAGTAGTATTCTACCCCAACAGACTGCAGCCTTCTCCCTCAGGCTGACTTAGTAGTACCTCAGAAAAGCTTGGAAACCTTTGATCAGACCAATGTGGTCTCTTCAGACAGGCTGAATGAAAGGTCAGTCACTCTTCCTCATCTAGCTGAGAGGTGGAGGCACAGAAGTAGAGGAGATAGAGGAGATCTGTGGAAACACTGAGATTTGGGTGTGCCTCAATTGCTGATCTACTGTTTCTTTCCTTGGGAGAAATTGTCCTTTCCCTGTTGGGTACATGGCAGCAGGGCTCTACTTGACATGGCAACCAGAGAATCTTAAATGCAAGCTCCCAAGTGTGACAGCTGTGTCATCTCTGCAAAAAAACAGTGCAGATTTCTCCCTGCTTGTGCTGAAGATTTCCTCTTGCTCCCTGCCTTCCCTGCCAAGTCGCTGGAGCCCACAAGGATTCAGGGAAGGCTCAAACTCTGCAGGACCTTATGTTGCAAATATGTTCATGGGATGACGGGACCTTGTCCTTAATTACCTCTCACTTGTCCCTGTGTTTTCAGATAATATTTTTCTTAACAAAAAAGGAGAAATACTACACAGTAGCAGATGATGGGGAGGTGGAGGGACCAGGTAAAGGTTTATGGCTAGGTTCTGTGGTAATAAAGAGTAGTACAGTCCAAATACTTCCAGTGTTAATATCTACATGAGATTTGCATGACTTGAGATCTCTAAGACTGCCTTTGGACAATTATCCCACAGAAGTATTGGCTTCCAGACATCAATATCCCATCCTAAAGAAATAGCTCCTTTGGGGACTTATACTCACCATTAAACATTTCTCTTTGACTCCAGGCTACATCTCTTCCTCCTTCCCGGGTAAAGTAGTAAGTATGAACTATTCCAAGTAAACACCATGAAAGCAGGGCACTCTGGTTCTGCTGTGAGAGAGGATCACAAAGATCAACCAGAGAGAAATTGACTTATAATAAACTGAAGTGCCTTGTCTACACTGTGGGAAGGTGGAGTTGTTTTTCACTGGGCCACATTACTTAACTGGATGTTAAATTATAAAAAGTGCTTTCTAGGTGTGGGTACAGCTCTTGATAAGTCCAGGTCACTATCCAACTGGTTTAAGACATCCTGTTTCCCCTTCCCATATAAACATTTGAATCCTTTCCGTTCCTGAGAGCCTCTGCCTAAAGTTGAGTGTCTCATGCTCCTGGGGAGCTTTGCAATAGTTAGGTGGTGGTATAAGTAGTCCATACTTTGAGAAAGGCTGTAAGAATCTCCTATGTGATGCAGACCCAGGTATTGCATGGGATGGCTCAGACTGTATCCTGTGTGTCACTTAGCACAGAAGGTCTTGTGTGGAATCCCTGTGCCCCTTTGGACACAGTCACAATGGGAAGTCACAGTCCACACCATCTAGAGCTGCTCCACTTCAGGACACGGTTCCCCATGCCTGCAGGTGCAGCCTATTCTTGCCACACTCAAGTCCAGCCATCTGATGCAGCTTGTCATGATGTAGCTCTTTTCATAATGGACTATGAGTATTTCTTCAGAGTGAGGTGGCTGTTTGTTCTGCCTGGTGCAGTAGGAATATGCCAGCCTCACAAATAGGTATGATTACAAGTTGAACATGTGAATTCTTGAGGTCTTGATGGTAGTAAATTAGTTTTCTTGAGCTTTCTTTTCTCCCTCTGTCTCTCTCCTGATTCTTAGATCAACAGCATGCTTTACAAATCTTGTGGTGGTCTTTCCTGACTACATGTCCAACTCCATGTGGATGAGTTACCAGGTGAGTATACTTACCAGGGAGAATGCTTTCCAATAGTATACTGGACATCATCCAGATACCTGCAAGACAATTTATAAATCTCTTTTAATACCATTGTGCAAAATGCTATAGGGGAACCTTGCAGAGAAATGGAAAGCTTAGGGGGGAAAGTCCAAGGAGGCTCAGGAAAAGCCTAAAAAGGAGTTTATCAAAGGCCACAGGAATCCCCAGACATGCTGGAGATCACAGCATGGGCTATATGTGTCTTCCCATGGAAGAAAGGATGTGCCACTTCAGCCCACAAGACAATAGGTGATATAGATCTTTAGTTATTGTACAGAATATTAATTGAAACTTGGGGATAAAGCTCCTGTATTAGTGAGACTATTATAGTAAGTAGCAAAAATGGTTTGTGCTGTAATGTAACAAAAGAAAATTGGCTGGTTTGATTTTAAAGTTGTGTTTTAAAAGACACTACTAAGAAACCTGAACCAAGTTTGTCTTTAGAAATGGAGAACCACCTAGCAGATCAAAAATGTAGTGAGAAGATATAACTGGAATTATATAATCAGGGGAATTCAGAAAGAGAGAAACAAAAAATGTAGAAGAAAAGTAGAGGGGCACTGTACACATTAATCCCTCTATAGTGCAGTGATTCACTCAACAGCAAGGGAAATTTTAGTGAGACCTGATCACAGCAAATGTGAAGTTAAAATCAGATGCTTGCAAAAGAAAATCAGGATGCAAGAATCAAACATAGCTGCTGTATATGCGGGAAGAGATGGAAAACTTGACTGGGAGCTGTCAGAGATGATCTCTGTGGGCTAACAGGTTTGAATTGTTCACTGAAATTACTTTAATCCCAGAAGTGAGGGCTATAGTCACACTACAAAATATAGTTCCACATGATTGCTAAACCATTCCTGTCTTGGAAATCTGCATAGAAGCAACTGGTGATTATACTAAGTTCATTTAAGGTGAACTCCTGATGAAGGTCCTTTTGTACGAGGACAGTTTCCTGGAGGATGCACTGGAAGCTAGGTGCCCAGAAGTAAAAACTAGGCCCCCCATCCCAAGGTAAGATCAACTGGATTTACAGACATGTTTGTTGTCAGCCTGGCAGATGCTTGTTTAGCCTCCTAGGATAGAGACTACACACCTTCCCTGTATCTTCACAGTTGGATGCTGGAAAAATATCCACCTAAATACCTCAAAATTTTCCGCTATCATTGATGTGTCTCCCTCAAATGCATTTAGACTAAACCCATGCCCCCCTAGTCTTTTTTCTTCGGTCATATTTTCTACACCTGTTTATCCTCATGCACTTTCTCTCATTTCTTTCTTTGAGTGTAATACTTGACAAGTAGTACCAACAATATGGAAAACCTGTATCACTGACTTTCAGGTCATACCCTTTTTACACATTGTGAAGTTAGTGTTGGGGCTTTTTTGCATCAGGATAACATGATATCTCCACCCCCAAGATAAAACACTTGTCTGTAGCTGTAGTCCTTTGAGTGTCCCTTTCCTGGGCCCCATAAGACCCTGCCGTTGACCCCACTGCATCAGTTCCACTTTCAGGACTATGGCCTCTTCTCACTGACTGAGGTACTTGACTGGTACTTGCTTCCTTCACTGCATGCAGCCAAGACACTCATTCGCTTTACAGACAGCTCCAGAGGCTCATCAGGGCTCCTGAGGGGAGGCCCAGCCCGAAATGCAAACAGGCAGGATCAACACTCCCATATTAGTCATTTGTGTGAACCTGTTCTCCTCCCCTCTTTTCCTCCCTCCCTCTCTTGTTGTCTGATGCAATTGAAGGAACTCTGTGACCAAAAAAAGATACATATTCAGACACTCAGGAGATTCCCAGATGACATTACGGCTGATGTTCTGCCTGCTCCTTCATTTATAACTGTTCATTCCAGCTCAAGAGTGCTGTCTGAGGTGTCCTCTCATCTACATGACCCTTGTGAAACATATTACACACTGCATGACTGTTTGCACTCCACATGCTCTCTCAAGGGAGACCTGATCAGGATTCCTGGTATTCCGTTCCGTGAAACAAGTGTTTTAAAGGGAAGAACTAGATATCTGAATATGCCTTTTATCTCTTAACTCATACACTTCTTAGATAATGCAACTCTGAAGAACCAACACCTGAAATTTCAGTCAGGATCCATAGAAATGTTAGTGATCAGTGAACAAGAAGTGTAACTGTACCTGACTGTATAAACATATAGTGTACACGGCAGTTTTTGTAGAAGAATATTTGTCTATCACAATATGTATATGGTGGAAAAAAATCCAAATCTTAAATATATATGAAGGTGATATGCTTCAGTTGGAAGACAAACAAACTTCCTTCTTTTCCTGGATAATCTTACCAAATAAAATCTGTCTGCTGAAAAACAGATGTTACCCCAGGAAAAAACAAAAACAAAACCAAAAAAACAAATACTAGAAATCAGCAAAGCTCTATCGTAGGTTGTTTTTGGCCAGCAGTGGATGGCCAATATCCAAGTCAGAGTGGCTACTTTCTGCCTGTTTGGAGGAAGCAGAGCCAGAACTGATTATATACAGAAAACTACTTGGAGTAGCAGGTGGACCATGAATTATCACTGTCCTATAACCAATATTGTGACTTGCAAAGCATGTGGAAGGTTGAAGGTATGTATGGGACAACAGAGCAGCAGACAAATGTGAGCAGGGTGAATACATACAGCTGCATCCACTTGGTTAACATGGTTTCTAAGCCTGTCAGGTTTATGCACTGTCTTGCAGCAACCTTGTTGGAAAAAGAAGTCAGGAACCTGAAGAGATGTGAGCCAAGCATGCCTTGTGCAAAGTGGGCCTTGGCTCATCACAATGAGTAGGTAGCATTCTGCCAATTTTCATTGCGGTATCACTGCATCTTGCACCTCGGTTTCATATCAAAGCTGCAACTCAGATTAGAAGAAAAGAATCCCCAAGGGAAAGGACATCATGTACTGTATTCTAATAGCCTGGAGCCTATCTGCTTAAAAAACCCTTACCCCTGCAATTTGGTAGCAGCCCATGCTGGTAATTCAAGAAGAAATTTTCTGAGCCCTTTTTCCAAATGTCTGTCATTTCCCCCTGTAGCCTGCTCCTCTTCCTTGTATTTACTTCTGATTTTCCATCTCTGCTTTTGATTTTGTACAGGTTGTCTGGGAGTGTATCTAAAGTGAATTGCTGGAATTTAAGTGGAGATGTTAATGTTTTCTACATGTGTAGGCAATCAAAAATCTGACCAGTGTTCTGTACATATCTAGCCTGGTATGTTAGCAGCCAAATGATAACAGATGGTCATAAAGAACTGCACCAGTCAGGAAGGTAACTTGCTCCTCAGCTTTTGTCCCTGACAGTTGAAGGGACAACACATTGACTTGCACAATGCAGTAGGTTGCTGACAGCTTTCTTCTTACTGGAGCAAGCTACAAGTTCTGAGGATGGAACAACGCAGATGCAGAACTTCCGGGAACTGAGCATGGGTTTTTGTTTTGCTTCTCCCTGCCACCCCCTGCCCCCAGTGTAAATATCATCATTTAACAGTAAGGATATGGCTGAGGCTTTTTATGTTTAAGAAACAAACCCTTGAAGGGATCTGAGCTGTGTTTATAAGTAGTTAGTGGTAACAAAAAGATATTTATTTCCTGAGTCACTAAATCCCTCTCTATTTCCACTTTTCTATCTAATGTTCATCTTTGAAGTGCTAAGAGGTCTTCTGGTGAGGAAGAATACATAACCAGAAGTTTCTAATTGCTAATTAACAGTTGCTGACATGCTCTGCCAAAAGTCTTAATCTTTCACTTACTGGTTGGAATATTTGTAAGCCTAGCGTTACATTAAGTGGCAGGTATTTGCTAAAATAGTGTGTTTCATCTTTTCCAAATGATTGCTGAATCAGTTTGTCTTGTACAGTTGAGTGGATTTGGCTAGAGGGCTTAATGAACCTGATTTATTTGAGTTTCACAGTAGAGAGGAAACCAGGGATTATTTTGCCATGGGAAATGGAGGCATTTGAAAGCCAAGTAACAGTGAGGATTGAAGAGCTCAAGTGGATTGGAATGACTGAGGGTATAGTTAAACACCTGTCTCTTAGGTTTAAATCTCTCTGGGTTTTATGGTATCCTTCAATCATAAAAAAATGCTGCAGATCAGAATAAGGATAAAACTGTTCAGCTGGAGGCTGAGACAGCATGCCTTGTCAATTCTATAGCAGGGACAACAGGGAGAAAGATATCAACTCCCCAAAACCCAAGGATTAAAGACTATTGAAAGAAATAGAAGTATCTTACTGCTTTACAGATGAAGGAGGTTGCATAACAGTTATGGAGTTAAAAACTGCTACGGACTACGCTTAAATTAAAGTAAATCTGTAACAAAATGTCAATTAATACTTCAGAATGTGTCTGAATTTGTGGGGCAGTGAACTTCCAAGTTGCCTCTGATTTGCAGCTCCCCAGCATAAGATTTGTATGACAGACTATACTTTCCTGTTTGTCATAGTGTTTCTGGGAGAGTGTGGGTCCCAAGTCAGATTTGTGTCAACTAACTGCATCTCTGGCTTTAGAGCAAAGCATCTGGATGGTGAAAGCAGATCTTGTTAAAGGTGCTTTCCTGAGGGAAGGCAAGGTGTCTGTCTGTCTTGGAAAGAAACGGCTGGTCTTCTGAAGAGGAAGAAAGCTGTGTTGGGGCAGATAACTGGGAAAGTTGTGGCAAAGAAACATAAAAGTCTGCAAGCCCAAAACCTAGGATGCAAAATGAGGAAAAAAGTGGTTACTCAGTCAACAGAAGACTGACTGGTGGTTATGTCAGATATGTCACAAATATTTGCAAAGACATAGGGTATGAACTGCTTTGTCTACTAAAATTGTAGCAGGAAGAGCAAGGTTAGAAACTGGGAAATACTTTCTATCAATCAGACCAACAAAGCAAGGCTAGTTGTCAAACCTATTTGAAAGCCTCAGAGGACGGACACTGTATGTCTTCACGACTCACCTGTCAGAAGCTTACAAAGTACAGATACCATTGATCGTATCCCTTGGTAGATCAAATGACCTGTCATGGTCCTATCTCATCCTCCTAGCAAATGGTTGGGGAAAGGGGGAGGAAGTGAGCTTCTAAGGCTAGCGTTACTGGCAAAGCACATGAAGGGGACTTCATGGTGGTACCAGAAAGGCAACTTAGCAAACAGTTCTTCATACTGAGCCATGTGGAGCTGCATGACATGGCATGCCCTGGCTACACAAAACATACCTTTCATCTGCTTCAGCTGTTTCATTGCTGAAGCAACGGATGTTCTTTAGTCAGTTTCTCCGGTGGATTGGCCTGTTGCCTATGCAGCTGTGTCCCTAGGGGATGCTAAATCATATCTCCTCCTGTAAAGAACCTCTCGGTCTTTGTTTTTAAATGAGAGGAGCCAGAATTTACTTGTGGCGAAAGTGACATTCAGAAGACTGCTTCCCAGTGGTTCCTGAGCAAGAATGAAGTTATCATTCAATCATTAGGATGTTCATGCAGAACCTACAATGTAAGAACGGCAGTGTTTGATCTTGTGATAAATAGAGGAAGTAAGACAGCCTGCTCTACCTGACCCTCGTTTGAGCAGGGAGGCTGTCCTGGGCAATCTCCAACGGTCCCTTCCAACTTCATCCATTCTGCAATACTATCATAAAATGCTGTGCACCATCTTTTTGTTGTTAAGAGAATTCTCCAGTGATTAGCAGGAGAATGGAGGCTTATGCGGCTGGAAACACCACAAAGAAATGCCAGTGGTGTCTCCCCAAGATTGTAAAAATCATGATTCCATTCCCAAAATATCATGATTGACTTAATGCCAGAACAACACTTGTATATAATTCTGTTGTTATTAAAACACTTGAAGCACAGTCACATTGTCTAAGCATTTCTCTAAACCTACACGATCTACAAGTTTGTAAAATAGATCTGGATGTTCTTGCATGAACAGGAACTTGCATCTTGTATCTCCAGGAACTGAAACTTTAAATTAAATGCATGCTAACTTTGCAAAAGTTAGTGATGAGGAATGTTTTATGCTCTTGATGCAAAGGTTCAGTGCAAGGTAATGCAATACAATACAGGCCTGTAACATACATGTATTTGAGGGGAATGTGGTATGTATGTGTGTGCAGATATCAACAAAAGAAACCTGATAGTGTAAAAGGAAAAGGTATAAAAAAGGAGATGTCAAAATATAGGATTTTACATATATATCTATGTATATGTATACTTACATAAATGTGTATATAGTGTCTGTGTTCTGAAGTGACCATTTTGTGCTGCTAATGCCTAAATCTTGTAGATACTTCCCGTAAGAATAGGTTACTCAGATAATTAGTGCATGGTACATTCACCTAGAAGACAAAAGCTGGTGAATGGGTTCTTTGGTTTTAGGCTGCAAGGTGTTTGGAGCCCAGCTCTGAGATCTTTGGTAACTACTACAGTGTTTTGCTTGCTGCCTGCCATTTGAACCTGAATGAAGAGATCTAAGTGAATCCAGCGCTGACTGAAGATTTATGACTGGAAAAGACTGAGTGTGAAAGGTCATGATTAGCAATGCTCCGAGTTTTCAGTTGCAACTAACAGGTAAGTATCTGTACTCGGAGTTGCAGTAATTGGTGAGGGCCTGTTGGGTGCTAATAGCAGCCAAGGTGAAAGGTGAAGCATGGAAAGGTGAAAGACCACTGTCTTTCATTCTCCTGCAATTTGCCTCACTAAAGAGTCTGGCTCCACTTTTTGTAGGTGACCCCCTTGTAAGTGTTGAAGGCTACAAGGTCCCCCTGAATCCATCTCTTCTCCAGGCTGAACTATTCCAGTTCCCTCAGCTTCTCCTTGCAGGACATGTTCTCCAGACACTCTACAATCCTGGTGGCCTCTGCTGGACTTGATCAAGTTCACTGACAAAGTTTAGTCACCTAGATCAGCCTATTCACACATCATCTAAAAGGCAGTGTTGTTCTTGAGCAGTTTGAGAAAGTTGCTGTCTTCCCAGGATGATTTAGCCATTTTAGATACCCTTTCTTCTGTTAATCTAAGTTTTCCTGGACAATTTTGATTTCTCTGCTTGACAATCGGTCCCAGAATTACAGAAACATTTAGATGGGAAGGGACATCCAGAGGTCTCTAGTACAACCTCTTCCTTAAAGCAGGGCTTTGTCCAGCCTGGTCTTGAAAACCTGCAAAGACGCACAGTGCACAGCCTCTCTGGGCAACCTCTTCCAAAGTTTAACTATCCTCATAGTGATCTTTTTTTTTCCTTTCTGTCCCATCAGAATCTCCCCTGATTCACTTTATGACCACTGTCTTTCATTCTCCTGGCATTTGCCTCACTAAAGAGTCTGGCTCCACTTTCTGTAGGTGACCCCCTTGTAAGTGTTGAAGGCTGCTACAAGGTCCCCCTGAACCCATCTCTTCTCCAGGCTGAACTATTCCAGTTCCCTCAGCTTCTCCTTGCAGGACATGTTCTCCAGACACTCTACAATCCTGGTGGCCTCTGCTGGACTTGATCAAGTTTATCAGTATCTTTCTCATATTGGTGCACCCAAAACTGGATGCACTATGCCAGACTCATTCTAACAAGTACCATGTAAAGAGGAACAATCACATCCTCATATGTATTGGCCTGACATCCCAAGATGCTGTTAATTCTCACCAGTGCCAAGGCACACTGGTGGATCATGTTTAGCCTATTGCTCCCAAGAATTCACAAAGCATTTTCAACAGACTTGCTTTCCAGCAAGTCACACCCCAGCCTGCAGGAAGTTAAGTCTGCTGCAGGTGCAGGACTTTGTATTTGTTGGATTTTATTCCTACAGCCTGTTTAGGTCCCTCCTAATGACAGTCTATCCTCAGGCATATAGACTGCACTCCCAGTTTGGTGTTGTCCACAGACTTATTTCTGCATGTCCAAGTCATTGACAAAGATATTAAACAGGCCCCAGGGAAAACCACTGAAGAACTTCATGCTCTCACCAGCCTTCAGACAGAATACGACCCATTAACCAGTACTCTTCCAGACCGACAATCCAGCCAATATTTCACTCATCCAGTAGTTCACCTATCCAGGCCATAATGTCCTAATGTGGGGCAAGAATATTGTGGGACACTGTACCAAAAGCCTTGCTAAAGTCTAAGTACACAACATCCATCACATTCCTCACATCCACAAAACCAGTCATTTCATCATAGAAGACGATCAGGTTGGTCCACCCTGATTTACCTTTGGTAAGACATATTCTTCTCCTTCATGTGTTCAGAAGTGGCATGGGTGGACTTTCTCCATTATTCTCTCAGGGACAAAGTGAGGCTGTAGTTCCCTGAATTATCTTTCTTGCTGTTTTCAAAGATGGGTGAAATATTTACCATTCTCCAGTACTGGGGGACTCCCCCTGGTCACTATGATCTTGTAAAGGTAATAGAGGGGGAGTAGCCTTGCAATGGTATCAACAGGCTCTCTCAGCACCCTCGGATGCAACCAGTCTAGTCCACAGACCTACAAGATGCATATAGCTCTATTGCTCTGGAAAGGAACTGAGCAACTACTGGAAATTTTAGTTCCCAACTTTGCTTTTGTAAACACTGTATTCTGGCCAGTCTTAAACTAGAATCATTTTGTCATGTATTTGCCTACTTTGTGCTTTACTACTGTTCATGAAAATATCCTGTTTTGTTGGATTTCTAGCCATTTCCCTGTTTATACCATTACCATTAATGTGCTCTTGCTGACCAATACCTTTTCACTGTTAGATGTCCTGAAGGAGACAATGAACTTCTTATACCTGAAATGTTTGGGGTTTTTTTCCTGTCAAGAAGTCTCACATAGATTCTCTTCCATGAATTGTTTTAGCTAGGAAATACATGCTTCCAGAGGCTAGAGCTTCAATTTACCTGTGTTCACGTTATGGTTTTGTTTGTGTGAAAATTCTGAGAACTAACACATGTAAAGCTAACAGAAAGAATCCTTTAAATGCTATTTCTAGTTCCCCCCCAAGTCATTCTCTGAACTTCTGTAGTTTGACCACAGCTCACTGACTGCAATGCTAACAAAAAGTTTCACTTCTCTCCTAATACCAAGTGCTTGCAGTTCAGACAAGACACTCATATCTACTCATTTATGATCTTAGATACTCTAGTCACTGGCTAAGCTCATACATCAGAAATATCACTTACAGGCTAACACACTCTTTAATGGCATTGCCAAAGGCATTAGAACTGATGTTAGGGTAATGAGGTTGAAAAGAGAGCAATCCATTGCCTTGGCTCTCTGTGGGTCACAACAGTCTTGTCACAAGGGGTATATTAAAGTAGATTAATTGTTTGAGTAGGCATGGCCATATCATCTTGTTTCAGGTACCATCTTCTAAAAAATATCTATAGTAAGAGAAAACCAAGCCCATAGACTCTGGCCTTAATTGTTTTCCCAATCTGCAGTGTTTGGCTCTAGGAACACTATGAACAAAAAAAAAAAAAAAAAAAAAAAAAAAAAAAAAAAGCAGGCATCCAGTTTATAATTTCATGCACATTCTTATAGTTTGTTACTTTTCCTTCTGGCTACTTGAACCCCAATTCCAGAAGTCAGGCAGGAGGCCCCATTACTTTCTAGAATATATCTCTGTAAGCAAAGGCCCATGCAAAGTCATTTGCCGTTAAGCTGAAAACAGAATTCAAATTTCTGACAGACAAGATGCATCCATTTAACCACACAACCTTGAAGTTAAACAGAGCAAATCTACAGTGTTGGCATATTTTCTATTAACACAGGCTTAGCTTCTGGATGACATAGCTCCTAGAGCCAAGCACAGACCCTGAAGTCTTGGTACATAATAAAGGCTCAGTAGTTTGTTGGACAAGAAAAACATCTTCTATAGGGCTGTGCCATGTCAGACAGCCCATTTCCAGTTGCTTTCTTAGACAAGGTGGAAGACTGTCTAGTGGCTCATTCTTGGTTGGCAGGGAGGAAACAAAGAGGGAACTCTGCAGGTATTTTAAAGCATTACATTAAAAATGTATGTGTAATTGGGAATGTAAATCTTGCTTTGGTGTCTTAGAATTTGGACAGGTGAATTTTTAAGTACTTGTCTTTGCAACCTTGGCATTCAGCCACTTCGCGTGAAGTTGAACTTGGCATGGGCTTCCCAAGTTTTACGCATGGTCCTTGACGTAAGACCTCACACCTTTCAACTTCCAGGACACCAAAATCTTCTTAATTTCATCAGTTGGGAGTGTTTGAGTCACCTGCGGTTTGTCACGAAGTTGCGTGCATTGCCACCCGCGCTCCCGGCTCCTATTCAAGTTTCCGCATTTATCGATTAAAAAACACCAATGTGCTTTTGAGGAAAACCTTGAGACAGGGGACAGCTTGGAGCCATGAAGGGCCATACCTTGTCGAAAAGTGAATCACCTCCATTAACCTCCTCACCCTGCTCACAAGTTCAACCGATTTGTCAGGGTTGGGCACCCCGGGGGCCCGGACACCCTCC
>NW_008825499.1:1325888-1331121 GCF_000699105.1 Pygoscelis adeliae
GCGCGGCTGCGGGCAGGGCGGTGCTGCCTGTGGGGAGCCGGGGTGGATGGAGCTGTCCCGAGTTGTCCTTCAATGCTCCCTCCCCTTCAGGGGTGGGTTTGCAGGGCTCCACAACCCCACGGCTTTGGGAGAAAGGGTCGCTTTGGGGGGTGAGGTGGCGGTTGGTAGTGGTGGAGATACCGTTTCCAGTAAGCTAGAGAATAGAGGGGACATGTCCCTTGCGTGTACGACCTCAGCTGTGCCGGTATGTGGCTTCAATGCTGTGTAACTAAGTGGCATATGGGATTTTAAGTCTTGTGAGAAATAGGAAATGAAGTGGTGCTCGTAGCTAAAATACAGAATGCTTGTGGTTTGAGTTGTTTTAAGGTCCAAGGAGATACCTATATACACACACACACACATATATTTGATATTACAAAATTCTGATTGTCTTCTCAACAGTTTAGTGAGTTGCGGTGCTGTCAGATTTGGTCTCTTAGGTTGGTCTCCTTTAGTCTGAAAGTGTTGGGTATTACTTCAGAGTGTCCTGTGTGAAAAGTTTAGCATGTCCTGAAGTTAAGAAAGCTCACAGGAAGTTTGATTATTATGGTTTATGAAGTACTTGGATGTTCTTTTGTTACTTCACGTTTGTTTTTTTTTTTTTAATTGTTACAAAGGTATCACTCTATGCATGCTTTGTGCCAAATCAGTTTAGCCGTTTGCTGCCTCCTGTATGAAATGCGTGCCTCTGAGAAACCAGTTCAAGAAATTCTGTTTTCTTGTCTGTATATGCTCTGGAACGTTCTTCTGGAAATATTTTGTTTGGTATTTTTCAAAATAATCCTACATAATTGTCTTTCAGAGTTTCACAGAAGAATTAAGTTTGTGGGTGAAAAGGTTTGAATTTAAAAAAAAAAGTTGAGATGAACCTTATGTTTAAGGAGCATCCCATGTATCTTCCATTGTAAATTGGTTTCCTTTATGCAGTATGAACAATTAGGCATGTGCTAAATACATTGTTACGAGTCTTTTTAGTACTAGGTAGTGTGCTTTTTAAAAATTATAATTGATTATTGTTGGGTAGGATACTTGTGAATTTTATATTTGTTCTTTTAGTGGCAGGTCAGATGAGAATCTGAACTGTGATACTTATCATGTGTCTCATAAAGGTGCTCTGCAATTCATAAACTTCTTTGGTTGGTGACAATGTGAATAGAAATAGAAACCTTGTACCCTTGCAGTAGCTTTACTGTTTCAATTTAAGTTGTATTTTAAGTATTTTATGATGTGTTTAAGAGAATACAGAACCTGTGCAGAACTGAAGGTACTTGGTGAGATCATGTAGGATGCATTAGAAAAGGGTCAGGCAGTTTTCTAAAGAGATGCACAGGGGTACTGCAACAGAAAGCTTGGAAATAAATAAATTTTAAAGCATTTTGTAAACCACTTTTTGAGGAAAATCTGTTTCATTTCTTCATGTGGGCTGATCTAGCCAGCTTGATCGTGTTACTCTGCTGTCACCGTACAAGATCAAGACTGAACACTTGCAAATGTTGTATTAAAGTCGACTACAGTTTGTAACTATGCTAGCCTAATGCTAATGTCTAGAATGGCAGAAATTAATTACCATGCTATGAAAGACTTCTGCTACTAAGAGACTATAAAGTACAGCTTCTAGCTGCTGCAGCTGCCCAACCTACTCTTACTTCTCCTGACTACCTACATGCTTTAAAGAAGGTAATCTCTAACCTTTATATTTCAGATATAGATAAGCTTTCTTGCCAAGAACTGTTCTACATTTGCTTTAATAGCTTCCATTTCCTTTTTCCCATATGACTGTGTAATCTAGGTGGCCTTTTTAGCTTTTGTCAGGTAATGATCTCCCAGGACTTAAATTATTCCAGATTAAATTCCTGAACTCTGGGAAACTGTAAGAAGAAGTAGAAGCGTTTCCATTGAAGCTCTAAGCTATATACGACCTGCGAAGTGGATGTGGACATGAAGTTTTGAAAAGCATGCATGTTGATAGCATTTCACTCTTCAGCTACTGTTTTAGGAGATGATATCAGCTTACAAGAAACTGTAATGAGATCTTGTATGTTATAAAATAAACATTTTCTCTATTTCTTGTTTTGGAACTATTGTCCAATTGGGACACATGTGGAAGTAGTTACTAAATGGAAGCTTGTATTGATAATGGTGTTTGGAGATGCAGTGGATTTAAGACTGCCAGCATTCCTGGGAGTTTAATAGTTTAAACTGTTCTCCTTTTGTCATTGCTAGTAAAGATGTTTAATGATGGTTGAAACTACTGCGATTTGCTAGGTTAGATATGCCGTCATGTTTAAAGGAAATGTAGAGAAAACCTGCTCAGGGCACTTTGATTGGAGTAGGTCAAAAGCCAAGAAGAAGCTGTCCATGTCTTTTAGCTTATACAAGACCTATTTTGAAGCTCTGTCTTGAAGTAAACTTAATAGTTTTGTGTTCCTTGCACCTCCCTTTTTAAAATGCAAGCTTGCTGTATTAGACTGTAAGTTTAGCTAATATGTGGAAGTCATAAATGCCATAAAAGGGAAGAGAGAAAGGGGTTATTCTGCATTAAAAGCAATCTTTGCTATTGTGATACGTAAAACAGTTTCGTTGCTAACTGAAGACACACTGTAAACAGTGGTTTGTGCTGTAATTGCTCTAAAGAGCCAAGAAAGAACTTGCTGCTTTTATCTGAATTAGATTTTCTCAAGTTAATTTTACTGAATAAGTACATCTATATTCAAATCAACAGACTATTAAAATGAAATACTCAGTGTGGTGAGAACTAGTGAGATTGAAAGCCTTATTTGCTATTGAAAGTTTGATTGAAGTTTGCTACTGCAGAGACCTGAAGTCTTGCAATCATATTGCAGAGCCAGCATTGTAGGAAGCAATAAAGCAGCAGTGAGTTGATCAATGATACTATTTTCGCTTTTTTCCTTTCTTTTTTTTTTTCTTAATCAGAAACAGTACTTTATACTAGGAACTTCATACTATACGTAGGAACTTAGGGTCTTTTTATTCCTTTGTCAAACACGGCATGTATTATTCAAAAGTAGGGGGTAGTACAGATCATTCAAAAGTAGAGGGAATGACAAAGTATGGTGAGCTCAAGTGACTTGTTCTTTGTGCCAAAAGGTGACTGCTCTCACAGTTATGATTGCCTCTTTTTCAGATCACAATTATAAGTTGACATTTCCGGGGTGGGGGGAAATTGTTGAAGGGGTGGAGGGGAGAACTGGAGATAATTGAGGTGTGTGTGTTGGCATTACTACAATGCAGGGTAAGATTGTAAGGAAGAAATATGCAGGTGTGAAGAAAACCATGCGCTTTTGTAGTTTTGCTGCCAGTGGAAGAACTTACTTAAACTAGCTCTACCATTATTTTCCATCTCTCTGCAAAGTGGCAAGAAGGAGGTTTATTATTATCCTTATATATGTATACTTAGGTTGACATTTACAGATAACTATTTCTTATTCTGACCTTGTGACTGACAATAACTTAGAACTTTGCCTACATTTAAAGGGCTCATGTTTTGGTGGCAATAAGGATCCTTCTTGTTTGAAACTGAGGCTATCCTTATCATTGGAAACTGAGAATATCTTTGCTTTGCGAATAGCATAAATTCATTTTGGTTTAAGGTAGGAAGCATTCTATGTCTGTTGTGTGTGGGCAAGAATGTGCTGTGCAGTATTTGCTTAATTAAGAGAGGAAAGTTATTTTTTTTCAGGCTGCCAGAATGAGTATCATGTTGTTTGCTGACTTGCAAATGACCGTCTTGTCAAGTTTTTCAGTTTTAGTGAAGAACTTCCTTTTCATTCTCTGCTTAACCAGACAGTCAGTGTATGTTACTATCTTTAGTTGATTGTTATATGATCATTGTGATGTTACTGGATATAATACAAATCTTGTGTGATGTGAATTATGTGTGACGTTATGCTGGAACAGGTCATCTTTGCTATTTTCTCTTTCAGTGTGCATGCAAACGTTAATATAATGTTTGTAACCATAAATGTCATTTATTCATTAAAATATGTAAGCATTGCCAGTGCAGTGTTTGATTTTTCAGGTAATGTATTGTGCTGTACAGCTTTTTCTAGTTTGTCACCTGAAAGAACAAGCTGAAAGGTACAATACAGCTGGCTAACTTGTATATTTTTTATTTATGAATAATTGTCTCCAACACTTCTTGTTGTATCTGAACTATTAGTTTGATTACACAGACTGGCATAATGAAAGCCATGGGTCAATTGATTACTTAGTTGAAGGACATTGCCAAATTTATTTTAACTTACTAAACAAAATGTTTATTTTTATTATAACAAATTTATTTGTTGTACTGAGCGGTGGCAATCAGTAGAATTTATTTGAGGAGTGGGATTTTTTTTTTTAACATAGTGGCATGCTTTGCTCATTCAGAGTGACTTTTCCTAAAAATCATTTGTACAGAGAGACACTTGGAAGTTAGAAGTTGTGTCTTGGGGCTAAGGTCAAAATGGACTGGGATCTTATCTTAACTCCTGTGTTTCAGATGATTGTATTTCATGTATATTACATTGTGATAATAACTGGGGTTTGTTTTGTTTATTTTTTTCCTAAAATATAAAGTATATTCTAGACACAAGGACTCCAATCTTGATTTGAGGATTCAAAATAGGCAATTGGTAAGGGAATATTTTATGTGCTTGTTTAAGTACCTAATCACGCAAACTGCTGAAAATATATATGTCCCTGTTTCTAAATCAAATTATTATTTCTATTTCAAATTCTAACTTCTGTTAAACCTGTATCTGTTCAAGATACTTCTAATACTGTTTCCTCATTTTAAGAGAGTGCTAACACTCTGTAATGAAATCAGTCCTCTTAATGCTTGAAATGCTTTTCTTTCTATCTTTGAATTATTCCTTTCATCCAAGGTGTGGACGCCAAACCGGTGTACAGTGTTTGCCTGATCGGTTCTGTCTGCACTTACCTTGCGGTGCTACAGCAAGTGATTCCCTTAGTCCTTCGTGCTTTCACATTATGCTAATTGGTTGTTTACTGACTGTTTTTCAAGCTTTACTGAATCTTTTTCAGGGAAAGGTAAGCATAACACCACCACTTGTTAAATGCTCACTTAGAACTGCTTATCCACAAGTGCAAGTTGCTCTTGCCCTAGGCGAAAGTCTGCACTTGCAGGAAAGTTCTTTTGTGTTGGTGTGGAATGAGTGTAGCAAGAAATATT
>NW_008825499.1:1331141-1336013 GCF_000699105.1 Pygoscelis adeliae
TGAAATCCATCAGATTTAGAGATAAACATTTACCTTTTTTAGGAATAGTTGCATGGATTTATTTAATTTGTTGAGTGAAATAAGTAAATATACTGTCTTTTCCTGTAGCAGTTTCCTAAGACTGATTGCAAAGTAGCCTTGTATCTTAAATCAATTTATGCTTTAAGATCATGCTTTTTGTATTGGGTTGCTGTAAGATGATAACTAATTCACAGGTGTTTAGTTAAAATCTTGGTAAAAGAAACTTCTTTGATCTATGCTTATACTGTTCTCAGACAAATTCCGAAGAGATGCCCGATATTTTTGTATTTTTTTCCTGGAAAATCCATATATGTGTTCTCCGTCCCAACCCTCTTTTCTCAATGTGTTTGGATTTGATAAATTGGCATTACCTTATCTTGAATCTGTATTTTTAAATTCTAAAGTTCATTGCTACAATCTATGTCTGTTTCTGCAGTAAAATATAAAATCTAGTATATTTGAAATACTGTGGTAATACCTTATTTTACCAAAAGTTTCAATCTAACTATTATTGAGCAGAGGCGGTTTAATTGAAAGGTGCTTTTCAATAACACTTATCCTTGTTAATAGTAGCATTATGCTTGGTGGCACCAGAGTAAGAAGTTTATTTGCATACCAATTTATTAATCTTGTGTTTCTAATCCTGTACTTCTATTTCTTGACTGGCTAGAATGAGGTACAAATCCCTCCCAAGATCAGGTCAATTCTGTAACAATTTCAGAAAAGACTTGTGTTTATATTCATAAAATGCTTCATTCAGACTCCTTATTTCAACCATTGTCCACAAGAAAACTAGGCTAGATTTGTACAGGGTTATATCTGAGGTAGCATAAATAGCACCGGACCAGATAAAGAGGCTTCTGGGTAGCTAGTGGAGCTAATTTTCTTCAGTTCACCTTCTTGCATGTCAGATTCTTTCAACATTTGACAGAAGTTACCAGAAGCAGTCTGCGTATATTGATCCACATGGTATTAAGTGAATCTTGGCACTTGAAGGTTTCATTTTAGGAATATCTTCCAAATATGTAGGTGTAAAAAGTACTGTATTATTTGCAGTCCTTTGTAATGCAACTTTGTAGGCATAATCTTAGATGCTACGATCAGAAATTGTTTAGCAGGAATATATTTGCTCTAACCTGTAACAGTTATTCAAATTATGTAAGGTTATCATGCTCAGATGATAATAGCTCATGGGTTGTGTGATCATGATTTTATGACTAAAAATGGCTTGAATTTGGACAAAGTGTTACAGATACAGAGAGGATAATGCTTTGTTTTGTTTTCTTTTTCTTTTTTTGACAAAAAGGTATTTTACCCTGGCCTTTTTTCTTTTTTTACTGAAATTAACAAGTGGGACACAAATAAGTGTGGGACTAACTCTGTATATAAGCCATTCTGTGATCAAATATGTAAATGGATTATCATCTTCAAATAAAGTATTTTTGCTACTTCTCTTTGGGAAGGGAAGGTACATTCTGTCCCCATGTTTCAGTTCCTCCCTCCATCACTCCACCAAATGGGTCAAATGACTTGCCTAGTGGAACTTGAGGTAGACTTCCAAAGCTACTGCTCTGTCAGGGCATTTATTCTCCATTCACAAGCATGAGTCGACACTGAATTGAATTTCTGGAGGTGACTGGAAAGTGTCATGGAGATTTGCTTTATCTTTAGATTGTGCAAATACAGAGTATAAGGATAAGTGAAAAGATTCCAGATTCCTCTTCTGTAGCCTCTGTTTTTAGGCCTAACATTATTGTAAGATATTTGCTGGAGGAGTAAAGACAAGGGAAGAATGAGCTGCTTTTGCTTCTCCCCCAGATTCTTTAGCCACTTATTGCTTCCCATGATAAGGAACCTTTTTTCGAGTTAGTCATCCATTATCACCATCTGCAGACAGTGACAATTTCAGCATGCAAATGGAAAAAACAAACAACTTTCAGCTCTCTCTTCTCCCAGCTTTAATCCAAAACCAAAGGAAGGAAATTTTTTTTTTCCCTGAAATAACTTTTTCAAATGCTCATAATATATGAAGAGATCTACACATGGTACATTCTGAGACAAAAAGTCTTTCAGATGCCCAGGAATTGCTGTGTGAAGATTACCGTGAAGCAGGGTCCTTTCTGTCCTTGTCAGCCAACCTTTTAATGATACATGCTTCTTGTGAGGTATTTTATTAAGTTGTGTTCTAAAGAATGAAGGGAGACAGTGTCAGTGAAGATGTCATCTATTCAAACAACTGTTACATTTTTATTAATGTTTCTAAGTTATTTTGGTTGTCTCTTATGGCATAGTTCAATCTCCAAAAGCAATTCTTGGTGAATTGCAGAGAGGAACCAAATTCAAGCCTGTAGATGAAGCAGGCTGCAGTAGCTAACATCTTGCACCGAAGGACTGTTTCTTCCCTTTTTACTGTACATGTCACACATCCATTTAGTGTTTGAAATTTGTTGTAGGGAGCAGTAAGGGTCTATGAAAGTGATTTTGCTTCTAAAAATTCCTGGAGCGAGACTTGAGGTATACCTGGAATGCAATTATTACGATACATATTTATTCCTTGCATGGACTGGCAGACCCTGTTTAAGCTGAACCTTTTCAGAGAATATTTTCTTCCTACACTATCTGAATAATTTGTTCAATGTGTGGCTAAAGAGTTTTGTTGGTAACAGACATCTCTTTGAATGCTAATTATCAATTCTGTGATAATTCTGTAAGTTCAGTGATGTTTTTAATGATGGAAACCTTTTCATATAGAATGAATAAAAGATTGATATAAAAAGCTTTAACTCATAGATGACTTGCCACTGCTTTCTTTGTAACTTGCTGCTTTATGATCTGCTGCTGTGGATTAGAAAGGTTCTACAGTATATGTTATGTCTATGTGAAATGCTGTTGTGAATGCCTGACTCCTGACAGCATAAAAGCCGCTTAGTGGTTATTTGTCTGCTTTCATACCAGTTTTCCACATAGATGTCTCTTTGACCAAAAAAAAAAAAAAAAATTGTTCTAATGATCTATTCTTCTACTGATTTTATTTTTTTTTATTAGGTCTGTTACTTTGCTTCATCTGGCTGTTAGTGCTGTCTTTGTATACTTGAAGTTGGAAAGACCTAGCTGCTTATCTATTACTCTTCCGTGTCAACGTCTTTATTTTCACCAACAATCTTCCCTTGCCTGTAACAGCTGAGATCTGTGCCTTGTTTTAGGGGATTCTGAGGAGTTTTGTGCAAAGATCTAAATGAAGAGTGTGTCTTCAACTCATTTATGGACTAAAACTAAACTATCCCAGAGGCTGTAGAGTACCATTACCGTGACTGGGTAAGGAAGAGTGATTTAACTTTTGTACTGTTCAAAGTTGTGTTTTCTATACTTCTGACTCTAGAGGGACAGACTTGAGCATGTGACAAAATGACTATATGCAGGGCTGGAAAGGGAAGCTTCTGTTCAGGAGGTAGTTAACTTCTCTTGCTAGCTGGAATATGTGAAGCTTGTGTCAGTGCTGCAGCAGGTGCCGAGTAAGTTGTAGTAAGGGAAACTGGTAATTGCTTACTTTCTCTGAGATTCGGTTAAGCTGTTGGTATTTGGCAATTTAGAGAACATTTTCATGGCTGCTCCTTATTAAAGTGTGAATCTTGCTGAACATAAGGGAAATATAGACTGTCATTTTGGGAGATCTTACTGATGTAGGCTGTAAGAACAGCACTTGAGAATTATGGCTGATGGGCAAGTAGGTGGATCTAGCTCTCATTCCACCTGCTTTTTTTCCCTGAAGGGTTTCCTCTTGCTCTTCTGCTACAGTGAGCCTATACAAACATAAAGCTGCCTTCATCAGTGGTTTGTGCTAATATTCTATACTGTTAAAATAAGCACCTGATATGTAAGGAATTTTTCGTTCAAGGTGGCCTTTTCCAGCAAGAGGGGTGGACAGTTGCAGCCACTAATTTCTAAAACCACAGAAATGAGACTCTCAAAACCCTTACACAAGCGAAACTAGTCTCATGGTGAGATTATTTTGTTGCCTTAATTTAGACCTTTCAGCTCCTGCCTATGGCTGAGCAAATTTTCTCTGTTTTAAATAAAACAGCAAAAGTCAGGTCACAGGTCACATTGAAGAATTCAGTTTTATTAGTGCTGAATCCTGTCATGCTGTTGTTTTCCACTGGATTTTTCTGTCAAAAGTCCTTGTCCGTGTGTCATGCTGCAGCGGTAGGACTGACAGACAAGATAGTGATGTTGTAATGGTGTTACTCTGCTTTTTGGTCAGAGTTTGCAGAACTACCAGTTAATAATGGCTTTG
The DNA here is from genome assembly GCF_000699105.1 of Pygoscelis adeliae. NCBI lineage: Eukaryota > Metazoa > Chordata > Aves > Sphenisciformes > Spheniscidae > Pygoscelis > Pygoscelis adeliae. The sequence continues at coordinate 1,335,457 of NW_008825499.1, forward strand.
ATGCAGAGTTTAGAATGATTGAACGATATTCCATATGTTTTATGAGGTTTTCTTGAACTGTGAGACATTATTAGATTATGCAGTGATAAAATGTCTTAACAGCTAAATTTTGGAAATCTTTCCTTCCTGCAACATGGCCAGTGAAGTGAAACATCAAAAAACCCAAAACAACCCCCCCCCAAAAAAAAAACCCCAACAAAACAAAAAAAGGTTTGGTAATTGCAGATATCTTTTCTGTGAAGTGTTATGTCTTTGTGGAAGATAATGCATGTTTTCGTATTGCTAGACATTTAACTTCCTCCCTCCCTTCCTACACACATGCAGAACACTAGATCTAATGATGATGAGGAAATTAAAATAAATGGAATATGAGGGCTTTAAAGGTCTTACACTTGTCTTTCTACAAGTGTAAGTTTTCACACACTGTTATCCTGTTGAGAATATTCTGAACCTTTTTGAACTGGAAAGTTAGAGCATTCTTCAATCATTTGCAATGGGGTTGGGTTGGAAAAGGATGGTTGTTTCAGTTCTTAAAAGACAACGCCCTCCCCCCGCCC
>NW_008825499.1:1336047-1344930 GCF_000699105.1 Pygoscelis adeliae
AAAGTATGTGTGGTCAGTTAGACAGGTACTTGAGAATGCTGGCGTCTGCACTCTGACTTGAAAATGTAGTACTTGTTTTACATAAGCTCACATAGTAATTTAAGGAAATTTCAGAGATACCAGGCTCATGTCACTGTAATGATTTCATTAAGCCTGCCAAAACTGTGAGGTGGAATCTTTCCTTTATGCAATGTGACTGATCCCCAATAAAAACATCTTAAGACGAGTTCAGAACAAATGGCCTACAAGAAGTGTGGCTGATGAAATGTAGCTATGAATGTCTTGTGTGTTTTGGTAAAAGATACTTTCAGACCTCTGTGCTGTCTGCTGCTTCTAATGGATAAAGTTATTGCACTTAATTGCTGAAAAGCGGTAAAGGTAAAAAACTGTTAAGATGGCTGGGTAAGAATATCAGTAGTTTACAGCTGCTCTTTATGTTCTTGTTCTGTTTAGCATGGTAAAGGTATTATGGTCAGCATGTCAAAATAAGCCAAGAGCTGAAAATGCTAGAATTACTGGTTTTTGTGCTTATTGAATGAGTGCAGGTTTTTTCCCTGTCTTGGTAGTCTATTTCATTATAAATGGGAAAGAATTAAAAAAAAATACACAATAATCTAGATTACATTTTGGTGTTTAATTTTCCTCCAGGAGAATAACTTTCCTTTTCCTTCCTCCTTTGTTCAAACTACTCTTTTTCACTTTCCTTTGTTACCTGTTGAACATTGCCATTTCTTTCCTAATTCCTCTCAACTATTCATTCTTCTACTGCAAGCATATGTGCTTTTGTCACTCTAATGCCAGTCTTCATTTTAAGTGCTGTTTATATTGAAGACTATTTCTCAGTTGGTTTGAGTGCAGTTTACATGGGTACAAGAGGAGAAAGGGAGAGTTCTGAGCACACTTGCTATGTCTAGGTTGCTGGTTTTTTCTGCCTTTGTAGGGTTGACAAGTGTTTATTCATTGCCCTTGATTCTGCAGAGGGCAAATGGCCCTGAGGGTTTTTTTGCACAACTGTGGAATAGAGGGCCTCACAGTGTCTTGACAGTTCAGCTGCTCTGTTGGTTGATGGAAATCCCTTTTTGGGCCTTCAGCATTGTGACTGGCTGTCCACTGTCTTTCAAGGGAAGTTCAATGGACGATACTTCAATGAAAGACTTACCATGATAAATATGTGTGCTGCACGAGGCCTCTAGGGCTGACACTAAAGAAGGGTCTAGAATAGGATACGATGCTGCCTCATGGCAAGTGCACCCTCTCTAACAAGTGATGATTTTCTCCTGGTATTTTAGTATGGCTATCACCGGTGGAAGGGGAGGGAGAGAGGAAGATAGCAAACAAGCAGCAGTGTAGCTTGGCTTAAAGTTAGGTGACATGATTCAGGCTAGGAGCTTCATGGGAGGATTTGAAAAGTTCCATGCTACTGTTGCGATCAAAATAGTTTTTCACAATATGTTTATCTTGTAAGGCATTAAAATGGAAATTGATATATAGTAGAAATCTATACACTGTAGATTTCTCCTTAAAAGCACTCTGAAAAGACAGAATTGGCTACTTCAGATACTACTCTCTACTGTCATAAACATACTGAACTAAGATTAATTTTGTTTTAAAAATACTTAAGTTCCTAATATTTCATTTATGCTAAAGAGTCTACTCAGCAAAGAAGTGGAAATGAGAATTCTTGTCTCACTGAAAACTTGAAACTTTTGGCTTTAGTCTGTTCAGCCTAGGACTAATAAGTTTTAGTAGTTTACTTGACACAGTCCAAGGTATTCAGTGAAGAAAATAGCAAGTCCTCATAACAGAAGAGTCGGATGTTACTGTGTTGTCTCCAAATAATAGGACGGTTGTGTTCCTGCTTATTAAAAACAATCAAGCCTTTTGCAGGTAAAATGGTGTTGAATTTGATTAGGTTGTCTTGACTTGTACGGTCAGTTTTATCAATGAGAAGTAAGAGTGTACTGATGTGGATTTTTATCACCTGATGAGGTTTTCTGTACTTTGGAGAGTTTGGGCTAATATGTAATTGTTTCTTAGCTTAGTTTTGGACTGAGTCAGTTCTTCGAATGGGCTGAGTGTGTGCTCAGGTTGGTGTGTTTCTTCAAGGAAAGGGGCAGATGTGCATAGCAGAGTGAGAATTGTGGAACAAACACAGCAGACCAGAACTGGATTAGCACACCCTGTTGTCTGAGTCCTTGATTAAGCTAGTGGAGCTCAAGATGCAGGTATACCAGACTTCACAACTTGTTTTGGCACCCTCAGATTCTTCACATTATGCTGAGCTGGGCAGTGTTGGAAATCCAAAAATTAATAAGGACTTGTCGAGAAAACTGGCTCTGCTCTGCTGTGCTATTTGGTATTACTCAGACTTTGTCATAAATGGTGTCAGTGCATGTGATCTGAGTATCTCTCTCCCTCCTTTGCTGTTGTACTTGAGGTCTTAAAGCAATGACAAGCAGTTTCAACAGGTGTTTCCCATAAAACTTTGAAAATGGTCACTGTGAAAACAGATTCTATTTCATTTGTGTTAACATCTAGTTAAAAGAAAGTTGTTGTATGCCTTGCATAATAAAACCAGAGTTCTCTACTATTTATACTCACTGTACTTTGTATCCTCTAAACATAAAGTACTTGCAGAATACTTTCTGCTGTAAAATTAGCAGATTTTGATTCAATGCTTAAAACCTGTACAATTTTCATCTTCAAAAGCAGTTGGATAGTGAAGACTCAAAGCTGTTTCTCTTAAGTTCATAATGTCTAGCAGTGCAAACTCCTTTATATTGAACAAAGTGAAATGTTCTTAAAGATAATAAGGGGAGATTGCTTGGATACTTGAAAAATATGCCACAGTAGTGAAATAAAGTAGTAAATTTTTAGATGATGAATCCAGTCCTTTGCAGGTATATTGACAAAGAATTACAAGCTATTGGAGTAAACTTCAGAGGTTTTTTTGCCTGCTGACAGCCATTGACAAGTATAGCTTTATTCCAACTGTTAATGGGTTGATGTATTATTGAAATGATTTGTATGTCTCCTTGTTAAGAAAAAGGAAACTTTTAATAGTGCATTCTACTGTATTTTTAACAAGGAGAAATCTTGCAGTCTTCGGAAGTAACACATACAAGCGTCTGGTGCTTTTGCTCTATTTTAACACCTGCAAGTCCCAACTCAGATGGTCCTGATTTTGTCCTGCATTCTTATGTCCCTTCCTCAATGTTTTCACTTTAACAATTGATTTGTTTTGAGAGAGGGAAAAAAAAAAAGTTTTCAAAACTGAAGTTTCAAGACTTCAAGGTAAGAATTGAGGCAATCAAATACTGGAAGATACGGAGGACTGAACAGTTTTTGGTGGAAAGGAAAAAAGCTTTTCTGCTCTATTGATTAAAATCCTGCTATGTAATTTAATTATAAATAAACAACGCTAATGATCAGGTTTGTTTTCACATTTGCAGTCAATTGAAAGGCTAGGATTGTGTCTGGGGTAAGAAAGCTGCAGCAGCAAGAGTTCAAAGGAGACTAAATAACTGTGTTATATCGTTGCTTCAATTTATATCTGAAAGAGCTGAATGTTAGCACAACAGGAGAAGTGTGAAGAGTGTGTATCTTAAAGCCCTCCTGAGGTTCCAAGAACAAAAGAAGAAACATTTTGCAAGGCTCCTTTTCACTTGAGTTGTATGGTTCATGGGCAGCTAACTTTATGTAAATTACTGCATGTACATTTGAATCCAGAAGGAATACAGAATACCTACTAACCATTTGCAAGGTATGGTGCAGTTCTAGCAACATTTGCTCATCTTCTGTCATAGCAACACAGCGGCAATTGTTGGACAGATCAGTGAAGTTGAAAGCTTTGATCGCTGAAATTTTTTAACCAAAGGCATGGATATAGAATTTTTCAGATCCTTTCAAATCTTTAAGTTTTGTTTGGATTAATTAACCATCAGGTGCTGTAATCTGGGTTTAAACTATGTGGGGATGTTAAAAAGAATAGTGATTTCTGGTAAAATCTGCATTCAGTTGAGTTGTAGCACCTTCCTACTTCTTACCTGCTGGTAGCTTTTGGCTTCTCACTACAGATTTCCATTTTGACATGTTTTACTGGGCTGCCACTGTGTCTGGACCAATAAGTGGAGTCAGGTGACTGAAAACCTGAATTTTTAAAGGCCTTTTGCTAAATACCAAAAGGAATTCTCTTTGATTCCTATATGAAGATTCTTTATCCTCTCTTTTTCAAAAATAGGCAATATTTGCATGAGAATGGGAAAATTGTTTCTGAAAGAGATCTGTAGCTGCTTCAGATAAAAGGTATAAAAATCCTGCTACTCGGGTTACCATACAATTACTCACTAGGGATACACCTTTTCCTTGTCTTTGTTACAAGTGGTTGGTTTCTGGTGTTGTAGAATCACATGACATTTTATGTAACTAGATGTTTTCATTGTACCTAGGATTAGGATTTTTCAACAATGGAAGTTACAACATATGTATGTGAAGGGAAAGATCAGCAAAACTGAAAGTTTTTTAGGAGTTGATAGCATGGGTCCATAAAGGCTTCTTGCTTCCCATAGAATCATAGTATCGTTTAGGTTGGAAAAGACCTTTAAGATCATCAAGTCCAACTGCTAACCTAGCACTGCCAAGTCCACCACTAAACCATGTCCCTAAGTGCCACATCTACACATCTTTTAAATACCTCCAGGGATGGTGACTCAATCACTTCCCTGGGCAGCCTGTTCCAATGATTGACAACCTTTCGGTGAAGAAGTTTTTCCTAATATCCAGTCTAAACCTCCCCTGGTGCAACTTGAGGCCATTTCCTCTCATCCTATCGCTTGTTACTTGGGAGAAGAGACCGACACCCACCTCGCTACAACCTCCTTTCAGGTAGTTGTGGAGAGTGATAAGGTCTCCCCTCAGCCTCCTTTTCTCCAGGCTAAACAACCCCAGCTCCCTCAGCCGCTCCTCATAAGACTTGTGCTCTAGACCCTTCACCAGCTTCTTTGGACACGCTCCAGCACCTCAATGTCTCTCTCCATGGTGAACTTTTCAAGCCCTTGTTATCTTGCATGGAGTCATAGAGCAATCAGTGCAAATGTTCACCATCAGTTCAAATGACAACTAAAAGTCACTTGGTTTTTTGAGCTGCTCATCTGTTCTGCAGAGGACATAGTAATGAAGATTACAATCTGTTTTAGCTGTCGTTAAGTCCTAAATTACTTTCTCTGAAGTGCATGGATATTAAAGATTCAAAAAAGTGATGTGGATTCAGATAGTAGAATCTCACTGAAAAGGTGAGATTTGGTTTTAAAGGACTTTGTTCTTCATGAGATTCAAGGCTGGTTTTGACTGACTTTTAATTACTGGAAGTCAAGGATCTCTTTGTCTCCATGTGTACTGAATTGAAACAAAGTGCCTTTTTAATGGCTCGTAATTTCTGTCTCTAAATCCAAAACGAGGAGGATGTTGGAACATATTCTTCCAGTGTATGACAAATGTGTCTGTAACATTTTGTCAAGACTTAATCTGAAATAGTACTCAGGTTAAGAGTAGTCTTTTCTTCAAAAGCCTCCTGCCTTTAGCAGTGATTTTGATTTCTGATAATGAGCCAGATTTTATTTAGAGAAGGTTGTCATGGTATTTATTAATGAAATGAAGGTCACTCCTGAGGTAGTGCTGTGTTTTTATAGTATTTTTAAAGACTTCAAGAACTTTGACACTTTACGACCTCTTCCCAGTTTTATCAGTGTTTGTAATCCATGTTGATCGGAAATGATCTTGTACCCTCAGCACTAAACAAAGGAAACAGCAGAATGTAAAGAGTAATTTGAATGTAATTAAACTAGTGATTCTTTGTCAGAAATGGAAAATTGGTTTAGTAGCATCAAATCTGGCCAGTCAGACGTTGGGTTTTATCCAGGCTATCTTGCAGAAAATTTTAACTTTTGTCACATAGATATTCTGCATCCCAGAATGTCTGGGATGTTAGTCTGCTCTTAGGACTGCGTCAAGACCCTACCATGAACAACTCGTGATCTGACCAACCAAGCCTGTTTTAATTGGGAGAGGTGTCTGGAATGCACTTTACTTAAGAGTTTTGAAAGATGTGGTTTCACAGGCTGTGGAGCCAAGCTAATGGCTTGCTGCTGCCAAAGTTCAGTTTTCACTGTGCAGTGCATCCTCTTCCCTTGAGTGTTCTCAAATTCTCCTTTAACCTTCCTGGGAATAAGTGACTTTATCAGTCCAGCAGAAGATTATCCACAGATTTATGAGTCATTCCCAAAACATCCCTAAGCCTTGAAACAGCACTACGTGTATGGAAGATGCTGTTTTAATGAGACTCTATTAAGAGCTGCTTTGAACAACATAGTGATGAAATAAAGCTCTGCTAATCAAGACAGCTAGATGTCAGATAAGGAAAAATTGTCTTCTACTTCACAATGGCAACAGGATTTTTTTCTTGCAAGAAAGTTTACTGACTATGTAATCTAGAAAAGCTTTTCTAAACAAAAGTTTCATTAACTATTTTAATCGTATGCCTTACTAGTCTCTATGAAAGAACTTTGTGCATGTACAGGTATTATATAATAAACCACAAATATAGTAGTAAGTCCATCTGATTAAAAAAGATCCATCAAAATAAAAATTAGAAAGAATTGTGTTGATATTTTAGAGCTTTGGGACCATTAAACCACCTTTTCTGATTGGATAGTATTACAAATGGGAAGATTTCTTTGGGTTATCTAATATTAAATGAAACATCTGCTTTGAGATTGTATTTCCTCATTTTTCTGTCTTAGTTCTTCTCCACTTATGCTGCAGCTGCCTAAGCTCTACCAGAATGAAAAGGAAATGGCTTACATCACCATAACACAATTTTGGAGTATTGATAGGTAGTTGAATGTTTGCTGTTACTGTTTGCATACTTCTGCAACTTTCAAAACCAGAGAAAGCAACTGGGTGAAAATGGTTTCTGTGGAAGGTAAAGTACTGGCTGAGCTTAAATACAAACCTGTAGAGGTTTGCACATGACAGTCAGGTGAGTTTTAAAAACTCTGCCATCCCCATTATCAGATGAGTGCAAACGTTATGAAAGATACTTAACTTGTCCTATGATTCTTTCTCTTAAATACCTTCCCCCCCCCCGAGATGGTACTCAGTCTATTGGGGTGTGTAAAAGGAGGGCATAAAATTATTGGTAATAAAATTTCATCCTAACTTTCTCTTAATGGGCTTAGTATTATTGTAATAACTGACATTGTAGTTAAGTACCACATCTCTAATTTCAGTGATGTTGAGTACAAGCAGAGCAACTAAAACCAGTGCAAGACACCAAATTATAAGAGTTTTGATGTTTCCAAAACTTTTTTGTCTTGCCATTTCCCTTTCCTCTGCTTTTCTGGTGCTGACTCCTACTCTGGCCACGACATTACTTCTGGTCAGAGGTTAAAAGGAGTGAGCAACTGGGGAAGGCTGGGGTTGAAGATGAGAGGATCCTGTTTCCCTTAGCTGCAGGTACAATGAAACTTAAAATTTTCATGCTGTTGCAGTTGGGCCATCTCATATGCTCTCAGTCTGCAAGTCTCCAGAGGCGCTGCTGCTCATTGCAGTTCTTTTGCCAAAGACACCTTTCCTCCAAAGATGAAGAACTTCAGTACCGATTCTAAACCATGTCACTTAGGGACAAGGTAGGTCACTGTAACTGCACTTAAGGTAGTTTTTCAAGTTAATACTCTGATTGAAAGAAAACTGAAAGTATCTATTAAAACAAATTCTCACTTAGGGACATGGTTTAGTGGGCATGGTGGTGTTGGGTTGATGGTTGGACTCAATGATCTTAGAGGTCTTTTCCAACCTTAATGATTCTATGATTCTATAAAGTTTGGAGTTCTGATCCCAGTGGTTGGAGCCTGGTGCTAATGGCTTACCTCTGAAATTTGACTGGCTAGCTAAGTGCCTCCTAGACACCGATGTAGGAAAATTAGATTAACTCTGTCCTGTCTTAAATGATAGAAATTCACAATACTAAATGTCCCTGTATTTTTGTGGTAGTATGTTTACTGCCATTTTAAATGTCCATTCAAGAAACCTAGCAAAGTTTAATGAATGTTTTTTTGTCTTTCTGAGGTTTACAGGCTAGCTTTATGATATTAATACACGAGACTGATACAATTTAGGAACCCTGACTGTAGTATGGTGCTTTTGAGCTGGCTACTTTATTTAAGGAAAAAAACAAAAACCACCATATAAACAAAAAACTCCTCTAATATCTTAATACACTTCAAGAAAAGAAAATAAAATTATTTTTAGCCACTCTTAAGTACTCTGAGAATTGGATCGATCTTGTGTTTTGTACATTTTTGGCTAGTTACATGAATGCATGATTTTTGTAATTAATGTTTCTTTCTCTAGGATGAGTGCTTTTGCCAACGGTCAGCTCTTTTTTTTAAATGTTTTTATATTTCACTTTTTCCCCCCTTTTTCTTTTGTAACATAGCAGCAGTCTTTTGGATTAGTTCCAATGACTTGTGAGTATTGATTTTAAGATAATACATCATTATACAATGAAATCTGTGTTGAAATCTATAAGCTCAAGGTAGGTCACTGTAACTGCACTTAAGGTAGTTTTTTAAATTAATACTCTGATTGAAAGAAAACTGAAAGTATCTATTAAAACAAATTCTCATCATATATTCTTTTATGTTCCTGATCATGTTTTATTTCTGATAACAGATGGCAGGCATGTCTTGCTGCTTGAAAAGCCTCCTATTGCTGAATTATGAGAATGTGATCTCTTCCATAATTACACTTGCCAATGTGTCTTGGGTGGATGTAATACATATTTATCCCTTGTCTGACTCTGTAAGATGAGTTGAGGCAGTGGAA